>NC_142512.1:45077121-45380151 GCF_057876585.1 Rhinolophus sinicus
CAGATATTATACTTAATTGTATGTGGCCTTTTTGGTTCTCAAAAAACTGGGGGCTGAATTAGATTTTAAGCACTTGAAAGTCAGAGACCAGCTATTTTGTTTACTGTGAAATATACAAAAGAAAGTACAGAAAGCTTATGTACTGAATTATCAGAGAGTGAAATCCTGTGTAACTGCTGCCCATGTCTTTGCTCCCCTTGTAGTTAGCAGGGAATGCTGTCTGCAGAATGACAGAAAGTCAATAATCTAAGGTAGTCAATATTGTAGAGGGACTACACTCATTCAAATAAGTCTTTCTTAATAAAAAGGACTTTTCCACACAGAAACCTACATGATAAAAGCTAAAAAGAGATGCCCAGGCATAGCTCTGTGTAGTTACTCACATTTAAAAATTACTTAAATGTATGGAAAAACTGGTATGGCCTTTGCTTAAAAATAATGGAGGTGGGGGAAGGGGCCTGAGATGTGTTGATCATTACTGAAACTGGGTGCTGGGTACAAGGTGGTTTCGTGATACTAGTCTCATTCCTTTTGTGGATGCTGAAGTTTTCCTCAAATGAAAAGTTAAAAAACAGAGAGAGAGAAGCTTGAAAAAGGAAACCCTTTCCAATAGGTTGAAAAGAAATGCCTGTTTTTCCTGCTCTCACCTGTAGTGTAAAACTTGACAGCCTGAACCTACAATAAATATCACAGGGTGTGGCGAGACCAAAGGGAAATCTACTCCAAGAGCGTGAAGGAGCCCGTCAGTACCGTATCAGGCTTTCCAACACACAGGCTTATCAGCATTGATGAGGGTCTGGGGAAAGCCAGCAAAACAGAAAAATGTCTCTGGTGAAGTCAACCAAAGTTTAAATTGTTTCCAATCGGTGCTCGGCCCCTCTCTGGAGGCAGCTCCAGGCAGACTTTTTTTCCACGTAGGAAGGAACAAGATCCCTTTGATTACAGAAGCCACAAGAACAGCTTGCCCATCTGAATGGAGCTCCAGGAACCTTCTAAGGTCATTGTCTTCTCTTCCCTAGACGAGCACTGATAGTTCTGGAACACACTGCTGCTCGGGTGGAATCTAGATGAGCACTGGCTTTACTGCCCTGCTCCACCTGCCTCTTGTTTCCGGAGCACAACCGTCTACTGACCCTACACACCCAGCACTTCAAACCAGCAGCTTCTCCAGCTGGAAGACTTCTCCAGGTCCAAGGAAGATGTCACAGCAGTTAGAAATTCTGCAAACCAGCCCCTTCCAGGTGCACCTCTGGCGGTGATTTGAAATATTCTGGGTTGATCCTTTTGAAATGTATTTAAGGACAAAAAGGGCACAAATGAAGCCCAACTGCTTTATGCTCCCTGGAAACCTCCGCCATACCCAATATTCAAGAGCCTCGTCTTTCTCTCCCTCCCTCTCTCTCTGAGGAAGAGGATGAAAACCCATCTTAGTCATTATCTATTGAGGTTTACCAAACACATATCTCAAAAACAAATGTCAGACATCTACTATGAGCTTGGTTCTCTGGTCCACGCTGTGTGGCATAAAGAAAAGAGCTTAGAAAGCTGACTTACATGAAACAGTATATAACGAACGGCTGAAACGTGGTATATGCCACAGGTACCACAGGATTTCCTAGGTGAGAGAAATCGGTGAGGGCTAGTGTACTCAGGGGAGAAAGACATTATAAAAGAGGCTGGCCCAGTGTGTAGCGATGACAAGACAACATGACTTTAGACCCATCAATCACTTCCTCTGTGGGAATGAGGACACAGGCTTGGTAAGGGTGACATGTTCCTTCTGAATGCCAATGGGGCCGGCCTGTAGGCAGTGAGACCATGGAGGGAGAAGAAAGCTATGAAAACTCTGTGATGTGGCATGTAGAGCACTAACCAGGAAGTGATTGCAGGCTCCTGAAAGAGAGCAATGCGATACAAGTCCTATGAAAAAAGGTTAGAGAGCCAGGTATCAGGGTGCAAAGTGAATAAGAAAAAGGATTCATAAAGGGTGGTGAGGAAGGCAACTCCATAACCCCAGTAGGATGGCCTGAGCAGGGTGGGCTGGGGGTGGGGCACAAAGAATGGGTGGTCAGGAACCAGAAAGGGGAAAAATGTCAATAAAACAGCCCTGATCAGAAAAATGGAGTGAGGGAAAGGAATGAGTTAAAAAGGACATGAAGATTGTAATCCTCTCTGACAGTGAACCGAGATGGGCTAGTCTGAATACAATAAACAACCGAAAACGCTTAGCGTTCTATTATTGTTTTCTTATAAAAACTACTGGTAGAAACAAGGTCATTCACCCTCCCTTAACTCAAAACTTGAATCTCCCAAATATGGTTCATGAGCTTAAGTGAACCGAGGAGGCAATACTTCTTCCCAGTGGCAGCTCACTCTTCCCTCCAGAGAAAGGTACTTCTGGAATCTACACCTGAACACTCCCATTAAAGACTCTAGGTCCAAATTGTAGGGTATAAAGTCTCAAACGTTCCTCAGAGTTCAGTTTTCATGAGGAGAGCATTTTAAAATAGACATTCAGTCAAAAGTTCCTCAAAAATCCAAATCTCATCAGAACTGGGAGAGGATGCAGCAGGTTTTCTTGCAGGTAACCTCTGCAAGTTACCAAACGTCATTTTTGACAAAGATGATCCTGGGGAGATTCCAAAGTAATCTGGAAAACCGCCCGTACTAAAGGCAGTCAACTTCTACCAGGTTCTTCATCCTCGCCCTGGCAGAAGTAACTTGGATCTGAAAACGCACGTTGAATGCTATAATCAGTCCTGAAAGAATTAAGAGGGGCGTGAGGATGAGGCAATCCAACGCTATGGCCTACAACCAAATGCCTGTCAGGACGTCGTAAGTCCACAGAATGCATTCTTAAGCGGTGGGGTGCCATCAAGCCTTGCACCGTCATCCCAAGATGAACAAAAGGACAAGTAACTACGTCACAGCCAAAAGAGGTACTTTAGGGCCGGCCTGGTGGCTCAGGCAGTTGGAGCGCTGTGCTCCTAACGCCGAAGGCTGCCGGTTTGATTCCCACATGGGGCAGTGGGTTCTCAACCACAGGTTGCCGGTTCGATTCCTCGGCTGCGTCCCCTGCAACTAAGATTGAACAGGGCACCTTGAGCTGAGCTGCCACTGAGCTCCTGGATGGTTCAGTTGGTTGGAGTGCGTCCTCTCAACCACAGGGTCGCCCATTCGACTCCTGCAAGGAATGGTGGGCTGTGCCCCCTGCAACTAACAATAGAACTGAGAACTGAGCTGCGCCCTCCACAACTAAGATTGAAAGAACAACTTGACTTGGAGAAGGTCCTGGAAGTACACACTGTTCCCCAATAAAGTCCTGTTCCCCTTCCACAATAAAATCTTTTTTTAAAAAGAGGTATTTTATCCCTGTACTTCAACATTCACAGGCATATTCTGATACATACCAAGCAATGCTGCAAAAACACCCATTGGAGTTGAAACCTGTGCTACTATGTGTGGTGACTGCTATCTACGAGACCCCCTCCACAATGTGGGAGGCATTGCTCTGAAGCAAATCCCCCAGGAGGGAGGGATGTGAATGGGGGTACAGATGAAATCTGGTACCAGCTGGTGACTGCTGAAGCTGAGAGATGGGTATAGGAGAGTTCGTTATATAATTCTCTATGTTTGTATATGTTTAGAATTTTCCATGGTAAGTAGTAAAATACAAAAAGAAAAGAGAGAGAGAGAGAGAGAGAGAAAACACATTTTCAAGATACTCAAAAGCAAAACAGGCCTCTTTCATATCCTCTCTCACAAAACTTAATTTTCAGTCCTCCAAAACAAACAGCAAAAAAACCACTTTTCTTATGCGTAAGCAACGAGGCTGCAAGGTGGTGATGCATATCTTAAGCCTAGAACATTCCTTAAGAGAAAACAGATTAGAACTATTAATGAAATGTCATCCCTTTTCACAACTTCCCCTATGTTTCCCATCACACCTCTGAAGGCAGAACTCTGACTCTTTCTGAGCAAAATGCAAAATGCCCACTGCCTAAAGGACAGGAGAGAAAACCTCCTGCAAAAAGTCACAAAAAGCTAAGATCAGAAACTGGAACTGGCCTGCTGTGGCGATGGTATGAGTGACAGATGACGCATCCTGAGGAGGCAAAGTCAGGTTTCATCTGTTTCTCAGGGCTCCTGAAAGATGTCTAGTCAGAAGGGTTCTGGGCCCCAGTCAGCGTTAGATGTCTCAGACATTTACTGAGCATCCCTGGCTGTCCAGAGACCCTTACCTTCAAGGAGTTAGAAATTCAGCAGGAAGACAAAGGTAAGCAACAATTCCCATCACAAGGAGGAAGTGCCATAGCAGAGGCTTCAACGAAGTGCCTCCAGAACCCAGATGAGGAAGGGGCTCACCCTGCTTGAGGAGTCAAGGAGGTAATCTGGGAAGGGGGTCTTAACAGATGAACAGGCGCCTGACCAACACTGCAGGCTGCTGGTGGGGAGGGAGCATCAGCAAAGGCCCGATGTCTCTGAGTTGTGGCTGCCACAACTCCAAGGGGCACCTACTGGAAGAAACGGGATTGAGGCTGGAGAGGTGGGAGAGAGTGGATTCTGAAGGGCCTTGCATGCATGCTAAGGAGCTTAGATTTGACCCCGTGGACCAGTGCTTCTCAAACTAACAGTGGTGAAGGACCACTGGTGACAATTCCAACCCATCATTGATGACACTTCCTCTCCCTTCTGTAGTTCTCTCCTCATGGACAGGTAACACAGGTGGGCAGACCACACTTGGAGTAGCACTGTTCTAGACAACACCAAGAGTAGTGGAGCAGGGGTGCAGCACAGTGCAATTGGTCTTTGCAGAGGGCATGCGTGATGGCAGTGTGGTGGGTGAATGGGAGAACAAGAGGCAGCAGGGACGGCTGGCAGTCAGGGAGCTGCCGAATTCGTCTGGGAAATGGATGTCAAGAGCCTGGCTAAGGCACCGGCAAGAGGGACAGGGACAAGGAGTCCGATTTGGGAGACACTTCTTCAGTCTACATGCCAGGACTTGGTGATCAAGTAGCAGAGCATCAATCCCTCTGTTTTCCAAAGTGGGTGGGAAGAGGCACAGTAAGAAAGGGAAACCCATATGGAAAGATTTTCTTCCAATTTCAAATAACAAATCTTGTTCTGATCCTTCCCTCATAAGATACCTCTCGAATATCAACCATTCAAGGGACATCTCAGGATTCGGGGCCCATCTGGCTGGGGAAGTAGCCATGTTGCACAGTTAGCATATTTTTATGATTAGTAAAGAATGGTTCTAAATTAGACCCAGTTCTCTGTGCCATGGAAGGGGATGGGAGTAAAGAGTAACCTGCAATTTGATGAAGATTTGAGTGTCAAAAGTCAGCATTAACTAGTATTTTAAGTCGAGTACACCAAGCCCTAAACCAGTCCCTGTAATACCAAAGAAAGTCCTTTCAACCCCAGCAAGGCAAAGCAAGCTTTGAAAAACTAATCTAACATAAAGCATGACAGCAACGTTCTCAGTTTGCCTTTGGGCTGAAAGTGCAGAAATAAAACATACTCAACCATCTTCACTAGTGAAATTTCAGAGAAAGACACAGTGGTGTAGCTACAGTTACAAAAATCACAGCTTAAAAAGATCACACCTAGCATAAAATGTCAGAGCTCAAATTAGTTTCTGAAAACAAATAAAACTCGTTTTCTGTACTAGGTGCAGTTTGCCACGATGGTGTAAGAAATCTCTGTTTCTGGGAACTGCAACGCATGTTTGGGTGAGGAACAAAAGCACCTGCCAAAACCACTCTGTGGAAAGAAAAAAAAGAAAAAAAAGCTCCCTGTTTTTTGGCCCCTGAAACAAGTAAACAGTTAGGAAACCATGAGATGGAATAATAGGTATATATTCTGCAGAACCCCAGTTTGATGAGTTAAAGGTGTCTTTGCATCGGCACGTTTCTTCCATTTCGCTTTGCTTCCCCGCTGCCACTCAGGCCCAAGCCCACGGCCTCCCTTGCCTGGACTGGTGCAGTAGCCTCTGCCTGGTCTCCTGCTTCCTCCTGGCCCATCAGCTCAGTCCCAACACAGCACCTGCTGATCCTGTAAAGCGGAGGCCAGGTGTCTTAGTCAGCTCGGGCTTCCATAACAAAATACTATAACCCGCGTGGCTTAAACAACAGATATTTATTTTTCACAATTCTGGAGACTAGAGGTCGAAGATCAGGTGTCAGCATGTTTGGGGGCTAGTGAGAGTTGTAGAGGGGCTCCTTCTGTGTCCTCACATGGTGGAGAGCACAAGTACTCTGGTCTCTTTTTCTTCTCATAGGGACACTAATCCCATCACGGGGTCCCTCTCTCATGACTTCATCCAAATGAATTACCTCCCCAAGGCTCCACCTCCAAATGCCATCACATTGGATTTTTGGGGGACATAAACATCAGTCCATAACACCAGGGCATGGCACTCCTTTGTTCAGAAACCTCTGATGGCTTCCAAAAAGCCAATGTCCTCATACCAGCCACCAGCTGCTATACCAGTGGTCTCCGTGGAGGGCTGGGGGTGCACAGCTTGCTGGGCAGTGCTCAGGAAGTCTGCGGGCATTTCCTGGTGCTCACAGGGACTGGTGGGGGTGAGATAGGCCCTAAGTATGGGGGGGCCAGGGACATTAGGTAGCACTGCACAGCCAAAGATTGCCCTGTATCTGCAGGCTGCTTTGATGTTCTCGCAATCACTCACAGGGGCCCCAAACTTTTAATATTTCTCAGAGCCTACAACCTAAGTGCTTTACCTAAAAGCACAAAGGCACTTTTTGTATAATTTTATGCACTGAATCTTCTCAGAATGGGACTACTGTCTAAGTCAGGTAAGGTTGTACTGTTGTTTGGAACGTTATCAAGAACTGCTCCCCATCTTGGAAACCCGGTCTCCGTAGGTATTGGGTATCCTCGTTTGCATTTTTATCCGTCTGCGTTAACAGACAACGCACTCACTGAGGGGTGGAGTGTCCGTATAGATGACTATGTGTCTGAGCATTTGCACGTTAAATGACGTACATGTGATTAAAAATTACTTTCCTATTACTTCAGATTACTAACTGGGTAATAAATTTATTGCTCTTTAAAACTGTGTGTGTATGTAGGTTACTGTCTATAAATTTCATTTCAGGACAGTAGTGGGGGCATTTTTATAATGAATATTATGTAAAGGGAGTGCTGCACCCCTACATGACTGGCCCTCCCAGCTCGTCTCTTAGTCCTCTCCTTCCTCCCTACTTACTCCGCTCCGACGTCTGTGCTTTTCCTCAGCCGTGCCAAGCGCACGCCACCTTTGCCCTGCTATGCCTTCAGCCTAAAGACTTCCTTCCTTCCTTGAGTTCTTCCCGAATGAAGCCTTCCCAGTGGGGCTGTGCCTGTTTAAATTTGCAACCCCACCCACCCCCGACCCCTGCAACCTGGCAGTTCCTATCCCACTTCCCTGCTTTATTTTTCTCCAGAGCTCTTACAACCACTGTGTCATTTGTTTTCTTATCAGTTTCCCCATTAGGGTCAAAAGCTTCTATGAGGGGAAGGACTTTGTCTGTTTCCTTCACTAGTTGTATCCTTAGGGCCTAGAACAATATCTGGATACCTTCATAAAATATTGACATATCCATGGTTTAGAAATACCAATTTTGAAATCTTTAGTTATAATTGCAAGATTAAAACTGAACTGAAAACTCAGGGTCTCCATGCATTACCATCTGTAATCTTTGCATAGAAATATACACTGGGGCCGGCCTGGTGGCTCACGTGGTTGGAGTGCGGTGCTCCTAACGCTGAGATCACTGGTTCGATTCCCACACGGGCCAGTGAGCTGCACCCTCTACAACTAAGATTGTGAACAACAGCTCTCCCTGGAGCTGGGCTGCCATGAGCAGCCCGAGGTTGGTGTGAGCTGCTGCGGACTGCTGAGTGCTGCCATGGGCTGCTGAGTGCTGCCATGGGCTACCATGAGTGGCCAGTGGCCAGCGTGAGTGGACATCAGCCATTGTGAGCGGCTGGCAGCTGACGAGAGCTGCCGTGAGCTGCCAAACAACAACTGGCAACCGACTGCCTTAGCTGAGGGGAGTGCAAGGCTCATAATACCGCATGGGCCAGGGAGCTGTGTCCTACACAACTAGACTAAGAAACAACAGTTTGAACCGGAGTGGGGTGGGGGGAAGTGGAAGAAAGGGGAAAAACCATATACATATATATATGGAGAGAAAGAGACTCTACTGGTAGCTAGAGATGAATTTCTCTAAAATAAGCCAGTTTATTCTCAGAAAAACAAGACTTAGAACCTATTGAATATTACTTGAAATTATTCGACCTTAATGCGATTTCTCTAATTCTTCCTTTAAGTGTCTTTTAACTCCTCCCTGCTGTCTCCTTTGCTGCTTTCCAGGACTCACTCCTCCTGACTGAAGTCCAATCCACCCACCAAGGCTCAGCTCCAACACCCCAGCTTCACGAAGCCTTTCCTGTACCCTCCCCAGCAGCTCCGGGCACCTCTCTGAGGTGGTTACAACACTGCTCTGTGTGGAAGTTCTGTGCACTTGTCATTTCTCTCTCCCAGACTATGGGCTCCTTGAGGGCAAGGACCATCTTTTTCTTCTTTGTGCCCCATACAGTATCTTTCACAGATTAGGTTCTGTAAACACGTGTTAAATGAAATAAAAAGGAGGCAAATTCTTTCAGCTCTAAGTTATGGAGGAGAGCAGATTGACTCTTATGTCCGGCTAAGTATCAAATAAGGCAGGACACAGTTTTGCCAGATATAGCGAGGCTACTTGTAGAAATTAAGTCTTGGAGAAGATCAATTTAAAACACTACACGCAGGGAAAAGCAAAGCAGAAGAATGAAGTGACTTGGGCAAAAGTGCCCTGCCTTAGAAATACTGAAACTGAGGGAACAGCCTTAACACTCAACAGTGAAAATGTTAGTCACCATCCTTTTGTGACTTGCTGATTTCTATCTTTGGATGAAATCAGAAATTATGAAATTAAAACAACGCTGCTTTTGTTTTAAAAATATTAAAGGGCTTAAAAACATGAAGGAGAGACAGTACAGATGGCATTCTGGGAGCCCGTAGTGCAATGCCAAAATGCAGCTCTGCAGTCTTCTTGTGGTCGCTCATTCTTGAGAGCTGGTCCTTTCAGCTGCTCAAAGTTCTTGCTGATCCAAGCAGGGCCCAGACAGGTGAGGCAGGACGGTCTGTGGTACCCAAGCTGCCATCATCTATGGATGGTAACTAGGTTTGCTGCCGTATTGACAAGTGACGTGTGACGTTCTGACACATGCCCATATTTTTCCATCTAAAATACTGTTTTGGAACATTTTATTAAGGAAGGAAAAACACTTGCTGTGCTCATGAAAATAATGAGTCACAGATTAGTGATGAAAGAGAACATGCCGGTCAGACCTCAATCTACAGCCAAATGAGATTATTACTGGACAGAATAATAGGGATGACACTGAAAGACCTAAATCCTGGGACTTGCATGGCCTTACCCAGAAAGATTACTTTGGAAATCGAATACAATTTCCCAGCTGTAGGACTCTATTCTAACTATCATCGGAAGACAAGCTCATACAACGGAAGTGTGGGAGATTGCTAAATGAGAAACAAGCTCAGTCTTTTGCTTTCCTCAATGTAAAGAACCAATAAAGTAGCTAACTTGGATGAATGTCAAATCTTACAGCCCTCAATTATTCCAGCCTCTATAAAAACAAATGAGGCATTTGTGGTTAGAGAATATACCTTCTTGTAATTACAAGAAGCTAATCATCAGAATTTAACAAAAAAAATTCAATGCAGCATGTCTTTTGTAAACACCAAGCCAGAATTATTAATAGAAAAGCCTAGAGCCATTTAAACATGAAATCTGGACAGAAGCAAAAGAAAAGAAAACAAAAAGATAAAATATGCCTCTTCAACTGATGCACTAAGCAGATTATCACAATTCAAGCTGTAAACATACCCTTTGAGTATAATTCCCTTTCCTTGACTCCATTATCCTTTTTTATTTTATTAAATAACGTGTAACTGTTTTTCTCTTTCTAGAATGTTTCTTCAGAAGCAGCTGAGCAAATGTCCACATCACCCACAGACCAAATCCAAATTACCTTCTTTTAAAGTCCATTTGATCGATCCTGTCCTCTTGCTGACAGCATGCAAACTTCCATCCAGGGTTGACACAAACAACAAGGTTTCAGGAAGTGTCACTGTGCTGGGACTTCCAAAAATCTGCAATGAGATGGAGAAGCATCTTCAAGGTCAACAGGATTCGTCACCTTGGGCGTGTATAACCACCCCCCACCCCAAAAGATTCTAAACCCCACCACCTTACAGATGAAGAAACTCAGATGGGAGAGCCTAAATTCCCATCAAGGGCACATGTCTAGACAACAGCTGAGTCAGGACTAGAACCCAGGTCACCTTATTCTATCTAAGTGGTCATCCTTCTTGCAAACAGACATGTTTATGACCTAACATGACGACCTAACACATCGATTGAGAAATAATCCACAAGCAGCCTCCACTGAAATAGAGGGAGAAAGTATATTGACCTTCTCTTAGTTATATTTCACTTTCTAAAACCTAGTCATCTTGCAAGACTCCATGATAGAAAAGAATGCCAACATACCTACACATACCCCTACGCACTTACAAAATTTTAAAAGGCAAAGAATTAGGGGACAATGTTTAAAACAAAATAGGAAAAAAGCTCTCATATAAAGAGTATATATGATAATTAAACACCAAAATATCAAAAGAGACATGTTATAAAAGAAAATGTATAAAAAATATAATCCAAATAGCTCCTCATAATCAAAATACAGTTTAAATTAAAATGTACCTTTTATGTTCAATGAATTAAAAACATATATTTTTAAAGAAAATAGCCAAAGATAGTGAAATTCACTTTCTCACCCATTCCTGGTGGCAATGAAAATTATAAGTTCAGTGCAGTCTTTCTGGAAAGCATTAAAGTGTTCATATTTTTAATTCTGTAATTCTACTTCTATATCCTAAAAATTACAGATATGGTAAAAAAAAGTTCTGTGCACAATGATATTCATTACATCCCATTTATAAACACAAAAAACTAGAGAGATCTGAATTTCCAATATCTAAATGGCTGAAATAAATTATGACACATCACTCAATGGAATATTATGCAATCAAGAAAATAGCACATGGGAAAATTTACAATAGAGAAAAATGCTTGTATACATTATCACATGAAAAATACAGAATCCAAAATTTAATGTACACTGTATTTATATTTATTCTGGACAGATTTTTTTCTTTTTTTTTTGGTTTGCCTGTCCTCTAGCTTTGCTAGGAACTGAAGCCTCGTCTACAGGTTTCCATGGGAGTAGCTGTGTGTGTGTGTGTGTGTGTGTGTGTGTGTGTGTGTGTGTGTGCACCGCACACACGTGCAGGTGACAGCTGGTAAGGTTTCCTAGGACCATCTTTTTGAGGTATGGGCACATTCAGCAATGCGACCTTGTATTGAGATTTTCTCTTCCTTTGTCACTATACTGTCCCACAAATTAACTGGTCCCTGTAGGTGTTGAATTAAAAACAGCCCAACTTTTTTATACTGAGACAGCTTGAATTTTGACACAAATGCTATTTTAAAAATATGGTTGGATTTTAGCACCGAACCTAAAAGACTGGGGGGTTACTTGCGCATGGGAGCCTGACCCCCAGATACCTTTCACTCTTGGTAAGAGCCGGGATGTCACCTAGTTAACCCCTTAGAAGCGAAAGCCCAGTGGCTATCTCCAGGGCAACGTGAAGGGGCAGGACAAACACTGCAGGGCCTGCCTTCCTCTTCCATGGTGCAGACCAACTGGCAGAGGGGGCGAAGCATCTGTCAGAACCTGGCTCCTCTCATCTCTTCTTGCCTGTGCCTGGCCTGGAAGGGGGAGAAGTTCCCCCCTTTACTTTACCCAGAGCCAGGGCCCACTCAGCGGAATGGGGGAAACAACAGCAAGCTCCATCACTGCCTGCTGAGTCTATTCTCTGCGTAAAGACTTAAACTCGAGGAGGATGAGTCTGCCTTGAATTCCATCTTTGGAAATAAGAAATCAGTCTTATTTTGACCTGGCTAGGAAAATAAAAGCCTCAAGGGTGGTGCCTGCCCTAGCTGGCAATCCAGAGGTTAGGTACACCAACTGTTCTGGGGGTGGTTACAATTATTTTGACGCCCAGGGAAGAGATGGTGACAAGCCTCTCCTGGACCTTGTCACACCTGAACTAGAGGAGAGTACATCACCCAGAGGGCCTGGCCTGGAGAACAGTGGCCTATGCCAAGACCACTGGGGCTGCAGCTAAACGAGACTTAGGGCTGTCTACCATTGAGAAAGGGGGTGGGTTTGCAGCTTGATGTGAGATGGCAGGATTACGTTAGGTGGAGGCAATTTGGGGACTGAATGAATAAAAAGGGAAGATGGATGCGTGCCTGGAGCCAAGAGGTAGAAATCCCTGCTGAGCCCCCCTCCACCTATCAAATAGTTACCCCAGGAACCACTATTTTGCACAATAGGTCTTGGGATCACAAAAGAATTAAGTTGCACTCTCTGGACGGATGATGTGATACGAATTTAAACTTGGGAGATTTCTATGAATACGTTTTCCTCTATGTGGAAAACAACTGGATGCTAGAGAGAAAGACAGGCAGAAGCAGAGAAAGAAGACTGAAACAAACACCACAGCCGAAAGACTGGGAGAGTGTAGCTTGCCTTCCACTGCTCCTCAGGCCTCACCAAGTTCCTGTCCTTGGCTCAGAGACACCCCATCCTTACAATAAATTCCCCTCTTTGCTGAAGCTTGTTGGAACTAGGTTTCTGTTGCTCACAAGGAATAGAGTCCTAACATACACACATACATGCACACAGAGCTGTTAAAATACATACACAGGAAAAATTACAGTGCAAAATTATAGCAATAGCTTTTTCTCCTGTATTTTCTAAGTTTTCTCTAATGTGATCATGTAATCTACAATGAATTTTTCATAAAGTAGGAAGGAGATGGACAGGTTAGCAGGTAGAAGAGAAGCTGGAATATAAAGAAATTTCGACAAGTTCCAGGCTAAGTTCCAGGCGAAGCGTTTTCCGTGTCAGGACATTAGACAACTCACCCACTTTTGATCATTAACGTCCAGCAGACAAGGGACCTGAGTTAGAAACACAGAGGTCTCCGGTAAGATGTGTGCATGCAAGAACAGAAAAGTTTTGCTGCTGTTATAAAACCCTACAATACAATTAGAATGAACTAAATGCCCCAAAACTATCTTAACACAATATGACTATTAAAAAGGGCTAATGTTTAATAAAATATATCAGTGCTGCTTCACTACTAGTGTGGAAACAAAAGCCACCTGCATGTCTGAGCAGCTTGGAAATCACAGGAAGAGCAATTGTCTATGGTCGGTCAGTGAATCGAAATAAATCCTAATCACATAAGTAACATAGTCATCTAAAAAATCTCAGAAATACCAGGTTGGGCTAGATGTTGAATTTAGCAACTGAGGGCACTGACAGTTAATCACAACATCTGCAATGATGTCACAAACCCTATCACACCCGAAGGATTTTTCCTTTTTGAAGGCTCTCGGAGGTTTCAAATTAGAACGGCCCGAGAGCCACTCTGAACAGTTATTCTCTCAGAAGGCAAATTCATATTACAAAATTTCTCTACCTTGGCATTTTTTTAAAGCATGAAAATGCTTGCCTTCAAAGATAGTTGCTATAACTCACATGAATTAAATAAGCTTCTAGCTTTGCGATACTGAGCACCGCTGAGAACTATTTGTTCCTGAACATCTAAAATCACTGCGTCACAGTAATGACCTTGCACATTACCTCCACTCAGCCATTTCAGTCCCTTTTCTCTATGATGGATGAAATGGCAACAGGACCTACAGGTATATACACACTAGTTTCCAGAGAGCCTGAAAAATGGAAAGAAAATGCTGATTCTGCAGATGTGCTTCAAGTTGACTACCTGGAATCTGACCCATTTTTCTAGCTAGTGGGACATATACTCCTGGCTTCGATGGTGACTTCTAAGAGTAAGCACAGTAGCCCCGTGGGAGGGGAGCATGGTAATGGCGGGTAACCTAGCCTAGCCTAAAACGAGACATCCATTTGCTAACTGGTCCTCATGGAAGTCTGGCATACGTCCTCTCACACGAGGTGACCCTGAGATAACAATTCTGGAAACGCCCAGCCTGAGGACAATGAAGCCTGGCAATTCAGGGCAGATGGTGCCGGCGCAGTGGCTGCTGGTCAAACCAGCTTATTTCACTTGGGTTGATGCAGTGGTAAAGCAGTCCTCACTGCAGGCCTGCTCAGCTGGGATATGAAGAGTCTCCCACCCGTGAGAACAAACGCCATCCTGGGGCTGGATCCTCACGGTCAACGTTCGGATTATAAAGCAAGGTTTCACAGAGTCCGGCAGCTACACCGGTTCATAAGATGTACCGCTCACTTTGCCTTCACAACAAAGACCTGGAAGCGACTACCAACCACTTACACGGATGATTAAACAGTTAAGTCGCCGACAGTTTCATTCTCTAGTATTCTAAACTCAGCTAATTATTAGTTGCACGTGCATTAATTCAACTCCTTATATTTCAGGTAAGAAAAAAAATTTTTCCAAAATGAGTTCTGAAATACCTTTGTTTAGAAAAAGTCTCCGGTAAAGAGCATTATGGACAAGGGACAGGTATGTGGTTAAGCCACATATAAATGAATGAAACAGCCTCTAACAAAAGCCCCCCATTTCTAACTAGTACTGGGGATGGGTCAGGCCAGGAGGCGGCTCACCAGTGGCTGGAGAACCAGCAGCAAAGCCCCTGGCCTTGGTGTCTTGCCACGTCTGTCACTGGAGGGACTGCTCATTTCCACTCACCCCCGGCTCTCGAGGGAGAACAGCCGCGAGGCACACTGCCAGCTCCCTCTAAGATTCAGAACACAGCAATGCCCACTGCTCCTCAGCAGGGCTTTCAGGAATGCTGCATTTACCAGAGAAACACAATTCTTAAATTTCAGACTCACGTTTCAAGAAATGGTCCACAGTTAAATGACTACCTAATAACAAGGGTCAGAAATAAGGTTAATAAAAATAGCACAGACCTTTCATCTCCAAGTGAGTGGGAAGAAGTGCCATGTACACACGTGTCTCATACACAGCTTATCGGTTCTATTTACAAAACTGATGCATCGCACTCCCCCCAAAAAGGTGTACACACACACACACTGTGAACAGGAGAGCCATACACTTCTCAGGCGGCCTGCCAATCGATCAAGTCAAATCCAATGGAACATCTCCAAAAGTTAAATTTATATGGCAATACTGTAGTGTTAGTTTAGTAGGGTAAGTAAAAACAGTACAAATAGTTAAAATAAAAATCTTTTCTGTGAATGTTCTCCCCTCCCCTACCTCCACTCCAACAGACCACAGTATTTATAATAACATTAGAATACAATAATTTGGCTAATAAAAAAATGGTATTTTTTTTCTTTTAGGAGTAACACACCAATTTCCAGGATTTGTTCAGAGGTTGGTTTTTTTGTTGTCTTGTTTTGTTTTAAATAATGTTTCCTCTATGTTCATTGGATTACTGTTATATTGTGTAATCCTAACTTTAGTTTTATTTATTTAAGGTTAATAAAACCCTTCCTCCAAACTAAACTATAACTCTAGCAAGAATATTGGCATGTTTCCATAGAATATTATTACACAATGTAGTATGTCCGTAAATTCCTGGAACCTACAACCTGCCATCAACACCCAGTCTGCCTTCTGCAGTGCAAAGGCTCCTTGCCAGGGCTCACATCTACCGGACAGTGGCCACAGAGGTAAAAGGAAGGTGTAGTGACTTCAGAGTTCATTTTGGTTAATGAATATACTACACATTATGGTATTACAGGTAAGACTTAAAACAAGTATGCAAGTGAGTGAAGGATTATCTAAGAAAGATTTCCAAGGTATTTTGTTTTACTATGACTTAGGACACAAAAATCTTGAGAACAATTAAAGCTTCATGTCACCAAATGTGGAATAGATTTCAAATGGATTAGAATGTGCTAAGGAATCAGAACTTATAATTATTAATTTAGCAACACTGCTCAGAGGTGAGAAGGGCATTCATTGTTCCCATGGCTATAATTAGTGAAAACCACAGGATGGATGAACTGATTTTAAGAGATATCAGTAAAACACTTCCGGGTGTGCCATAATGGGAAACCAGTACTATAGCGCTTCTCACACACACACAAAAATCAAGTCAACTCATGCATTAATATGTCAATTCAGCAGGAAGCACCTCAAAATAGTATTCTGTGACATAGTCACTTGGCAGGCACTAAATGATATTTTAAAAAGGACATATGTCTGGGGGCCGGCCCGGTGGCTCAGGTGGTTGGAGCGCCATGCTCCTGACTCCAAAGGCCAAAGGCTGCCGGTTCGATTCCCGCATGAGCCGGTGGGCTCTCAACCACAGGGTTGCCAGTTCGATTCCTCGAGTCCCGCGGGGGATGGTGGGCAGCGCCCCCTGCAACTGGGATTGAGCACGGCACCTTGAGCTGAGCTGCCTCCCGGATGGCTTGGTTGGTTGGGGTGCGTCCTCTCAACCACAAGGTTGCCGGTTCAATTCCACGAGTCCCGCAAGGGATGGTGGGCTGTGCCCCCTGCAGCTGGAAACGGCGACTGGACCTGGAGCTGAGCTGCGACCTCTGCAGCTAGGACTGAAAGGACAACAACTTGACTTGGAAAAAAGGGCCTGGAAGTACACACTGTTCCCCAATAAAAGTCCTGTTCCCCTTCCCCAATAAAATCTTTAAAAAAAAAAAAAAAAAAAGGACATATGTGTCTACCATTCTTCTATTTGCTGCAACTGTGTCTACTTCAGATTATAAACTCCAACAAAGCCTGACTCTTTGCAATTCTGGCTTCTTTACAAAAGTACCCAGCAGAGTACTGTCATTCTAATGCCACTTGATCACAAGGTAGAAGACTGTGCCCAGTGATGGCCAAAAAACCATCAAGAATTCACCAAAGCAGCGTAAGACTGAAATCAGTGCCCAGTAAATGCCAACACACACCCACTACATAAAGGTCTCTTGTTGAAAAACAGAGCCCACATAAGTATAAGCCTTATCCCGATCAGGAGAGGGGGCTAAACCAGCAGCTCCCAAAGGCCTCCCTTTGAAGGTATCTTATGTAAAGGTGTGATTCGACCGATACAACAAAGATTTTTATCCTAATCAAACCCTGCTCTCCAACCCCCATCTCATTTATACACCTGATCCAACAGTAAAGTACTCTTCCCCAAATACAGGCAGGTCTAAGCAGCCATCTGTACACAGTGACACAGAAAACTCATTGTGTCTCATCTTCTGCCTACTGAATTGGGATAAAGATTATTAAGAACAGAATTAAAACACTGGTGATATTAAGAGACTTCTCTTGTTTAATTGTGCCTATGTTTTAATGATTTCAGTCTACTAGAATCATTCCAAATTCTGTAATACTTTCTTGATCTCCGTGTAGGTCAGCAACAATCCATCAACTATACACTAGTTCCTTCTAAGCAGCCCACTGGCTATTATGTTTCCTGATATTAAGTCAACAAAGGTAACCATGTCATTTGCTTTGGATGGGAGTCAAGCGTTTGGTTGGGAAGCAGTAAAGGGCAAGGCCTAACTGAACAGCACTGTGTGGTTTCCAAACTAAGCAACTGAGAGAGCTAAACTAAGTATTTGTGGCAATTCTTGTGTGTGGTGTAATTAACCACCACCCCAAACAGTTACAATTCTTCAGTTAGACTACTCCTTCAATGGGTCTGATAAAAGGTTCCTCTTCAATCCACTTTATTCCTGAGCACAATGGTATGCTAATTTCACAACAGGTGACTATATTTCCCCCAAACTGGTTTTGGGGCCCCAGGCTAAATGTCTATGTTCAAGCACCTGGCAGTTCCCTTGTTCTTCATGGTCCCTCTGCCATCAATTGATATTGGCACCATGGGAGGAAGAAATACATTTGGGCATGAAAGGTGTTCCATGAAACCTGTCACCACACAGGTCAAGAAAGCAAGCCCTGTGCTGAAGGTGGTATCAAATCCCGAAGGTCCCTAAGCAATTTGTAGGTATGAAAACTAAAACTCAAGCTTTCACAGTCATTTAGAGGTTGAGATTTAGAAGGTAGGGATTGCCACAATTATATTGTTGTCTCACTAAAACGAAAGAGCGTCAGTTTAGGTCTATAAAAACTGAGAAACCTGTTAGCTCACTTACCTTAAGGAAGTAGCATCATAAACAAACTAAGCTAATCAAGGTCTCATTTAGACTAAAAATTCCTGACTATCAGTCTTATAAGAAGTCAGATTTGATCCATTCGAGTACATATATTCATCTGTAGTTAAACGTACTGTTAGGAAGTCCTGATATGAAAACCCCAAGGGGAAAAAGAAAGACTCGATTAGATAGCAAATTTTTCAGTCCTGATAATAGCACCTAATCTGAAACTGTCCATTTTGCTTTTTACACTTGGTCAGAGAATTCTTTTGGTGGGGAAGGGGAATAGAAGGGTCAAGTAGAAAGTGGATACAGGCTCTAGTTAAATAAAAATTATCTACAAACAACTGCATTTATGACATAATTGCCATCCACGCTTGCCAAATGTTGCGAAGGTTTATGAGAAGTGAAACACTATGCAATTCACCTGCAGTTGAGATACCTGGCCAGACTGACTTCCCCTAGCCAGAATCCCCATTGTTTGAAGTCCATTTGAGGATTACCCACTTCCCTACTGGCCCAGTCCACCAGACGGCCTTCCCATCTCCAATTCGCTGGAGAGTCACTGAAGTCCATATGGCTCCCTATGACCCAGATCAAACAGTAGGACTGTTTACAGCTTCTGAGATAGGTTATTTTAGAGATGAAAAGGGCTGAAGAGATCACTATACCTAAGCCCCTCATTCACAGGACAGGAAGTCAAGGCCCAGAGAGGTGAAGTGACTTGCTCAAGGCACCACAGTTCACCGTAGACACAGGACTGGACCCAAAGTCTCCGTCTCCCTGTCTGGTCCTTTGCCCACTACACCACACTATAATTTCAATACTTTAAATCATGGTGCTCTGAGAACCATAACCTTAAATTACTTCGGGCCTGGAGCTCCCCTCTGAATCCTGCTGGGGCAGACCAGCACTCGGCTCTCAGGCGGGGGTAGGATCTTTGGGATGAGACCAAAATGTAAACTATAGATTCTATATACACACCCAACGTACCAAACGGCACTGCAAATTATACAGGGTGGGGTCTTTAAAAGACAAATGTTCTGGGTAAAAATTCCCGAGATCCCACTGTAGATCTAAGTGGGTGGGAATAACACCACAGAAAGTCAAAGGTCACGGCCTTAGCCACCACAAAAAAAATTCCTGCAATACACATTTATCCAGCTCAGTTCTAATGGCTTAAAAAAAGGAAAAGCTCTTTGCTGATGATGGAGACGACACAGCAGCCCCTGCCAGTTCCTTTGATGAAGTGAGTCATTCTTTCAATGCCAATGCCAAGGAAACCTACACCACTGATGAGCACAAGACAACTCCTTTGAACAGCAAGGACCATTTTAATGACCAACCACACACTGACGAGCCGCACGCCGTCAGCCATGACGGCTTCACTTCGCGGGAACTGATGCTCACAAAACAGGAAGGCAACGCGGCTCTGAATATTGACGTTTTCATGTGAAAAAAATCTTATGCCCCCAGATTTCCATAATTTCAGCATAGGTTTCTATTTCCCAGACTCCTCTGAGAGGCAAATGTAAACATCTCTATGCAATTCTCACACATTTGGGCAGAGACAGGAAAGCCTAAAAGACTATGGAAGGCCGTGTTGGCACAACCAAATCTACAGAGTTGTGGTGTGAAAACTGAGGACGTCGAAAACAAGCACGAAGCAAGATCAAGTAACGCAGCTTCCTCCAGCTTATCAAGGGGCAGGCAGGAAACAGAGGCAGGAAAGAATGCCTGAAAAGGAGATACCAAGCCTTTGGGTTCAAGGAAGAAGCCCTTTCAGATACCAAGGAGAACAGCACTCCCTCCTGAGAAAGGAAAAATGGCTGCCCAGGCAGGAATGGGGGAGGGGACGTGCTTTTATAGGACACACTCTACTGCCAAAGGGCTCCATTTTCCCAGGGATCGCTCTTCCTACAGTCACCATCCTGTAGTGACTGGTCTGGAGGTCATGCACTCTTACTGTCAATCTCTCCAGGTCAGAAAAGTGGCTTACGTGGGCCTCTGAACTGTGGGGCAAGGTGGCTAAGCTTCCAAATCTGGTTTTTCTTTTGAAAACTGAAAAACAGCAATCTCTTTAACTGCTGAGGAAACAAAATTAATATTAAGATTTTTCAAAAAATTACGTAACTATTAGGGAAGATTGTTTCATTGAAGAAATTGGTGGTAGCCAAAGACACCAGCGGAAAGTAAACTCAAAAACCTGACCATCCACTCACTCTGACTCAAACCTCAATCGCTCCTCATCTCTTCCCCTCATGGACAGACGGCAATAATGCAATAGCTGCTGATGACAATCTGGAACAATTAAGAAAAGGTTAAAATGTATTTGGTTTGTGGTGTTTAAGAAGGAAGACGAGTATAATTGTCGAAAAGATTTTCACCAAACAGGACATTTTATGTGCTGGGATTGTATTTGAATTATCTGGAAAATCCCTTACGTAGTACCCTTCATTTTCTGATGATGCTGAACAATTCAACACATACAGAGGGTGCCAAAAAAATGTACACATTTTAAGAAAGGAAAAAAACCGTATTACAATTGTAATATTCAATATATACCGACGACAAAAGATGAATACAAGTCACGTTTGACTTCTGCAATTACAAGAGGTGTTCAAAGTGGTTCCCATCAGCGTCCAGACACTTCTGATTACAGCGAACTACTGCCTGAGCAACTTTGACCAAGTGTCTACTTGTATCACTGTGCTTGCTGTTTCAATTTCTTCATACAGTACCAGGCCTCTCAAACTTATCACGAATGCGTGCAATTGTTAGGCCTGTGTGTTGGAGGTTCTGTTGCATACCATTGTCGCTGTACTTCCACAATGTTCTCGAATTTCAAATACCACTTTAAAATGGTCTTGAGCTCCTCGAATGACAACCATGCTTCTGCCATTTTCTTTGACTGTCCTGCCTGTCGCATGATTAATGCCATCTTTTGAGCGAGCATCATACGACACATTGCTACCGTAATTCAATTCAACTTTGAAAAGTAAGACACACATAACATCTCTTAAAACGTGTATACATTTTTTTGGCACCCTCGGTATTTATCTGTTAAGCCTTAGTGTAGTGCCTGGCCAGTATAATGTGGTTGTTAGAAGGGTGAACTCTAGAGCCAGACCACCCTGGGCAGTCACTTACCTCTCTGTTTTCTCACTTGTAAAAAATGGGGATAATAATAATACCTATTTCAAAGAGTTGCTGGGAGATTTAAATGAGTTAATATACATAAAGCTCTTAGAACAGTATCCAGTATACAGTGAACGCCATGTAAGTGTCAGTTATTAGGATGATTAATCAAGAACTGTGAAAGACACTAGGATCTAATCACTACAGAGATCTGATTCCTGTCTTCATGGAGCTTACAGGAACCACAGGAGTCAAATAATCACACAAACAGCGTGACAAGTTGCAGTAAGTGCTATGACAGAGACATACAGGGAACCATGAGAGCATAACAGGAGAAGGTGATTTGGTCTTATGTTGCGGGGGATAAGGGATTACTGTGTCAAAGGTTTTCCTGAAAGGAATGACATTTGAGTTAATATCTATAGGAAGTGGGGGAGAAAGGGAAGACTTTCCTGGGCAGAGGGGAACAGCCTATACAAAGGCCCTGGGACTGACGATAATTTACTGTGTTTACTAGTGGGCCACTGCTGCTGGGGAAAGCAGAGGGGACAATGGGACAAGGCGGGGCTGGGGACGCAGGCAGACACCAAGTGTGCCCTCACAAAGAGTGGGTCACAAGAATCAGAATCTTCTTTACATGTCTTTTGACGTATGCAGCTTACAGAAAAAGTAGGAAGGAGTGCTGTCCATATTGATACAAAGCAAACCTGGAGGGAAAAAAAACAGTCCTCTAAGGTGAAGGGTTGATCTGTGTTCACAACCTAGGTGAGTCTTCTCTTGTGTTTTAATTTATATTAACGTTAGACGGGTGTTGCTTGGCTGCCTTACAGCTGAGTATGAGCGTCACACACCAAAACTTCATGGGAGAGTTTAATAACTCTCTTGTGATGAAATGTGGCCTGCAGAACAAACTCCATCGCAAGGGGTCTTGCTTTGAGTCTCCTCGTCTGAGGGACTTCTCTGGCCAGCCACCACGCACAGATCAGAAAGCTCCCTCTGAAGGCCCAAGGACTGAAACATACCCCTCCTTGCTTTTTATTCTCCCAGGGTGCCTCTCCCCAGGACCCAGAGTCAGTTCCAGGTTATTTTTGCTACAATAGGTAGAATCATGGGGGTTCTAACCATATAGAACAAAGTAAGTCTCTGGATCACGATTTCATATTACTCAAGAAGGTTGGCGAGGATCTGAAGGACTTATCAATCTCTTCCAGGCACTCCCTGTTTCACACCTCTTCCTGTTGGCTGACTCTTCCATGTCTAACTTACTTGCTAGTTCACTTATTTCAACCCTCCCTTTCTAGGCTGGACTCTCTTTTAACCTACAGATACACAGGAAGAACGGTCCTGTTCTGTGTAAGGCCTGTAAAACTCCTGCCCGTAAGGAGCTTACCACCTAGCAGAGACACAGTGCTTCCCAAGGGGAGACCGCAGGTTCCACGACCATGCCTCCCAAAGGCTGAGTTGGCGGTGTGCCCAGGCCTTGCCCACAGCAGTTCCCTACGATTCTGAGCCCACACTTCCCGCTCAGGCCTTCTTCGCACTCCTTGGCTTATCCTGTGTTTGTGTAACTTCAAAGCCTGTTAGTCATCCTCGCAAAACCCCACGTTAAAAAAATCCAAAGTTCCTCAGGTATCCCCACGAGCCTGGCACATGCTCAACAGATGTGGGTTTTGGGGGTGGGGGGAGGGGGTGGTCATGAATGAAGTTGAAAGAAGATGGACGGGACACAGGCTATATGTCTTGATTCAGGCTCTGGGCAAGTCCTTAAATTTTTCCCGGCAGAAGTAGCTGATGTTATAAAGTAAGAAGACGGGGTTGGATATGGCTTTTAGCTCAGAAGTGTGATGGTCCATGATTTGTCATCTCTCCACAGGCTTTAGCCCCAACCAGTCAAAACATGCCCCAACCCACCCAAGAATGTGAGAGAGCTCAGAAGTCGCAACGCCTTTGGACACAGTCACCCCCAATCCTGGTCTTTCAACAGCCCAGTGTCTCTACTTATCTTGAAATATTGCAACATTGGAAATTAGTAACAATCTGATTCACTTTAAGATTCAGGGTGGGGAGGGGGGGGAGGAGAAACACCACAGAAATCAACTAATGTTATGTGGGAGGAGGCAGGTGACTCCCAAGAATAGTATCCTGTTTCCCCAAAAATAAGACGTAGCTGGGCCATCCGCTCTAATGCATCTTTTGGAGCAAAAATTATTATAAGACCTGGTCTGATATTATATTATATTATATTATATTATATTATATTATATTATATTATATTATACCCAGTTTTATACTATATTAAAATAAGACTGAGTCTTATATTACTTTTTGCTCCAAAAGACACATTAGAGCTGATGGTCCAGCTACGTCTTATTTTCGAGGAAACACAGAACATGCTATAGACTCTAAAACCAACCAACTCCTAAACTGAAAGGGAGATCTCTACTCTTCTCCAAACCACAAATCAGATAAGTGATTGAACTTTACCCAGGTACGGTAAGCCCCAGAGATTTCCAAGTACTGAACCCATCGGACCAAGAAAGATGATTTAGGGTTGGTTTTAGAAGCAACTGTGGTTTGGTTCCCAGTCAGCTGAATAACAAAACTACAGATAAACTTGTTCTTAATCTCTGTGTGTAAAGGAAACCGTTTTCTGCTTTGCAAAACCAGACCACAGCAGGTGGAAAATGAACCCTAACAGAACTAACTATAGGAGAAGGCCACTGGATTGTTCAGAGACAGGTGGTGCCTGAGGTTGGAGATTCCCTGAAACCAGGTTTACACTTTTCTGGCAGTATTTGAATTTATCTGGAGATCTTATAAATACTTCCACAGTGAGAAAAAAACATCTAATTTTGTTTGTAAAAAATACATACATACAGCAAGCAGCTCCTCGAATAATGTTGTTTTATTTTAACACTGATGAGATGCCATAGAAACTTAACTCTTGCTTATATTAGCCTTGGTAAAATTGGTTTTGTTATGCACAGTTTTGCTTAAAGTCGCAGAACCTGTTGACAATGTTAAGGGTTACTTACTGTATATACCACATGTGTGTTTGGGAGAAGAGGCATCACAAAAATCAAGGAATTGCTGGCTCTCGCCCCTGAGTCCTACGGGTTTCTGAGATTTCCCTGACACAATTTTCAATTTCCTCTCGTTATGTTGTCATTAAGAATTGACAACAGTGGCCGGCCCGGTGGCTCAGGCGGTTAGAGCTCCATGCTCCTAACTCCAAAGGCTGCCGGTTTGATTCCCACATGGGCCAGTGGGCTCTCAACCACAAGGTTGCCAGTTCGATTCCTCGATTCCCACAAGGGATGGTGGGCTCTGCCCCCTGCAACTAACATTGAATGCGGCACCTTGAGCTGAGCTGCCTCTGAGCTCCCAGATGGCTCAGTTGGTTGGAGCGCATCCTCTCAACCACAAGGTTGCCAGTTCGATTCCTCGAGTCCCGCAAGGGATGGTGGGCAGCGCCCCCTGCAACTAAGATTGAACACGGCACCTAGAGCTGAGCTGCCTCCCAGATGGCTCAGTTGGTTGGAGTGCGTCCTCTCAACCACAAGGATGCCGGTTCGACTCCCGCAAGGGATGGTGGGCTGCACCCCCTGCAACTAGCAACGGCAACTGGACCTGGAGCTGAGCTGCGCCCTCCACAGCTAAGACTGAAAGGACAACTTGACTTGGAAAAAAGGCCTGGAAGTACACACTGTTCCCCAATAAAGTCCTGTTCCCGTTCCCCCATAAAATCTTAAAAAAAAAAAAAAAAAAAAAAAGAATTGACAAGTCACACTCAATATCTCATATTTGCTCAGGATTTTCAATCATATGTGAGCTGTCAACACCAGTCCTCCAGAAGATTGGATGAGAAACAAACTGGAGTACAGACCTGTACATTAACCCCAACATTAAAAGATGCGATGCCACTGGGAGGGCCGGCGGGAAGGGCTCTCGTCTAGGACAGGACACTGGTCAGGGAGGGCCCCACACATTGGCTGGGCCCTACAGGACAGGGAAGCGACACCTAATGAAATCACAGCTCATTATGGTGGCAACTTCCAGGCCCCCGTCTCCCTTGCTCTACACTCTATTTTGTTTCTTTCCGTAGAATTTTATCACCTTCTCACATTCTGTGTGTATTTACCACGATGTCTTATCTGTCTCTGCCAAGTAGATGTAGGTTCCATGAGGACAAGGGTCTTTGTTTTGTTCATTGTGTCCCAAGAGCCTCAAACTGAGCTTGCCATATAATATATACTCGATAAAACTGGTGAATGAATACACGGATGAACAGAGGGAATCCACTACATCCAGGAGCTAGGGAGCTGGGACGCTCAGAGCAAAGCTGCCTTCCCATCTTCAGCCACTCAGGTGAACGTGAAACGCGGCAGCTGGGGGACGAATCCCCTAACTTAATGGTGTTCTAATTTGGGAAGACATTTAGAAATAGGCCCATATAAGTGATTTGCTAGTTCCACGGTCTAGTTTTACCAATGGGGAAACAGGAAATAACTCATTTGCCCAGTTTCCTAGCTGGCCAGTACCGAGCGCCTCATCTCTCCTCTCCCACTACCTTTCTATTGTATGGGTCAAAGCACGTATGAAAAAAAAAAAAAGAGTGCCTATAATCTACATTTCAAAACAGCTACGATGACAAACTACGCTTATCTATCTATGCGAGGAGGGCAGAACTGGAGCTGCCACTTGGGATTTCCTTTCAGCATCAAGTTCCGTGGGGAAACACAGCCCTGGTCCCCACGTTTACCCAGGTCTGTTAGGTCAGATGCCGAACCCCGTTCAGAGGCTGACTTCAAAGGGCGACTTTCCAGTTCTACTGACGTCTCGCAACACGGTCCCCGCAGAGCTTTAGATTTGATCCAGCCCAGTCAATGCGACACTCAGAAGTGAGTTTCCTCTTGATTCTACACCAGCTGTTAGGATTCTTTGAGTAACAATTTAGTCCATTGGCTGAGACAGCTGACTAGCCACGTCCTGCGCTGTGTTCTGCCGACAGACCTTTCAACTGTGCGCCTGCTGCGAGGCTGACAGATATCCAGCTCTCACATGAAAAGGGGAAGGAGAGTATCACAAACTGTCCCCTCCTACAGTTTGCTTCCAACATACACACTCTCACCCTGATAAGAAAGTTCCTTTTTGTTTACATGCTTCATTCTTGTGCTTTAATTATTGAACTTCTCCCACAAATTTCTTCAATACCCAGGCCCCTTGGCTACTTCACTCTGGTGACAAAAATTTGGATGGTTTCACCCGCCAGGATGCTGTATTGTTTTGATTCCTTAGGCTTCTTAATATATGGAGAAGGCAAAAACAATAAGTAAGCCTAAGTGTAACTTTAGATAATTCTATAAACATTGTATAATTCAAATACATTCAAAGTGTATTTGAATAGAAGGTCAGCTATCAGTCAAAGCTGATTTTTAAAAAGCAATTTCAGTAGTTAGTACTCAAAGAAAAACTATCCATCTGTCTGGAATTACTTGTTCTTTGAGAGTTGGGCAACATATTAAAAAAAATAATAATGCTAGGCTCTCTAGTTCCAGTTCTGCTGCTAACCAGCAGAATGTAGTGATCCCAATTCTCTATAAAATGAGCGAAAAGCTCTCTCCGGTCTGGTCCAGGGCTGTGATTACCGGGCACAGGTAGACACATTTGCTCTGTCCAGGATTAAGGCACAGGAATTACTTGATGGCCTCAACCTGGCTGCACATTAGTCACATGGGGCTTTAAAAAAATTTGTTTTTAAAAGAAAGGATGCCAGCCTCAATTCCTAAAGATTCTGATTTCATTCACCTGGGGTGGGGCCTCAGCATAGGGCACTTAAAAAGCTCCCCAGGTGACTCAAGGTGACTTAATTCGCCCGGGCTGACAAGCACTGCCTCCTCACACACTCCCAGCTGCAGCTGTGGTCTCTCTCTACAGGTGTTTCTCTCACTCCTAGAAACCCCTCAGGAGTCATGGGCCATTTGCTTCAAGAGAAAAGAGAGCTGATTTAGTTTGAGCAACAAACTCCTCTGACCCAACTGGAGATCAAATGACAATGTCAGCTTCTGGGGATTTGACAGCAGTGTTTGTTCAGAAAATGTATGAAAAAATTTCAGTTTCCATGACAAACACTCCTGCGGCCCAGACAAACAATTATCCCCTCATCGGAAACAGAGGGGGGAAAATAATCCACTGGAGAAAGGGGTGGTTTTGAATTATAATTATAAATTAGTCTACTAACTAGGGAAATCATGTTTAATACATAAGAGGACAACCCTGAATGAGGGTTCATTTTTTAACTGTGAAACATCATGCTGAGTGAAAACTGAAACTGACTTGGAATAATCACAAACCATTTATCTCCTGGGGTTTGGCAATGTTAAAATTAATCTCATTACTGATATGAGGAGCTGTCAAGAGGGCACCACACACTATGGGTCATGTCCACCCAAGCAGATATCCAGGAAGCCCCTCTCATTCTGTAGAAAGAAACACTACTGATGAGATCCCATTTAAGAAGGTAGATTACAGCTGAAGCAACATCTGCCTCCCCTCCAAAAAAATCCACAACCCACTTGCCTGGTGATAAAAACAGCTCCTTGTTTTATTGGTCTTAAGCCTCAAAGAAGAATTCCAATAGTATTCGCTGAGGGCCCACTACAGTGGGTATGGCCAACTCACCCTGCCAAACGCTACAGAGGATGAGAAGATAAGCAAGACAGGGTCCTTGCGGTCTAGGACAAACCAGCAAGAGACGTGAAACCCCCACCCCCACCCAAGGCACCGTCCTGGCCCTTTCCTCTCTCCCTCATTACACTCTTCTGAGACCCACCTAAGCTAACCTGAGTCCCTTCAGGGTCCACAGCCCACTGTCATTCTCCTGTCATAACAGACTCATTCCCTGGTGCCAGAACCACTTGGGACGTGGGGGACCCTAAGAAGGCAAACAAGCACCCCAGGCCACGCCTGCTAACTAGAGAGCTCCATCTTTTCGGGATTCCTTGAGGAAGGCTGTGACCGTACTATGGAAGAGCAGCTTTGGTTAAAGGTTTGGTTAAAGACATGAACTTTCAGTGTTGCTGTTTCAGAAACATTTCTGGGTGAGATCTTACGGATGAACAAGCACCTGCGTGGATATTATTAGACCGCAAGCAAAGAAACGAGCTTAAACTGTGAATTAGGTTTAAAGATCTCTTCATCTCTACTCTCTATGATCGTTGCAGGATTTGGCTCCAGAGTTGAGAAGAGTCAGTCTCGCTGAGGGAGAGTCTCAGGTGAAGGCAGTGTTTCCTGCCCAAAGCTGCATTTTCTCCTACCGAAACAAAGGGTGAGAGGCCACAAGTCTTGCGGGAGATCCAATAGCATTATCTGAAGCTTACAAATCTACTTTCTTCTCTTCCCCGTCCTTCTCTAAATCCCATCTCTCAACTGCAACATGGCTGGGTCACCTCCTCAGGATGCGACTGGGGAAGTTGAACTGATTTGTTCTAACAACAGCATCAGAACATAAGCATTGCGGGGGCTGCTCATCAAAGAGAAGCAGGAGGATTAAGTTCAAGGTTCCATTCTGCCACTGACGCATGACCTTGGACAGGTCCAAGGTTCTACCACCCTCTCTGGCCTCAACTTCCTCATTTGTCTGCTCAGGGGAACAGAGCAGGGCAGTGATTTTTTCAACTTGGGAGGGGAAATGATGACTGAAATAGAGAGGCATATGCCCCAAACACCACCCTGGAAGGTTCTAATGTGCTCCCACTGTTACTGACTGACATGCATCCAGTTCCTTATGTGGGGGTGGGGCGGAGAAAATGCTGAGGCTCATTGGATTAGACCAACCAGATCTCTTCTGGCTGTCTAACCTACTTGGATTCTAGTGACCCTGGGAGGCATTTATTCATGTATGCTCCCGTTACTCAGAATATTTCTGGATTTTTTTTTTTGAAATTCCCTTCAAAGAATCTATTTTTGAATCTGCTACACGGTAGAAAGTCTTTAGTTGGTTTTTAGAAATACACAAAAAATGATATCCAAGTGTCCTCAGTAAATTGTGCAATCAAGCTGACTAAGAATAGTTTTCATCAAAACTTCAGTGTAAAAGTTATAGTCAAGCAAAGATAGGAAGGTAATTGGGAAATGTTTTAAGTTGTGTAAGAATTTTGGCGTAAAAGTAAACATTTGCTTTTTTAGGGTTCCTTTTTTTTTGTTTTAAAGTTGAATTATTAAATAGATTAAATAAATTCTTAAATGAAGTACTCAAAAGTAAGAAGATTGACTTGTATGAGATAAACATTGACCCTGAAGGGGTGATTATTTTGAAAGTGACAACATTCCTTTGGATGAATAAGTTTAGGTATGTTTGTGGGAAAAAACAAAACACACCAAAGGCATTGTTATTGTCAAGTGGTACTTTAACCTTCCAAGGAAAAACATCTGTAGGCACAAGCTGTATGCTTTAAGAACAGCTGCCGCCAAAAGGGACAACCAGTGCATCAACTCTTGATTGATTTATGAACAGTCTTGAGGCAAAATTGTAAATGGCCCCACAGCCAACTATAGAAAGGATCTTGTCTGTAGGAGGTAGGCTACCCTCAAAACCAAACTCAGATTACCCCGAGGTATTTCAGGGTGCTCGTGGGAGCCACACCTGCCAGAGAGCTGATCTGAAACCGCTGCAGACCCAAGGGCCCTGCATATAAGTTACTTAACAAATTAGAATAAAACATTAGCTCTTAGGTCCGTAAGGTGTCGTCAAGAGACTGTCATGGTTACTTACGTCTTTAAAATGTAAGCAAAACAAAATCTAAACATTCCACTTTCACTTGACTTAAAATCCACACTGCTAAAAGAAAAAGTTTACTTTAAAATTGCTATCATAAACCCAATTTAAGGCTAGTTTTGTGCTTTTTAAAACATCCAATATTGTTTGGGGGCTGGGGAAGGGAATTATAAAGAGTACGTACGATCAGCAAATTCCAGTTCCAGGAAAGCAATAATTAAGCAGTTAGGATGCATTCAAGAGTTTAGCAATAAGGTTTATCACACTGTTTATAGTAATGAAAATTAAAAACAGCCTCATTATCCTCATGGTCGAATTATGGCATATCCATTCAGAGAAGTATTACACAGCCAGTGAGAAAAATGTTGCAGAATTAAATTTATCGACACAAAAAGATCTATGATATGTTTCAGTTTGGGGACGAAAAATGTTATCTATGCAAGTATGTGTGCAGAAAAACGTCTGGAAGGACATATATCAAAATGTTAGTACATTAGCCACTAGGGAAATGCAAATCAAAATCTTAATGAGTTACTATCTCATACCCACTAGGTGAGGATGTGGAGAAATTGCAGGTGGGAATGTAAAATACTGCAGCTACTTTAGAAAACAGTCGGGGCCAGCCAGGTGGCTCAGGCGGTTAGAGCTCCATGCTCCTAACTCTGAAGGCTGCCAGTTCGATTCCCACATGGGCCAGTGGGCTCTCAACCACAAGGTTGCCAGTTCGATTCCTCGAGTCCCACAAAGGGATGGTGGGCTGCACACCCTGCAACTAAGATTGAACACGGCACCTTGAGCACAAGGTTGCCAGTTCGAGTCCCGCAAAGGGATGGTGGGATGGTGGGCTGTGCCCCCTGCAACTAGAAACAGGAACTGGACCTAGAGATGAGCTGCGCCCTCCACAACTAAGATGGAAAGGACAACAACTTGACTTGGAAAAAAGGCCTGGAAGCACACACTGTTCCCCAATAAAGTCCTGTTCCCCTCCCCCAATAAAAATCTTAAAAAAAAACAAACAGTCGAGTAGTTCCTCAAAAGGTTAAACATACAGTTACCATATGACCCAGAAATCACCCTCCTAGGTATATGCTCAAGAAAAACGAAAATATATGGCCATTCAAATGTTTGTATACAAATGCTCAAAGCAGCATTACTCATATAATAGCCCCAAAGGGGAAATAATCCAAATGTTCATCAACTGAAGAATGGATAAACGAAATGTGGTATAACCATATAATGGAGTATTATCAGCTTTAAAGAGGAATGAAGCATTGACACACACTACAACATGGATGAATCTTGAAAACATGTTAAGTGAAAGAAGCTACTCACAAAAGACCACACATTTATGAAATGCCCAGAATACACAAATCTACAAAGACAGCAAGTAGATTAGTGATTGCCAAGGGCTAGGAGGTTTGTGAGAAATGAGGAGTGACACCTAATGTGTATGGAGTTTCTTTGGGGGATGATGAAAATGTTATAAAATTGATTGTGGTGATCGTTGTACAATTCTGTGAATATACTAAAAACCATTGAATTGTACACTTTAATTGGGTAAACTGTATGATAGGTGAATTATATTTCAATAAAGCCGCTAAAATGTTAACAGAGGTAATATTTGGGTAGTAGGATTAAAGGTTTGTTGTTTTCTGTAAATTTAGACTTCTCTATGCTTTCTAACTTTTCTACAATGAATATGATTACTTTGAGGGATTAAAAAAAAATCTTCCCATGTTATCATACAAAACTTTTCCCATGTTATCATACACACACAAGATTTGAAAAAAAGGGAATTACACCTTTCCTTATAATAGTGGAAAAATTGGGAACAACCCCTGTAGTCTCAGCAGCGTGATCACTAGGCAAAGCACGGCTTATTACCAAGTCAACCCTGGTCAGTTATGACCCCAGGCCCCAATCTGGGGCTGGGAACAGAAGGCTCAAATGCTTTGGCCATGGATGATGGTTTACTAAATTGCTCTTAAAAGTGACAAATGTGATGGCATACTCAGAATATTTCCTAACAGGTTATGAGAAACATTCTGTGGGAAAAAAAACAACAAAAACACCAAAACCTGAACAAAAATATAGAACACAGATTTTTACACTGTTGTATTTGTTGTATGTTTGTACATGAACAAAGCTCATAAGATAATCAGAAGTGATACAGAAACTGTCTAAATGTAACTTCAATTTAAAAAAAATTTCATCAAGCGAGGAGTTTATGATTGCTTTTTTAAAATTCTACTTTTCCCAGTCTGTGTCAGGTCTGTTGCCCTCGTTTAAATATCTCTGAGAATGTGTTGTTCTGAGGCAGGGAAACAAACATGGGATGTAGGTAAAGATAAAGACAGAAAAAAAAAATTCCCAGTCTTTGGGAAATATAGCCAACAAGCATGTTTCTTATTCACAGACGAGGATTCACTGTCCCTATTTTTTAAGCCAGCATCACACTCTAATCATTGCTAGGTTACAGGCCCTGAGTTATTTGTGCATAATGAAAACTGAATCCATTAAAATGATCCGTTAGGCTTTTCTCCTCTATATCATCTCTTTAGGAAGAACATTTGATCATTATAGAAAAGTATATGATATTGAATCAAAAGATAAGACAGGCGAAATAACTATACCCCCCAGGCCCATGCAGATGGTGCTATTCTGTGCAGACATGAAGAAATCTTTACATAGCCCACTGATTTTATATTCAGGAATAGGGTCTGCCATTGAAATCTCATACACATTTTCTCTTGTGCTCCTAGTAGCTATGTGACTGTGGAAAGCCAAGTGGGCCAACGAGTTAGTGTAATAATACACATGTGGACTACAGTCTCATTTCATGATTAGCAGCCCTGATAACATGCGCTTAATTCTCCTCGTGGCCTGAGTATAAATACTTGATATCTTCTATTAGGATAATTCATGCAGGTGATAACTATCAGATATATGCACCAGCAGCGTAACTATCAGAGGACATGTCTAGTTAAGACGCATGTCTCAGATAATATTCTCAGCGTTTCTGTACACGCATGGTGCTTAGAGTTCTAAGACATTTTTTATTCCACTCTAAACCCAAAACACTGGTCCTAATCACTAAGTTATACACCTAACACTAATATCATATTGCATGTCAACTGTAATTGACAATTTTTTTTTCCAATTTAAGATAAACAAATAAATAAAACCCAAACAGGGGCTGAAGAAAAGGAATTGTATATATTATAACTGCAGAAAGTATTTTGCCACACAGGCTACAGATCTTTTGGGTACTGGAGAGAAGTGGAATCTAAACATCTTAAAATGAGAATTACATGAGAGTGATGATGTGACAGCAACGATGGAACACAGACCAACATTAGGTATAAAGACCCAGGTCTAGGAAGGAGGGAAAAACTCACTGACTAAGTAAGCACATTCTGGATTAACAAAACACAACCTCACATCCCTAATAACACTGATGTTATTGCATTTTTGATCTTGTAGCCTAGAATTTCGGCCTCTGCTAAATCAATGTCTGGCTCAATCAGACACATACTGAAAGAAAATCACAGTATTCATCGCCTCCAGTTTACTAGTTATTTCGTCAAACAAAAAGAAACAGCATCAAAACATGCTCCTTGCAGAGATGTAGTATAAAAAATGATGACAGAGTACGAAGCACCTGTTGGGGGGAGAAGGGTAAGGAGAATATTTAGTTATCATCTATGATGTGCAAGGTGCTTTCAGGCACATTAGTATGTTAGCATTCCCCTTATCAGGAATTCACATATCAAGAAACACAATCTCTAAGAAGCAAAATAACTTGCCTGAGGGCACAGCTACCAAGTGACCAGTTAGAACTCAAGTTTGTCTGATTTTACAGTCAGTGTATTATTCTACATAGTAATATCACCGCTGTCTAGCTTAACTGTACACTTTGTAATGGGTTTCGTTTAGTTTTCGAATAAAAATTCTCACTATATTTGGGGGTTGAAATTTTTACTGGCAGATAATTCTGGGAGTGAAATTCTGACCTTTTACCTGAAAAATAGTTACACTAAAACATAACCTTTTGATAAGGGTCTGGAATATTTTACCATGAACTCTGAGAAGTCTGGATTTCTAAATACAGTTTGCAAATATTTACATGCACTGAAACTATAGTCCTAAGTAAAGCTAAATAGTTATTGTTGACTCTTTAAGCCTAAGTTATTCAATAACTAAAACACTTGAATCCAACGAAAAAAACAGCAAATGGAAAGATGTGGCAAAGAAAACCATATACATCTTGGCCCTCGTGATTCAAAATGATCAACGTTCATGCCATACGTTTGGTCTTTCTGTTTATACTCTTCCGTGTGAACAGATGCCAGGCAGCAGTTAACCAATCCAGGATGTAGTGCTCAAGTTCAAAACCTGACCCTCGTTGTGAAAGTGTCCTTTCCCTTAAATTAGGGGAGAAATGTCACTTACATGAGTTCTATTGTAAAGTGTGCACAAATTTTCCTTTAAAAGAAACCCTGAATTTGACAAAAGTTGCCTTACATATTATTCCAGCTGTTTCCAAATCCTTGCTACTCCAAGAGCACGGACTATTATTTACCTAAAATGCATAACATCCAAAGACTTCACGCTGTGGTACTCTGGTACACACATCAATTCTCCACCTGGACACCTGGTACATGATAGCCTACATTAAAGAGTACACAGTGGAGGTCATTAAACAACCTGCACCAATGTATCATACCCACATCCTGAACGATACATTTGTTAAAAAACCACTTGCTAGTTTAGGTTCTTCTAACCAGAAGAAAAAAAAGCCAAGTCTGTCCACAAAATGTCCTCCCCAGCCGTGGTGCCAAAATCCATAGCCTGAGTGAAAGGTCTTAAATAGTCAAATAAATGTAAACCAGGCGCTTCTCGCCAGAAAAGGATGAAAAGAGGTTCCGACAGCCCCACAGTGACCTCACGTAAGAAGAGTCTTTCATGTAAAGTTTTGAAGCGGCTTTACCGCGGTCCCACATGGGGTCTTAAAAGAGTCCAATTCCCACAGTTTATTAACTTGCTTAACGAACGGCTGGTGCACAAAAGGAAGCCTCCTGCCTCGCAATTCCAAGAAACCTGCAAGGCAGGTAAGCAGGATCAAGCTCTTGTGTAAAAATGCCTTCCTTCTCCCGGATGCATTAGTTTCCCAAAGTTCTCTCATATTAAAAGTTCCAACAAGGATTATAAACCCAAGACATTCCCTTCCTCTAGATTACACGGCCCTTTCAGTCTTTCCTCCGCCGTCAGCGCCAGGCAGAGTCGGCGCCCACCTATGGGGAGGGTCCGGCAGGTGGGGCGGCCTCCCAAGGGTCCTGGGCCTTCTGGAGACCCCGAGGTGCCTCCAGGGCGACACAGAGTTGCGCACGAGGCCCGGAGAGGCGCTGCCCGTGACAGCCGCGCTGGCCCACGAGGCCCCTCGGGTGGCGTGCGCTTCGGCGGGGCTGGCCGCAGCAGCAGCCACTCTGGCCGGCCAAGAGGCACTCGCTCCCCGCGGGGCGCCGCCTCCTACGCCCAGCCCGAGCCTCCGCCGGGGCGCACCGTGCCTGGGGCCGCCTCCGCCGCTCCCGGCTTGAATCCCGGCCGCCCCGAGATGTCCCCCACCACACGATCCCCGGTCACTTACCCCGGGGCAGGGCAACAGCAGCGCCAGCAGCAGCAGCAGTAGCCGGGCCGGCATGGCGAGGACTCTGTCTTGGCTCCGGGCCCCGCCGGCCGGCTCAGGGGGGCGGTGCGGACAGGCGGGCTGAGGACGGGGCGGGGGCGCCGCGACGATAGCGCGGTGGTGGCCGGGCTTCAGCGAACGCAGAGCTGACTAGGCAGTGGAGGCAACCCCATTCCCGACCCTTTAAGCGCCGGTGCCGGTGCTCCTTCCGGTCGGGGCGGGACTGAGGGCGGGGTCGGCCAGGGGCGGGCCCGACACTGGGCGGGGGCGGGGCTGTCGCAGGAGGGGCGGGACCTGGGCGGGGCCGAGGGCGGTGCTGGCCTCTTGCTAGCCCCGGGTCGCGAGGCCCCGGCTGCGGACCGAAGGATCAGGCCTAGGCGTCCCGCGTCTAGAGGCGCTGAGCTTGTCCTAGGGCGGAGGGAAGCCGGTAGCCCCACCACGCGGCAGCACCCCTTCCCCGATGCGGTCCCACTAACCCCGCTGACGGACTGCTTACGTCAGATTTGATCAGGGAAAAGGCCAAGAGACTGGCGGTCACGGCTGCCCAAAGCACCCCTCCCCAACACTCCTTCCCCCCCCCCCCCCCACACACACACCGCTTCGTCTTCCCGCCATGGTGGAATCATCGGCGACCTAGGGAGCGAGGGGCAGCTGCTGGCAGGCGATTCCAGCAAACGGCGCTTCTGCCCTGCGCCCAGCAGGTGACAAGTCCACAGCCCTGGGGTTCTCCAGATGCTCCAGCTGCGCCTCAGTTAGTGCGAAGGCATCTTCTTTCCCTACCCCCCTCGGGAATTACCCTCAAATCACGCCCAACAGCCATCAATTCCTTTTGGAATAAACCATGGCCAAATCATTTGCCAAAAATTATAAGCAAAGAAGGAAACCATTTCAGCTGCTGGTGTCATGTGTGTTTACATGGCATTTGTAGATGTGACCTCCTGAAGCTTGAGATGACATGTGTCACAACTCATTGGAGGGAGTGGGTGTGGTGAGGACTCATACAAGGTCTATTTGAGGGTTATGGGCTATTAACCTGAATTAAAGAGCCCAGCAGCTGTTTGGTCACTGGAACCCCTGCTGCCCTCCATTTAGATGGAAGAGGGGAGAGAGGAAATGTTGTTTGTAATGAGTGAACGGAACTTTGGAGTAGAACACTGATATATCCGAGGAGAAAAAAAGGGAATAGTAATTTTTCTAATTTTTCTCGACTTGCTCATATGACAACCTAAGATTTTTCAGGGTGTTGGGGAAAAGGAATAAGCAATGCAAGAGAAAACAGCAAAGAAGTAGTGGAGGATGGAGCCAATGTCTGGTGTGTGTGCACTGTGGATCAATCCTAGCCAACTAGAACACAGCAATGGAGGTATATGCACAGCAATGCATAGTAGGCCAAACTCTTGTAAACAGAGCTCCCCATTCCCAACCCCCTCTACCCGGTCACAGTCAAGGGACTGATCCCTACCAATGCTAGAGAATGCAACAGACCAGTTTAAGAGTGGAACAAATCTTGGCAACTGTGAAAGTGGTAGACACATTTTGAAAAGTGTTATCTGCATGTCTAAATGCAAACAGATTAGTTTGGGATTGGTGGAGAGGTGTGTGGAAAGAGGCTCCATCATGCCTGAGCAGTGTGGCCAGGTGCCCAGGGAGGAGCCCTTTAATGATTACCTGTCCAACTTACAAGCTGACAACAGGATCTGTAAGACCATAAACGAATTAGAAGAGAAGCGTGATTGGAAAATGCCACTTTCACATCCCTTCTCTGGTGCTTTTTCTCAGAATAAGTCTAGGAAGGGAACTTTCTGTGCTGGAACTCTGGCAGCCCTCTGACAATTCAAAATGTCACTGTGATCTTGTAAGCACAGCTGATGAAACACAAAGGGGAATGCTTACCTCAATCTGACTCACAAATCGTTTTTAAAGACCCAATAAAGAAAAGAAAAAAAAATCCATTCCAAGAAGCCTGGGCAAGGTAGGTATATTTATCTTGTACTCAGCTGGGCAAATCCCCAGGCTTTACTTAAACTGTTATATGCTCTCAGAATGTCTTATGCACCGGTTAGGTTGTTCTTAAGTTTAATCAGTTCACATGTTTTATACACTTCACTTGACTAGCAACTCATACTGATAGCTCAGCTTGTGATAAAGCAAAAAATGGCATTACTGATAAATGCAAACAGAAATGGAAATATTTTGTAGGGTGCCTTTGGAGTAAACCTGCCCATATAAAAGACCTGAAAACAAGCAGTGAATAATCCTTCTGGAAGTCACATTAAATAGCATCCTCTAAACAAGTCAAAGGTCATGGTCTTAGTGTAAAGATAAGCCCTCTTTCTGCATCAAGGTAAAAAATTGAAAAAAAAAAAATGTTGCAACAGGACCTGAATAGTATGTCTGGGCGGTGAGTAGTTGGAGAAATTTTAAACCTTATTTTTCACTTCTCTCTGAAACAGTGGTTACCAAACTTAGAGAACTTTAGAAAAACACCTTTTCGAACTTTAGAAAAGCCCTCTTCCCCTACTGATTCAGAAACTCCGGGGGGTGGATCTCAAAGGCTGTGTGTTTTCCAGTTTCTGCAAATGACTAAGGGCAGCCAAGATCCTGGGATCCAGCAGCCTCATAAATGTTCTACGTTAATCCCTGTGGCCATAAATGCTTTACTTATTTTAGCAAATGCTGCCCTCTAGTGGAAGAAATTATGACCAGGGCCTTTAAAAGTGTTTATGCTTCTCATTTCTATTTAAAAACCTTCAAAATTTCATGTAAAAATTATTAGGAGGTTGGTTTGCTGATAGCTATTTAGTGAGAGGGTAGCTCCCTCTGAAAGTAAAAGCCCGTAAAACCAGAAAGGGAGGTCGATTGAAAGCTCCAGTAACATCTCCAAGGAACAGTGTCTTTATCAGAATAAATCGACAGATTTTTGTGTGTGATTTTGATGCTACTGCTGCTTTCAAACAGACTTGAATTTACAGCACGTGTGGGATAGTTGTGGGAGAAATAAAATGATGAAGCGAGAGTCCAGTAGCAGGCTAAATTTTATCTCCTTCGTGTCCTGATATTTAAGGGAAATTTAAGAAAAACCTCGTCACTGTGAGCAGTTTCTTAGGTAAACAGAACTTTGACTCTTCCTGTTCTAGGATGATTGGATTTGAAAAGATTATGACACTCATTGAATCCAACCCACTACACACTTTCTTGTATCACAAAAGTGTTTCTTACCATGGTTAATATCTATTGGCTGTCACTATTGTTTGGAAATGTGCAAAAATACATGCTTTATGGGACCATCTCACGTGATCTGCACAGCAGTTCTATGAAGTGGGTGCTACGAGCCCCATTTTACAGATGACACATTGACATTTAGAAAGGTTAACAGCCAGGAGGGTAACACACAGCTAGTAAGAGGCACAACCTGGATGAGAACCCAGCTACCTACATAACTTCAGAGCTTGTCTAGGCAACCCCAGATGCTGTAACATGGTCCATTAGCTGGTTATTATTCTTGTCCCGCCCCCAGCATGATGACACGGTAAAATTATGTGACCTGTAAACATCGTTAGGCAGGAGCCCAGATTGCCATGTCCCTGGACTACTACTACTAACCAGAAGTTTACACAAATATGTGGTGATGAGGGGCATTGCCTCAAATCACATGTAAGTCTCCTGATCTTATCTGGGGCTTGTGTAAAAGAATGTTAGGAACAGAGCAGCCATCTGGGAAAGAAGAGGGAGCTTTCTCTGGGGCTTGTGACCCGTGAGGCAGTTCACTCTAATCCTGACTGATTACTTGTTCACTTGCCTCTGAGCTGTTCTATTGCACACCCATTTGTGCCAAGTCTATATGTCCATAGTGTATATTAATATGCCCACCAGTATATTAATATTCTCAAAGGACTAATACAGCACCAACGTGGAAACGGTGTCCTCTGAGAGTGCCTCTACTTCCTCACTGGCCAGTCCCTCCTAATCCCCTGGAGTCTGGCTTATTTCCACAGAACTCTCTGGAAACATGTCCCAAGCAGCTCATAAACATTCTTCCTCTTGTAAAATCCCAATGGCCAATGCTTCATCTTTTACCTGGGCCTGTCTTCAGTTCAGCTCTGACAATTAAGTTCACAAACTTGCCACCGTGCGCTTACATTGGCAGCACTGTACAAACAGCTCGGGAAGGTTTCATAACGTTGGCATATCAGTGTCTCACAGCTGTGTTCGTGTTGATGTGTGGTGGTGTCTTGCTGAGCGGTGTTCATCATTGTTGTGTGTTCTTGTGTGCCATCGGGAGAATGTCTGAGTTTGAATTAGAGCAACGAACAAATATTAAGTTTCTTGTTAAACTTGGTAAGAATGGAAGTGAAATCAGGAACATGTTAGTCCAAGTTTATGGGGATAATGCCATGAAGAAAACAGCAGTGTTCAAATGGATTGAATGTTTTTCTGAGAGGAGAGAACGTGTCGTTGATGAAGAGTGGTCAGGGTGACCAGTAATGAGTAGAACTGATGAAAACATTGCAAAAATTCGTCGAATTGTGCGCCAAAATTGTCAGCTGACTGTGAGAAGCATAGCAGACCAAGTAAACATTGATAGAGAAACAGTTAGGAAAATCTTCACTGAAAATCTTGGCCTGAGACAAGTGTGTGCAGACATGGTCCTGAAGGAGCTCACTGATGAGCAAAAGCAAAGGAGAGTCAAAGTCTGCCAAGACCTTTTGGAGATGCAAGACGATGTTTTGGGCCATGTTATCACTGGTGATGAAACAAGGGTGTACCAATACGACCCTGAAACAAAGCGTCAAAGTGCACAATGGAAAAGTGCCAATTCTCCAAGACCAAAATGTTCTATCAGTAAAAATCAAGAGTCAAAACGAAGCTGCTAACCTTTTTTGATATCAGAGAGATTATTCATTATGAATTTGTACCAACTGAACAAACAATTAACCAACTTTACTATTTGGAAGTGTTGAAAAGGCTGCGTGAAAAAATTAGACAAAAAAGATCTGCACTTTTCACCAATTCACGGCTCTTGCATCACGACAATGCACCAGCTCACACTGCTCTGTCTGTGAGGGAGTTTTTAGCCAGGAAACAAATAACTGTATTGGAACACCCTCCCTACTTACCTGATCTGGCCCCCAATGACTTTTTTTTTCTTTCCCCTTTCTTCCGCCTCTACCCCCGAGTCCGGTTCAAGCCGTTGTTTCTCAGTCTAGTTGTGTAGGACACAGCTCCCTGGCCCATGCTGGTATTAGGAGCCTTGCGCTCCCCCCCGCTGAGGCAGTCGGTTGCCAGTTGTCGGTCAGCAGCTCACGGCAGCTCACGCCAACCTCCGGCTGCCCACAGCAGCCCAGCTCCAGGGAGAGCTGTTGTTCACAATCTTAGTTGTAGAGGGTGCAGCTCACTGGCCCATGTGGGAATCGAACCAGCAACCTCAGCATTAGGAGCATGGTGCTCCAACTACCTGAGCCACCGGGCAGACCTGACCTTTCTTTACCTGAAGATAAAGGAAATATTGAAAGGAAGACATTCTGATGACATTCAGGACATCAAGGGTAATCCGACGACATCTCTGATGGCCATACCAGAAAAAGAGTTCCAAAATTGCTTTGAAGGGTGGACTAGGCACTGGCGTCGGTGCATAGCTTCCCTAGGGGAGTACTTCAAAGGTGACCACAGTGATATTCAGCAATGAGTTATGTAGCACTTTTTCTAGGATGACTTCGTGAACTTAATTGTCAGACCTCATATGTTAACAGTTCTTTTTTCTTGAACTTTTCCTCCTTCGATATTACTATTTTCTTTCTTTCCTCGTCCCGGACTGTGTTTCTTAAAGCTTACTAGGTACACCTTATCCATTCTATCTCCTTTTTTCCTAGGAGAACTCATTCATAGACGTAACCAAATTTTAGTTAGAAAAGAAAGGAACTTTAGCTATAATTCTGTCAGCTTCATTTTGGAGATGACTTCATCTTTGACCTCTACATAATGATTACCATTCATTCATTCAACAAATTTCACTGAGGGCTTCTGAGTACAAAGGATTGATACCATGAGGGAATATCACAGTTTGTAAGTTGGTAAAGGTGATAGGACATGCACAGAAATAAGCAACACACGAGGCTGACTGTGGAAAGTGTGAGAAGGTGGGAATAAACTCAGAGATAGAACTATGGTGTCCAAGACAGAGATGGGCCTGGGGAAGGATAGAGTGGAGAAGGCTTCATGGAGGTGGTAACTGGGCTGTGCCTTTTCTCAGATGTGGCAAAAGGATATCCTGGGGGAGAGGAGGACCTGAACAGAAGCTTGGGGAAAGGGAAGCTTTCATGGGAGCCCAAGGTGACACATCAGTTAGGGTGTGTTTGGCTTCTACACAAAGGAGCAGTGGGAAAATGAGGCTGGGAAGGTCGGCAGGATTGGCCAGTGGGTGGGGGTGCTAAACTCAGGCTGGGCTTTCTCTAGTAGGCAGCAGAGTGAGAAAGGACTGAAGTTATGTTTCAGGAAGAATTAGGGGAAAAGGCAGGCATCTGAAAGGCTGTTAATCTAGAGCAGGAAGAGCAAGGAGGGGGTAGATATGAGACCTTGCCAAGGCAGAATGGAAAGCATTTGACTGGTGCAGTTATACAAACAAGATTGAGAAGAAGGAATTCAACAATATAGTTCGTCAGATGTTTACCATGGTCAAGGAGCTGTTCTTATTACTAGGGCCACAGAGATAGTGAGTAAACAGGAACTGGGGCCAGCTTTGCAAGCGGGGCAGATATGCTAGGTGGTGTCGACAGAATCTGTCCCCTAGTGGGCACCTACCCAGGTTGGGCCAATCATACTACTCTATTGTGGTAGCTAGTTTCCAAAGATGGCCCCAAATAATACTTTCCCTCCCTATACGCATGTGCTGCTCTGCCATCAAAAGGTACAGCTTATTTCCCTTCTCTTTGAATCTAGACTGGCCTTGTGACTGATTTTGACCAGAAGTGACATTCAGAGACCTCCCAGCCCCGGTTTAAAAGCCCTGGCAGCTTCCATTTCCTTCCTCTTAGAATACTCAGTCTTGGATGCTTCCTCTTGGAAGCTAGCTGCCACATGTGGAGAATCCCAAGCCAAACACAGGCCACATGGAGAATGGAGTTGCTCTAATCAACAGCTCCAGCTGAGCTCCCAAGCTGACATATTTGTATACAAAGCATATTTCACAATAAAAATTTTAAATGCATCTTTAAAAGGCAAATATTATCACATTGGGCTAAACACTATAATCCAACCATATGCCTTATACAAAAGATATTCTAAAATCAAAATAATAGAAAGGTTAAAAAGGAAGGGATGGGCAAAGTTATATCAGACAAACAGACCAAAAAAAGACATGAGTAGCAACGCTAATGTAAGATAAATTAGAACTCCATAAATAGCTTAGAGTGTTATTTTATACATAAATACATGTAATCCATGATGGAAATATTATCAGCCACAAACCACACTGAGATAAACAGCACAGCCTCAAAATGTAGAAAGCAAGTAATAATAGAAATAATCAAGGTAAATGACTGAAACGTTTTATTTTTAAATTTCATACAGTAAAATCAAAATTTTTGGATGAGTTCTATGAGTTTTGACAAATGCATAAAATCATGTATCCACCACCAGAATCAAGATTCGGAGGGTTCTATCACCCTCAAAAATGCCCTCGTGCTGCCCCTTTGTAGTCAAATGCTCCCTACTCTCCCAATCCCCAGAAACTCTGATCTGTTCTCTATCCTTACAGTTTTGTTTTTTCTAGAATGTCATAAAAATTGAATTATACCGTGTTTTGAGTCTAGCTCCTTTCCCTCAGCATAATGCTTCTGAGATTCTTCCAAGTGTTGCATATATTTGTAGTTCTTCTTTCTATTTCATCGCTGAGCAGCATTCAATTGTATGGATGTACCACAACTGCTTACCATTCACCCAGTAAAGGGCATTTGGATGGTTTTAATTTTGGGGAGGGGCGGGGGGGGATTATGAATAATGTTATAAACATTTATATACAGGATTTTGTGTGAATATAAATTTTCATTTCTCTTAGGAAATACCCAGAGATAGCTGGGTCATACATTAAGTGTATGTTCAACCTTATAATAAACTGTCCAATTTCTTTTCCAAAATGCTTGTACTATTTTGTATTCCCAAATAGTAATGGAGCAAAGTTCTTGCTGCTTTGCCTTCTTACCAGCATTTGTATTTGAAGCCTAATCTCACACATTATATCAATCAATGACAGTGCATACACTAGCAATCAGGTACCAAATACACAGATATTTGGACAATATAATTACAACACAACTAAAGTTGATTTAATAAATATTTCATGTCAATATTTGTACATGATACTGAAAACATCTTCATTTCAAAAGTCTATGGCACATTTATAAAAATATATCGAGCTCCACTCAATTACAAACGCATAGGTTGAAATGCTTTCATTATTACAAAAAAACAACAACACACACACACACACACACACAAAAACATTTTCCTTATTAAGGGGAAAAAAGGAAACGAATTTCCAACATATGAAGGAAATAAGGATGACCCGATATTATGACAGTGTACAGTTCCCTGTACCGGTAAATCAAGCTCTTAGAGGGTAGGGCCGCATTCCTATTATCCATTAGTGAATAGTGTGCCTGGCTCAAAGTATGAGCTTAGAAGAACTTTAGCTTTCCCAAAGTTAGGGCTTCTCTCTTCTGGGTTCCATAGTAGGCCGGTATTTTAGCATTTATTAAAGCATTGCAATCACGTAAGTTTTCCACATCACACCTGTCCTTTAAAAAACAAGTATTTGTTTACCACTCAGAATGTACCAGGTGATTAACATGAATTCATTTAATCCAACTTTTTTGGATATTCCTTTTTTCAGAAGTTGATGCTCAGAAAGGTTAAGTGTTCAAGATCATAAAGCGAATTCATGGCAAAGTCAGGTTTGGGTGCACTTCGGGCTACTTTCAAACACAAGCTCTTTCTACCAGAACAGATTACTCTAAATTCAGGGCAAAGTTAGTGTGTCACCTTTTTAGCCGCCGCTCCTAGCCTAGCTTCTGGCACAACATATCTCAAAGAAGTTAGGCATTACTTGCATTCTGTTGTTTGTAAAGTTTTCCTTTGTGCTGAGAGATGCGCTAATTACAAGCCGGCATCCGAGATGCGGAAAGAAGTCCGGGAGAATGTAGAACACTGCGCGACTCTCCGTCTGTCTTTGACGCCCATCTCCATGGTTGACACGTAACCACTCTATACTCTGGAGGACTCAGAGAGCACAGACAATTGTTAGGCTACTTCACGGCACGTGGCCGGAAGTTTGGCTTGCTATTGGTTAATAGCGGTAAGGCCCGCCCAACCAACCCGTTGGCTCCTTTAAGTGGAAGCCCGGCCAAGTTTTCTGCCTTTTGGCGGCCGTAAAGCTTGAGAGGTGAGATGGTGGTTGTGTTGGTGTCTGGCGGCTCGGCCCCGGGTATCGGGGCCGGGAGCCGGGGCCCGGGAGCCGGGTGGGAGGCAGGTAGCCCGCGGTGATGACATTCCAATCAAAGCACGTGTTAGACTGCTGACAAGGGTGATGCGAACTGGAGTCTGAGCCGGGCCGCCGCGGTGGAGGGGAGGGAACGGGCCCGCTATCGCACAGCCGCTCACCCACCGCTCTCGTTCTTGTAGATCCGGGCCGACCGAAGACTTAGGATCTCATCGTCTTCCCAGCCCTTCGACCCTCCCCCGAAGGTTCTCAATAAAATGGTTTGATCCCAGCGCTGGTGTCGGTGTTTCTTATCGCGACGCGCTGCCTTTGAGCCCCCGCCGCGCCTGTGCGTGGCGCCGGGGGTCAGGCTGCAGCGCCAGAGCACACGCTTGCGCATAACTGGGGCTGTCAGCTCTCCGCCGGCGGCCCTTTTAACCGCAAGCGACATGGCAGCACCGCGCTGCTGGTGGCGGGTTGCCTAGGGGGTTGTGTCGACTCAGCAGCCCCTAGAGCCACGGTTGACGTGCCCTGGGGAGACGTCAGGGTCCTGTAGGCTCAGCTTCTTAATGCCCCGCAAATTCCTGTGCCTGCCCTGTAGGCCCCGACTGTCCTCTTTGTGCTGATCAGTGAGACGCAGTTAACTGGATGGCCTCTAGAGGTAGATGAGAAACGGCCATGGTCTGGAGTAAGTTTCAGGTCGTGGTGTACTTGACAGGAAGGGGCTTCGGTCTTGAGTTGCATGAACTCATCTGGCTAAGGTGTAGCAGCGACCTTTTTACAAAAAGTACCACTTAAGGCCAACTGCTTTGGACACCGTTCCAAGTGTGGGGCTAAAAGCGTTGCGAAAATGAATTTGTCCCAGTTAGCCTAAACAGCTTGCAACATGGTCGTTGTGGAGGTGAGTTCAATTCTATGCGTTACTGGGCACAACATAGGCACCTAAAGTACACAGTCCTTAGTAATCCAGACTCTAGGTGATGAACGATGCCTCACTGGGATTAGGTGAAATGTACACCCATTCTGAGTACAAGGCAGCACGTGGAGAAGGGCAAGGATGCACAGGCGCAGTGTGAACTGCTGTGGTGCTTAGTAACTGGAGGGGGCACCAAGTTAACAGGACTACAAGGCAATTATGGGTGTGAGCTCCTGTTCAGGAAGATTGCCTCCTCAGGGTTTTACTTGTGGATTGGGGATAATAGCACCTGCCTCTGGTCTGGTGTGACTACCTTAAAAGGGCTGGTCCCGTGATCACCCAGGAAATGCAAGCTATTGGCGACCTAGGGCCACTTAAGTGCCCTGTACCCACTATTCTTTCCCTATAAACAGTATTTAGAAATAACTTAGATGCGTATCTAGTATTTGACATGAGATATTTATTTTGTGAAACAATGCAAGCGATTGTAAATCCCCACATACTATTTAAGTGCAATAAGGTACAGTCGTGTGTAATCTCTCTACACAGCAGTGCATCTAGTCCTTTGCCTTTAATTATTGCACAGAAATTATAAAGACAGTGAACAAGACATGCGGACTGACAGGCAAGTTGGCCTACACAATGAGAAATTAGTACACCAACTGGAATGGTCAAATAATTTAAGTCAAATGGTTTAATGGTGTAATCAAAGTAATCAAATAAGGGTTCACATATTGTTTTCAATATATTAATTTCTTTAAAGTTCATGTTCAGGCAAGGTGCTGTTTAAAAAAACCACTATTAGCACAGTCCACAGATGGAAGTTATCAAAAGTTACCCAAGGTAATTTTGATGTTGAATGAAGCTTTAAACAAAATCATTTTAAATGTACTTCTCAAAGCAAATTGTACAATTAGAGCCTTCACACTTGTAAACTAAACATTCTGACACAAATGCACAAAATAAAGTTGGCAACATTGAAGACATGTGACAGGTTAATTTTGAGATATGTAGTGTTTGATGTTAAGCAAACTTTTGGTCTTGACTCCCGATGATAGCAGTTCTGTTTTGGCCATCAGAAAAAGAAACTGCCCACAAAACATCCCAAACCAATGACAGTAAAGCATTTAGATGCCTATACAAAGCTTCTGGAGCACACTGGAAGTGCCAGATAGAAAACTGGTCGCTCTGGCTTTCTGTTCCTACCCGATCCGGTCACGTGCAGTGTTTGATGTTTTCACATATGCTCATGTTAGGAAACCATTTGGGATTTGTTAGAACCAGGTGATTGTACCTCACTGAAAAAAGGCTTGGGATAGTTTGATCTCATGGCTTTGCCTAATGTTCAGAGAAATCCCACTGTCTCCACCCCAGCTGATAGTGTATGTTCATGTTCTATGGCTACTTGCTTCCAAAACGCACAATTTAATATGAAGAAAAGTAAGTTGCTATGCTTATCTCTTTATCACCAATGAAATAGCTCACAAAATCCCACTCTCCACCCTCCACACATGACTACATTCACATTCTCAGAGTGTGGAGGGCTGCGTGATAAACTGGAAGTGAGAAAACGTTCCATCTGTGCTCTGGCTGCCTGAGGAAAAGCTTTGGAGTCGAGCAAGGGGAAGCCTTCCAGGTGTAGCTTTGCTCTTCATGTGCTCTTGCTGCCACAAAAACTGGTTGACTTACAGCAGTGGTGTGAGTCACTTGTGACCTCTCGATCCACTGTGATGATTCTTCCTGTCTCCTTTGCTGAGTCAAAGCTTTGTCGTAGGCAATCCAGACAGCAGACGCTGGACATGTGGAATGACACCTCACAGTGGAATGGGCACTGGCAGGCAGAGGGCAGAAGCTGTGGCACAAGGAAAGGCCAGTGCTACAGCACGGATGGCAGCCAAGAACCCCACACCTTGAGCTAGATCTCATAATACTGGGAACATCAGATCTTCAGCCATCACATCTGATCAGCAGCCTCCGCAAGTTGGTCTTTCAGGAGGCAGGAAGTAGAGCGAGGGTCCATGGCTGAGTGCATTAGAGGGATATAAACATCATCCATGTTTGGCATGACAAAAACTTTCTGTAGGAAGAAAGAACAGCCAGGTGGAAGAATGCTTTGTTTTCTCAGGCTGTCGCTCTACTGTTTTGATAATTTAGGCAAGTTTTTAAAATATATATGAAATAACTTCCTACACATTTCTACCATATTTAGAAAGTTGAGGAATCACATCAGTGCATAGACACAAGAATCCAGTAAAGTTAGCCCTGTTGCAGAAGCAACCTTTGATTTCATGTACATATAATAAAATTATTATTGATAAATGGACTCAACCTTATTTTAAGAGAACTGGCTTAAGCTGCTCATAATATTTCTAAATTACATTCCAAGTGAATTCATCCATTTAAATCTATCAAAAAAATGTAAGCAAATTTTTTTAAAAACCAAAACCAGACATATATATATGTGTACACACACACACACACACCAAATCCTACTATAGTGAATACCTAAAGGATAATCCGTGATGGATAATAATGGTGCTTTGCCTGTTTATAAAGTAGTTTTGTACAAGTGAATTTTGGCAATGCATTCAATCTTCAGTAATGCTCTCTTACAAAAGCATAAATGAAAACTTACCAGGTGACTATGGGAAAATGCAGTAGTTACACTTCAACTTCCCAACTTGCCTCAAAAATACTAGGCACCAATCTCTGCCCCCTTGTCTCTTTTGCTCCTTGTACCCCAATACCCCTAAAGATATGACCCACTCAAATCCTAACATAGGATCTAGAGAGAGAAGAAAAAGCAAAAACACCTGAAGGCACAAGGTGTCTCCCCTAACTAGGTTCAAAATACTTTTTCCATTTGGTGTTAATATTAATAAGCTTTCCAGAAATTGGTTTTCAGTTATATTTAATCTATAGCTTTTAAATAATAAAAATATAGTTTTAAAGGCAATAACTCAAAATATACCACTGCAAAAATATGGGTCTTCTTCTAAAAGTGAAATTCAGTACAAAGCAAATAAATTGGTAATCTGTAATTGGTAACCCTGAAAGACAACTGCCTCAAAAATCTGATAGAAATTTGATAGAGATAGCTCATCCCAGGACCTCGGCTACATTGCTATTAACCTTTGGTGGCAGAATGCAGAGGACAGGCTTGGAGAACGAGCTCGGGCGTAGTATAAACTCCAAGACCACCCTAGAATACTATCCACGGGAGCGACAGACCTGATGCATCTCTGGACCCTACGGGGAGGTGGCAGCTGCACACGGAAGGGTTTCCATGAGAACTAAACAAATGGAGCAAGGTGGATAGCACACGAGGACGGGAACAACTTTCCTGACCACAGTGGGTGCTAGGAGCTGGCCAGTTCCAGGCCTCACAAAGTCCAAAGACAGCTCCCCGAGAAGGAGGGCTTAACTCTTGCCAGGCCTCTTGGTATAAGACAGTCATTTTGCTCCTTGACCCCTCCTCTTGGGTTTCCTCTGACGACTACTTAACAGGGTGCTGTGGGTGAGTTTCAGGGTTTTTGAAACTACCTAAAATTTGACCTGTTTGATCATACGTGTACTTTCCTGGGAGAGGATCCTCAAAATATGATCCTGACCCACGTGAAGCTCAGAACTTCTGTGCTACCCAGAGCTTTTACACTCAGTGTGAAATACTAGATGACCCTGCAGGTTTACCTGAAACTCTTGCTCCAGTTTCTTCTCTATCCAGTCTGTCACATGAACTAATGTCACTTCTCTCTCTCCAAGTTTTGGCCGAGCTTTCAGCTCTACGTATGGTGGCTTCCGGAAACCATACCTTTTAAAGAAGACAACAGTCACATTTAGAAGCAAAGGAAAAAAGTGTACATTCCTCATTTACACAGGCCTTTATCACTACTAAAATGTTCTCTTATTCTGAAAATCCCCTCTGAAACATAATTCAGCACAGCAAGTATGAATTGTGAACTCCCTGTGTCCCTGGACGGTGTGTGGGGGGCTGTGATGATTGGAGAACAGTTTTGACAAACTAAGAAAGCCAGGAAGTGCCACTGGAATAGTCTGTGGCCTGGGCTTTGTTTTTTCCTAAAATGGCAATAACCTTTTTTGTTTTTATTTTCATAAAATAAAAGCAGTATATATATGTTACAAAACCCAAAATGTACAAGTTCATAAAGCAGAAAGTGAAAGACACTGCCTCTCTGAATCTCACCCCGGAGATGAGACCACTGAGAAGTGGGGTCGATATTCCCCACATTCCTAATATGCATATGTAAATAGAGAACGTTTTTAGAACCTGCTTTTTCATTCCACACTCCACACCACCCTTATGATGTCTTCTTGACGGAGCAGATTGGCACTCGGAATTGCTGGCAAAGTATCCAGACAAGAGACTGTGTGTTATCAAACTAAAAACTTCAACTTGTCATGGACTAATGTTTTAAAAAATACAATAAAAATGCCAAATTGCTATAAATGTTTCTAAACACTCAATATTTAAACTTATCTCTGTGGATCAACAATAAATAGTTCAGCATTTGAGCATCATTAGCTGGCACTACCTCAGAGGCCTTTGCTTTCATCTCCCACTGAGCAGTGGCGTTTATAATTGATATAGATCTTAAAGCTTAAAAGGGGGAGAAATGTATCAACTCTTATAAAATTAGGTTTGGAAGACAGTACAGAAAGATATTAACTGGTTATTTTTGGATGGTAAGATTGTAAGCTTTTCTTTTAATGAAAATATTACTTAAAAAAATAAAATCTAAAGTAATATTTTTAAGTTTTTAGTGGGAAACACCCATGTCATCACTAATCGGTTAGTCAATTCAAAAATCCTCTTTGGATCATTCCTACAAACCCTCTGAACAGTAAGGATGTGTACTAGCATGCTGGTTTTCCTCTATGATAAAACACAGCTATCTTTTTTATATGAGTATACTTTATGGTACAATGAGATCGCTTAGGCAATCCTTGTAAACACTTATGTACATTTTATACAGCTTGGAATGTCAATTTTAAATTGAAATTCACAGACAATGATTTTTCTTCTGCTAGATCCGTGAATAATTTTTTTCAGTGATTCTCAATTCTGGCTTGGTCTCCTAACCCCTGAATCCTGAGGGTTGGGCTGGGCGTATCTTTATTTTTAACAAGTCCCCAGGTAACTGATACGTAGGTGGGATTGAGAACCACTGGTTCATTCAGTGACAGCTCCTTGGATAGACTTCCCACCACAGTTACCAAGTGGACATACTCCTGCCTCTTTAACATCTTGGTCTCACCCAGGGAAGTCTTCTTTCTTAAGCTCCTGGGACTCTGCTGGATGTGTGATTCCTGTCTGTAAAGTGGGGATAACAACCACCCATCTCCACAGGCTGCTGTGCAGGTGAAGCAGTTACACCCCAGGCCAAGCAGAGAGTAAGAGTCTTACAAATGGCAGTGTTCTTACTGGTGCAAAAAGTTGCCTTTAGAGAGGAGGGAGGTCAAGAGTAGAAACAGCTCATCCCATAAACTTCACCTATTGACCTGAACTCTTCCTAACATGGGAAGATGAATCTTTAAATGTGAATTAGCCACTCACAGTAGAAAGTGGAATGGGATGTACAACTAACATTAAGGTTCCATGGAAAATGTCTGAAAGTGCTTCTGCCCAGAAGGTCCTTTCCATAATGTCAAGGGTAAGCAGGCTGGGATTGTTATGGTCACACAACACGGGCAATCGCTTGCTGTCCCTGAGGGCCCCTCCACGCACCATATTCGGTCAGTTGGGGGAGGTGGAATGTTGACCGTCAAGGTTCCTCTACATTCTTGAACTTCCACAGTTAGCAGCAGGGGTGTATTGGAGACTTCTTCGATCTTCTTTTTAATGAACTCCGTCTCCGTTGCTTTTTGGAAATATTTCGACTTGGTAATTTTATCCACAAACCTCATAATCTTACTTGTTCGATGACCGCCAACATACCTTTAAATGAGGGACACAAATGGGTGTTAGCAGCAACTTTGCTCCTTCACAAACAGAAACGTTGTGACTCTTCATTCACCTTACTTTAGACCAGAGTTTCTCAATCACAGCACCCCTGACACTGGGTCATTCTTTGTTGTGGGGGCCTGTTCTGGGTATTGTAGGGTGTTTAGCACCATTCCTGGCCTCCACCTACTATGTCACTAGCACACTCCCCCCAGTCATGACAATAGAAAATGTCTTCAGACATTGCTAAATGTCCCCTGGGGGACAAAATCACCCCAGTTGAAAACTGCTACTTTAGACAAGGTGTAAACGTCACACAGAGTTGAATCTTGACAACAGAGAGTCAAAGTTCTCAAGAGCAAACTGAGAAGGCATGTCATGTTTATAACCCTCAAATACTGAATATAAAACCAGTGTTTTCCTAGAGAAACCTCACCATCTCTAGATGGCAATAAGAACTTACACTGCGTCACAGGGACACAAAACACACAATTTTTTTACTGGCTGCCTTTTAGGTGGTGTCATACCAATTTTGAGTGGCAACTGCTTTTTAAAGGGCTTAGGAACTTCTAAAGACAAATGCTACATCAAGCTGACATGCTAGCAGGCCAACAAAGCAATCTTTTTTATCAGGTCATATCTACCATAAGACTACCCCAAGGTGAGAGGGTACTTGCTCTTTAAAATCCCACACAGTTCCAGACTGTCAGAAATACTATGTGTATGTGTAGAGAAAAGCAATCATTCCTAAGAAAGTCAAGCAGGTAGATAGATTTTAAATAATGCACACACACTTTAGAACCAGCTCCTCAAACGTCTGAATTTTCTTTTCATCTTCTGTAGGATTTCAAAAGTGAATAGGCTGATATTTTCTTACAGATGTTTCTGGCTTCTTTATAATCTTAGTTCCCTTAACTCATTAAATAATTAAAAGATCTGTACAGAGTGGCTGTTTAAGCACTTTGATCATTCCACAGTCTGAGTAACAGGCAAAGACAGCCCCAGAAAAGAAGTTCATGATCCAAAAGGTCAGTTAAGTGACCGATGTTTTCAAAATTTCACCAAAGAAATCACCCGAATGTCTCCACTTTGTAGGAACTAACAGCTCAACCAAAGCAAGTGTGACACAACGGAAAGGGGAGTAATACTCTCCACCGAGCACCAGGGGGCGCGGTTGTATAACTTGTGCTCCTTGTGATAACAAGCATGCCCTTCAATCCTGTTCTTTACTCCAATAGTCAGAGAAAGCCATTTTGGTTGGGACCCTTTTAAGTAAAAAAAGCTATATGAATCTCTTTTGATCCGGGGCCGGGAATTTAAACAAGCCATTGACTTTGAGTTATTAATGTAAAACCATTCACTCAATGTGAAGGACGAGGGAAGAAAGCTCACCCCCATCTTGCTGCCCTGACCCCTGGAGCCCCAGAAGCTGGATCCACTTACCCTTCGGCCCCTGGGAGAAGCGGTTTGTCTCCTGCACTGGGCTCTGGTGCATCGTCTTCGTCGGAGGAGCCAGCACTGGAGGACTCCTCGTCACTGTCAGCCAGACAGTACGCCCTGGGCCTGCAACTGAACAGGGCAGAGTCACCACCGCAGCCTGCCGGCCACCCAGGCTCTGCGTAGAAAGGGAACACACACACTCCACCGCCACCACCACCACACGTCATTCTCCCCAACCCACCCCAAAAAGAAGAGGCCCAATCCAATCCAAGAGTCCTTAGATTGGCCTGGTACCCGGGAGACTCTTCAGCCGCGAAGTCCCCTGGGAGGACCACAGAGGATTTGGGCCTGAAGAGTTCGATTTGGCGCATGCGTCAGGACAGGTAGTGGGGAGTTTGGTGCAATGGACACAAAATGCAGTGAGTTCATCAATAGTGCAGCAATAGCTAAGAGGGAGGGTGAATGACAAACGTGATGGTTGCAAGGGTGAGGTGACAGCTTATGTAGGAGACATGAGCACCTCTCACTGAGGAGGGGGGTGTTCAGGCAAGTCCCCTCACTCTGGCTGAGTTCAACAAGTAGGATGCTCTCTGGCGTGGTTACCTCTACATTAGTTTTCACTCAAGACTCCCTTCTAGTGAACTGACATATTCCACACCTGGCCCCGCTCCTGCCAGTCACAGAAAAAGCCAACCACCACAAGGTACAAATCTTAAGGTACTCTAGAAAGCATCTGACATGAGAACCCAGGAAGTGTCCTGGACAAGTACACTTTGAAATACCATTTTAAAACAAGTAAGAAGCCTCATCAGAGAGCGATGTCCCTCATTAATCTTTCCAGCTTGCGTCTTGTTTCCAGAAGCATGGGGGTTGCTGGATCCCCAGCAGTGGTGAGTGATTGAGGTTCCCTACTGAGGATCACTGGGGGCTTCTTGGCTGAGCTTTAGCCCCACAAGAGGCAGCTCCCTTGCTGGATGGTGGCTTCGCTTCAGGGAGGAAAAAGAGCAGGGCCCATCTTTGAGGTTCAGAGACTTGATTGGGACAAAGGGAACCATGGACAGAGTCGTCTCTGAACACGATTAAGCAGCCAAATGATCACTAAGCAGAGGCTGGGCCTGGTATTTTTGACCAGGACACAATTACCAGGACTGGGGAAGGCGATAGAGATGACGTCTTATCTTCCTGCAGGTGCAATCCTTTGGGGTTTTTCTCTGATGCTGTCCTTGGGCCACCGGAAGCAGCCTACCGGGGCAGTCATCTCCTAGCCAAGAGGAGCCAAGGGCACCCAAGGGCAGAGCACACGTGCCGGTGTGGACTGAAGGCCCAGCAGAGGCTCCAGCACTGGGAGGGCAGGACTGAGATCTCTGCCCCTGAAACGGGAGCCTGGCTGTAAGAGGACCCCGAGTGTCCTCCCTGGCAGGACACCCGGACCCTCCTTGAGCCCAGCTCTGACACGTTAGAGCCAGCTGCTCCAGCCAACAGGCTTGAGTGTAACGTTAAAGGGAAACTCCCTCTGCAGACACAAAAGCCTCTTGTGCCACAGAAACAACAACAGCACCTAACTGACTTGTTCTTCCTCTTTCCATCTGAGGCCTGGCTGGTCCAGGAAATGTGTATGTGTGTTCACTGGTCACAAAGCGACTTCAGAGCTTTCTATGGTTTGACAGCCCTCACTAGAGCCTCGTTTATTTAAAATGTACAGAGTAAAAGCAAAATATGATTTCCAAGAAAGCCTAAATTGTGTCTTGAGATAAGTCAGGGACATAAATCCCCGAAGGTAACACAACCATCTCAGAAATGCATCTTACTTCTCCACCAGCACGGTGAATGTGCTCCCGGCTCGGACCTAGAGCTGCCAGGTAGGCAATCTGTGTCCTGCTCCCCGCCTACCCAGCACGAAAGGCTGCCTCAAAATCTGGGACCACAGCAAAATCTGCCCTCCTGTCCCCACCAGTTATTTGTCATCTGGCAGCCATCAGACCCAGGGCAGAAGATGCCAAAGGCTACCCACTGCAGGGAGTTCTCAGGTTCCCAAATTAATTCCCGCAGGACAGAGATCAGGACAAATTTTGCGGCTTCAAGTTAATAATTTAGGCAATGCTATATCAGTTAAAGCAGATCAGATGACACGAAATTCTGATTTTGACTAAATGTTACCTCTGATCTCTGCACAGGGAGCTAAATTATGTGGCACCCAATACTAATTAAATGTGTAACTAACTGGCTGATAGTCAGTTTTATAACTGAACCTGCATTTTATGATCTCAACCCTATGATGTCAGCGTGAACTTTGGAGAAAGACACACTGCACATCCTTATTTAAGATGTGCTAGAATAAAGCCTAATTTTTAACAACACACCTTAGAATTCCAGATGAGTGTGACATCCTTTCAAAGAGCCACCTTAAAAGGCTTATTGCAGTTTTGCAGCCACTGTTAACAATCTTTTTGGAAGTGTATTTAGAATCAGATACATAAGAAAAACGGAATTATTTTATCACTGATACTCTGTCTCAGACCAAACATTTTATTTCTTGGTCTCACTAATCACCATTGCCTCTGAACAATGTCTCAAAGATCCAATTCATCTACAAAGCAGGATGATTTGCTGTCACCCAGGACAGTTAAAAGAATGTCACAGATTCCAGAGGAAATTCTAAAAAAGCAGCTCCACAAAAATGCTTTTAAGTGAAGCATGCATAATTAAACATGCCCCAAAGGTGGCTGCCTTGTGGGGGACCACACTCATGAGAACGTATTCATTTTCTTTTATTCCAGAGAAATCCGCCCCGTACGTCTGCCACAGACACACGTTCGCATACAACCACAGAGTCAGACCTAGTCACAGTGTGGGCTGCAAGCACTGGGCTCTCAACCCCTCAGGAGACTCAGGGCGGGGTGGTGGTGGTGGTGTTTCGGGGTACACTGTGGACTAGTGAACTAACATGGAGGCCAGACAGGACCTCCACATGGGGACTTGCACGTTGGGCCCAGTTTGCACTGCTAGAGCATGAACAGGCCAAGTGCCTTACCGGAAATGTCCTCCTCCAAGGCCAGCCTTCATTTCCCCGACTGACTCACTTTGGCCCTCTTTAGGCAATCCTAAAGTTAAGACTGCTCAGTTTACCGCCTGAATTCTACTGCATACCTCACTGCCCCAAAGTTATGTTAACTACGTACCGTGTTTCCCCGAAATTAAGACTGGGTCTTACATTAATTTTTGCTCCAAAAAACACATTAGGGCTTATGTTCAGGGATGTCATCCTGAAAAATCACGCTAGGGCTTATTTTCTCGTTAGGTCTTATTTTTCGGGAAACACGGTATGTAATAAGACTATTTGGGAAATAAAAAGACTACAGGATAAATGTCTGCAAATATAGTGTACGCACATTTCAAAAGGAAAGGACTTCACTAGAATAAAGAAACATTTCAATTTCTCACGGTCACTTAGGGTAATAATATGGAGACGTGAACAACTTCCTACCAGTAAGTAGGACTTCTCACAGGTTGAGCAGCATCTCCTGAGACTCCCCAAGGGCACACTCATTTGCACACTTGAAGGGGGACTGCAAAAAGCAGGGAGACAAAGCAGAGGCCCGGCCAGAGGCCACAGCGGGACAGCAGGGGAACCAGTCCCTGCGGGGAAGTGAGGCCCTCGACTGGCAGCCACAGGCCACGGGGAGGGCCTGGAGGAAAGGGCTGCTGCCGGCTGCCTCATACGTTCTGCTCTGTGGACAGGTCTCAGATCGAAGGAAATGTCAGGATGAAAGATCACACAGGTGCTTAAAAACAGCTACTGTCATACTAACTTCTGTGTCTCCTGTGGTGTGTAGCCTCAGGGTGATTCCCTATGTTCAGGGCTGAGGAGGTGAAGAGTGGATTCTAGAATCACTTCTGGGACTAGATTCTTGGCTATGGATGGGCTTTCAGAGGCTCTTGATACTCCCAGGAATTGTGAGCCAGGTGGCACACATGTAGGCATTTTCTGGGAGAAGAATCCAGAACTCTCAGATTCTCAAAGGGGTCCTTTATGCAAAAAAGGGTTAAAGGCTCATTTTTCCCAGGCCTTTTTCTCCCAAGTGAAGTGCTTTTGGATTGTAGGTTTCCTTGCTTTTAAAATTAAATGACAGCAAATCACACATCAACATATAATTTAACACCTTCACAGGAAGGAGCAAAATATTTTACACCAGACTCTACTGTGAAAAAAATGGTACTTCAGAAATATATTACAAATTAAATATAATACCATCATATTCCAAAAGCAGAGGATTTTTTTCACAGTCTAGAGAAGCACTGCTTGCTCAGAAACACATCCATCCTCTGATCAGCCAGAGTTTATGAACTTCAAATTGTGCTAAGAGAGCCACATGAATAATAGTGAACATTGAAGGCCTGAGTGGTGAGGCTGTCAGGGCCCTGGCCGGGATGGGGCCCTATCTGTTGCCCAAGATGGCCCCCCCCCTTTCCAGTGGCGTCCCAGCAGCTCTGTGCCCGCAAAGGGCTGTTTCCAGGAAGGGCTCCTTGCACAAAAGCGTCTGACGGATGTTTGCTCTCTCATGCTCCCATTTAGTTAGACCTCACATTCGAGACTGTGTCTGCCTGATGTTATAGGCAGTTGGTCCTGCCACTCTGTTGTTGTGAGGCTAGACTGACGATGCTCACGTGTGCATGGAGACAGGTGGGGGTGTCCAGGGACAGAAGTGGAGTCGGACTACAGGACTAGATCAGGACCCCAGCAATTCAAATCAAGGAGGTTGGTAGGACGTGCCCTGCCTCGATCTCTAAATACTCCTGGACCTCAGTCCTCTCAGGTCTACAAACTGAGCCTTTATGGCCAGGACGATGATGAAAGGACAAGCTTCCGACTGGTGTCACATGGAATCAAACAAGACTCAGCATTGACAGGGTATGAAATGCTACATGGAGAGTTGATAAATATCACTCACCAGCAAATACAATCCACAGATTGCCGAATCCAAACACATTTTAACAAATAGCAGAAAAACAGAAGGAAAACAGCACAGATACAGGTTAGATTGCATACAGCAGGTAAAATTCTCCAATTATTAAAATAGGAACACTTCATTAAGTAATTTGGATAGATCAGAGTAATTTAAGTAAAAGAACATTCTCAAATGTATGACCCAACTCCCTCCATCTGCTATTACCACAATATGAATAGAAGTATCATGTCAGTATCATCACTAAGTAAAAATCTAAGAGTATGTGTCTTATATTTAGACCCTGAAAAGGTGGCGCTTTGTGGAGTTTTCCTGTCATTGTGCTGTTACTGTTAATTCTATGCAAAGGGGCGAAAGATGCACACTGCTATCAGCAGTTTTTGTTTGGTAAAAAAAAATTATACAATTTAAATTTGTAGTCAGAAGCAGTCATTTTAAAAGTGTGTGGGAATGTAAAATTTCCAGCTTACCCATATTCTAGGTATTGGAGAGAAAAAAATCAAGCTTCAATAATTAGCTCACAAATTTGGACTATTTACTAAATCAGACAAACTCTGGGCAGTAGATGCAGTACCTGCTACAAAGAGAGGCATTTACTAAGCAAATCAATATTGTATTATTTAAGGAAAATGCATCTCAAAACACTTGAGGGGCACCTTCTTGGCTAAACAATCAATTGCTAATGAGAAATAATTCTGACTTTGTGATTAAAGCAGATAGACCCCAGGGACCTTGCCCACCCACACATGGCTCTCTGTGGCGGTGAGTTGAAGAAAGTACTTTCTGAATGACAATTTCCTTCACAGAACATTTTATTGTGCAGACAAGCCTGCCCTGCTGGTCTGAATCAGTGATGCTTTCGGGGTAATCAATACTGTGTGCCCCACTGGCAGCACTGAGCAGAGGTAGGGACTCCCAATCTGCAGGGGATGAGACTAGGGAACTGTTCCCTGAAACCCTCTGTGGTCAGAAGCACTTAAGTGAAGCTCACTTAGCATCGGGACTACTACTACACATCAAACCTGCTCTCAGAGGCTGGAGGGAGAGGTTGGCCCCAGGGTTGGATTAGTAAATTCATATAGCCCCTTACCCTTCTTTGCCAATTTCTCCAACCTTCAGGGCTTCAACAAGAGGCTCTTTACCTAGTTTGGTCAAATTCATTTTGGTCTCGAGAGTCATCAGAAAGGACCCATTGTAGGACATTTCCAAATCGATCCAGAGTCCTGGAGAAATGGTGAAAAAAACAGAAATTCTTTTTTTTCCCCTAGAAAAACATGACTATAAGTAATAGTATAAAATTTGTATTATAAAGTATCTAAGTAGGTATCACATTGAAATTCTATAGCTATATATACATCGCCTATACTATACTACCAAGGCATGCAAAAAAAGCGTCTGGAAATGGTTCAAACATTTGGCAAACTGCCATCATTTCAATATCTGTTAAAATGATCACAGTGAGCTCTGTGCATATGGTAGCACAGGAAGGGTCCCACCCTCTGGGTTCTTTTCATGTTTAGTAAGACACACTCCCAGCAGGAGGATGGCTTGGCCCAGGGCAAAGCCAGGACGAGGTCTGCGGAGTCTCGGCCAGTTATGAGGCAGAGACCTCACTGCAAGCTGGGCTGTTCTTTAAAACACATGTGAGAACCACTGCCTTTCTTAAAACGATCTCATGTTGTGGGGGGAGGGGGGCACAAAAATGGTTCAGATTTAGCTTGGGATGATAAGGAGAGTGACAAAAACTTTTAGAACCCATTTCTTTCTGGAAATTCCCTGGTAATCCTGGGGCTCCCCAGGATTATCTAGATAAAGTCAGGTAACCACTTTGTACCTTAGTTTAAAAACCTATTCCTTGGAAGAGATACTAATGTCAATGAAATCGTACCTAAGAGGATTTTAACTTTGTAGAATTTCACTGGGATGGCCCTCTAGCAGAAGTGGCCACTGACCAGAAGTGTAAAATGCAAACAGGGATCACCTTGGGATCGGGAGTCTACGATCTGGCTGCTAGGACAGGCTATACTGTGAATTTTCAGACTCAGGTCTCCATAATACCTCATGGACTTTCAATCAAAACGTGATCCTTCAAGGGGGTGTTCAAATGTTAATAATCTTTTAGAGACCTTCATAAGACAAATGACAACATTTAAAGGAAGGAGAAAATTAATCTAAAACTATTATTCACACACAGCCTTTTCAAGCAATTACAGTAAATAACCTATCCCATATTTGGCCACCATCTCAGATAAAAGCTTAGCTTAACCTCAAGAAGCATTAATGGTATAATTCCTCACTAAAGGCAGAATAATTTCCAATTTGTTTTCAACAAATTTTTTTTATCATAATTAAAGGTAATTGTTTTCCATGAATGACCTAGTTTAATTAAGTGAGATGCAGATCAACTGTGATTGTCTTCATTGCAGCAACTCACAAAATTGCTTCATTTCTTGCTTACATTAAGCAGTTAAAAATCATTAATTAGCTTGCTCTTCAAAGGTACTGTTACTGGAAATAAAGGGCACATTTGTTTTCGTAAAAACATTTAGTCATTAATCACTTCCTGTAGAAGAAGGATTAGGGCAAAAGGCTGGGTATTAACAAATTTAAACTCAGTATAAAAAGAACAGCAATGAAGAAAATATTTATTGTACATCTCCAGCTTTGTTTAACTTGAGAATCAATAGACTCAAACTACCTGGTGGCTGTATGTTTTCAGACATAATCATTTCTTTTGAAAATCCTAGTCAGGTTTCTAATAAATATTAATAGTATGTACTGCCTTTGAAGTTGTCATATTAAAGGTACCAGAATTTTGCTTTTTATGAAGTGGAAGGTTTGTGGTGTCTGTTTTTTTAAATGAGGGGATATGGATACAGGCTTAGCAGGCTTCTGGCCCATGACCCAGTCCTTGGGACCGTCCCTCAGTGCCATGGGGTCCAGTGCTCCCCACCCAGCAGCTGAGACAAGGAAGGCGAGGGAAGAGCAGATGGAGCTCAGTCACACAGACCGGGGCCTGAGTTTCACTGGAAGCGCCTCGCCCTCTGTGCACCCGCCTCTTCTGCACCAGGGAGACCACATGCTGTGGACAGCCCAGCGCCAGCGCCTCCTGGACAGGCTCTCCCTTTCCCTGCCATTGCCGGGCCACTTCCTCACTCCCACAAGTCCCTGCTCCAGGCGAGGTCCAGACAGGCACCAGACCAGAGGAGGCCGCAGGGCCGAGAGGGAAGAGCCTACACTGGGCAGCCAGAGAGCCCTGTCCGGGCTGTGGAGGGGACGAGGGGTGGACATCTGATGAGCCTCTGCATGGGGGACAAGAGTCTATTTTTTTATATCATTGTATATGTCCCACGAGGCCCACTCACAGGGCCTTGCTCAGCCCTGGTTCTCAGTGAAAATGTGGAGGAGTCAAAAATGGTTTGAGAACTTTTAAAAACAGATATAATCTGCAAACATTCCAACAAATTAATATGATGTGCTTGCATTCAGATGAGGGCCAGAAGACTATTTTAGCATTAGGTGCAAAGAACAACTTGCTTCTGTGACAAGACTCAGCAGGCAGAAAGCACCCTGAAAACCTTGGAGCACACACAACCTGGAGCTGAGGCCAACTGGTTATATAATGGGTGAGTCAGGAGGCTCCTGCCTTGCAAGACTGAACGATGGAATTAACAGTTTCTAGAAAGGTTGCCTTCCCATTGGGGATAAATGTAACAACAATGTGAAGATGGGGAACATACACTGTTCTGAGTGGTGACTTAACTCCAACGGAGCTGAACGCTACTCACCTAGATGAATGCAGTTACAGACCTGTTTGTTTTGTGCTCTAGACAAATGTTAAGACTTTACTGTGAAGCATTTCGTTTAAAATGCTCCTTTCTCTAACCATCTGCTCTTGGTAATGTTCAAGGACAAAACCCAGAAGTTGAAGAGCAGGATAATTTTTTCAGCCTTTAAACAGGAGTAAGGCAGTCAGTCCTGAGGGGTTCTCCAGGAAGGACAGGAACACAAAGAGTCTTGTTCTTAGTCACCTGGGGCTGTTACAATAAGATCCCATGAAGTGGGTGGCTTAAAGAACAGACATTCATTTCTCACAGCTCTGCAGGCTGCAAGTCCAAGAACAAGGTGTTGGCCAAATCAGTTCCTCGGGAGAGCTCTCCTCCTGGTTTGTAGACGGCCGCCTTCTCACTGGCAGAGGCTGCAAGCTAGCTCTCGGTCCCTTCTGATGAAGGACACAAATCCCATCATGAGCACCCCTCCCTCGTGACCTCACCTAAACCTAATCACCTCTAAAGGCTTCACCTCCAAATGCCATCACATTGCAGGTTAGGGCTTCAACATATGAATTTTGGAGGGACACGAACATTCAGTCCCTAACAGGCCTGTCCCACATAAGGGGTCCTCATACTGAGGGGCCGTCCAGTGGTGAAGGGTGGTGTCGGATTACCAACAAGTCCCTAGAAAACCGGCACTTTATTCTGCAACATGGGAAGCACAACTGACAAGGGCACCGACAAGCTTCGGTCAGTCCTCACGCAAGGACCCAGAGGAGCTCAGATGACTGTTTTTCCGCTCTTCAGCTTCACGAGGAGAGGATCAGTTACCAGCACCACCACTACTCAGAGGGAGGCTGCGGCAAAAGTTACCGCTCACTCTATCCAAAAATGTTTACTAAGCTCTTAATGCAAGATGTCAGAGCTAAAATCACGGAGATGAGTCCCTGCCCTCAGGAAGTTCATGCTTGAAAAAGAATAAAGATGCCTGGGTCACCTGGTGCAGATCAGACCGTGATGTCACCAGAGATTACAAACATGCTGTGGTGGGTGTCACCAGAGACAAGCGGAACAGGGGTCCTTCTGCCTTCTCCCCGGGTTTCTATTTAATAGACCCCATGGCCTCAGGAACAGTTCTACTGCAGCCATATCAACCTAGCAATTTCACTCAGCAGTTCACTGTTTCATTGCTGTGAAAATAACTAAATGGCATTAACCTTGCTAGAATAGGTTTAAGAGGGCACGTGTGGCCGGGAGTTGAGAGAACCTAAAGCCTTGCTCACCGGGTCTGGCTCTCATGTTACTAGCTGATTTTTACTCTGAAAGTCAACATTTGGTGTCCAAGGAACAAAACTTCTTAAAATGGCATTAATAATGTATTACCAAGAGCTGGTGTTTGAGTTCTTTGGTTCTTAAAAGAGCTCACCAGTGGTTGTTTTGCTCCTGCAAACAGACTGGTGCCATATTACTCACTCAGATTACCTCAGAAAACTAGCATTCCTTGTATTTGGATGTGCCTTTTAGGGCAGACGTCATTTTTAGCTCTGTCTACCTGTAACTGTTCTCAGAAGCAGCTCCGCCTTTCAAGGCTGACATAGTTGCAAATCAGTCTCCTCTCTCCCACCCCAACCAAGTTCCACAAAAGGGTCTTTTTTTCTCCTTTTCCACAAGAAGTATTTTTTCTTTCTGCAATACACTCTAGTCAGAGAGTGTGCATGCCATTCCTTCAGCGCTGAACCCCGTGGTCTGGCCTGGTCACTGTGCTCAGACCTGCACAGGGGCTCTCCTAACATCTGCTCTTGACGAGCGCGTAGCAGGAAGAATAGGCAGACCACAGTCTGACTCTGGTTCCAGTTTCTGAAACACTCAGTTGGCAAAATAACTTCAGTCCTAGCACTGGATAAAGGCAGCAGGCACTACAGGTTAAGGTCCGGAAGATGGGCGGTAATGGTGGGCACCACCAGTCACGACGAAGGGTGTCTCTCAAGACAGACACGGTTCCTATTCCTGAGGGACATGGTATCTTTCCACAGAATCTGACACCTTCCGTGGAAATCTGGGTTGTTATTTGGGTATTCTGAAACAGGGCAAAGCCAGTACAGCACTCTGTCCGTGGCAGACGCTCAAGGACTATCTGCAGACTATTTGCAGCAAACATCCCGAAGCATAAGTGAATTCATGTGAACCTGAGGCGATGAGACCCTGAGGGGCCACAGTCCACACCCTCAGTTCACTCTGACACGCCTGTGGGCACTGTTCTGATACACCTGGTCCCAAGCATGGAAGAGGAAAACCTGGCTAACTGAAGAGGCTCCCCCCAAACCCCTTTCGGAAGCTTTGTGACAGCAGAAGCAGCAAACACTGATGGTTTATTCTGGGCCACGTGTGCTCTCTGAGCACTTCGCATGTAACATTTCATCTCCACCACAACTGAACGAGGGAGACACACTCCCCCACATCAGCCACTTTAAGGATGAGGCAACTGAGGCGCTGAGTGGTGAGTCAATGCCCAGGGTCTCATCGCTGGACAGTGAAGGAGCAAGGCTCAAACAGAGGGGGGGTGGCTGCAGAGCCAGCGCTCATGGAGAACCTCTGCCACTGGCGAGAAGCTGAGGAGCAGGAGAGGAGTCGAGGCTGCTGGGTGACCTTTGGCAGGTCATGCCCACTCTGGGCTCTGGCTGACACACCTACAACACGGCAGGGAGGGTCCCACTAGGGAGTCCCGCTTTCAAGTCAACTTCGTCAATCTGCCCGATTCTTTAAGGGTTTCGATTCTACATTAATTTTTAACCACATGAGAAAGAACTTTAGGAGAGAACATACCAAAAACATACCAAATGTACCAAAAAGGTAACCCTGGCTGTCTCTGAATGGTGGGATCATGAGTAATATTTTCCTTTTCACCCTTTCCAAACATTCCAGTTTTCCCTACAATGAGTATTTGTTGAATGAATGAAGGAGCAAACATGACCCTAACAGTGGTAATAGAACAACGAGAAAGAGCTTGGCTGAGAGGGGTGGCCCGGTGGACCCTAGAGACCAGGCCCTGGAGAAAACAGCCCGGGGTGGGGAGAAGGGGTGGGACAGGGAGGCCTGTCCGAGGAGGGCGGGTTACAGAGACAGGCCAGGCATCTGGACTCCACTGTGGGGCCTGCAGGGGAGAAAGGAGGCCCACACTCACCCCAGGTTAGAGATGTATGTCATGTGGGGAGGGGTGCGAAGCCGATTTCCAAGGACGGATCTTCACTTTCCAGCCACCTGCCGCTGGTGGGATGTGAAGATGCCCTCGGTAGGTGGCCATTTAACTTATTCACCACATTAGAAGTTGGTTCTGTGTCTGGGATCTTGGACAGGCCAACATGGCCATTGTGTGATTTCATTTAGAGGAACTACAGACTTTGCTCCTTTCAGTGGCAAGGTGACGAAAGCTGACAATGGCATTTTCCTTTCCACTTATTCTGGTAGGATCTGCCAGCTTTAAGCTGTAGGATGGGTCATCTGGACACCACAGCCACCCACATTCTAAACTCTCCAAGAGCCCCAGCAGCGAAGGCGGCACCAATAATGGTAAAAATAACAATAGCTGGCTGGCACTGACAGCTTGTCTCACACCTGATTGTTCCAAATGCCTTTCACACTTAACTCACTCACTCCCCACCATAAGCCTACCAGGGGGTGCTGTTAGTCTCTGCACTTGAGAGAGGAGTCAGTGAGGAAGTTTAGGAACTTGCCCAACGCCACGGGGCAGTGAACCCAGAGTCCGGCCTCAGAGTGGGTGCTCAGAACCACACTCGATATTGCCTCAAGAAAAGCATCTGGAGGACAGTGATCCATCGGCTGTGGCCTGAATATCGCTCCTGAGCCATCTGCCTCCAACAAACAAGCACAAGTTAGGAAACATTAAGAAAAAAAAAAAAAGGTATGTGTTGGGGGAATCCCACGGAGGGTGCCTCTGCCTACAGCTGTTAAGTCTCTTCACCCTGGGGTGCATTTTCCTGGAAGGTGAGCTCTGCTTTCGAGAGTCAGTTTGGGCAAGTAAGTCACCTCTGATTTTAATTTCCCTAAAATGAAAGTTTCCCTTAGAGCAATGGAATCCAGAATTCGTGTTCAATTCTGTTTTACCATCATTTGCAGACTTGGAAAAACCTAATTTGATGAAACTTTTTAAAGCCCACAGCCTTTATGTCTTTATCATTCCTTTCTTTAGTAACATTTCCTCCCCTGTTACATAAGCAAAACTTGCCCTGAAAAGAGTTAAGTAAGACTCAAAAGGATTAAAAACTGGCAAAGCTTTGCTCTACCTAGTGAAATGTCTCTCTTCAGAGGGACAGAAAAGGGACTAGAGACTTCCACGTTTGGTGAATTTCACTCAAAGCCTGATGAAGCTGCCCTGGGAGTCTGCAGAGTTCAAAGCCACAGGGGACACTTTTTAGATGTGGCAAAGCCCGCTAAGGCACTGCTCCCTTCTCGTTGAAATTTTTACTAATTCAACAAAGGACGAATTCAGTCCTGAGATAGGAGTGCTAATACATTAGAAAATAGAGCGCGTACAGGTATTATTTACTTTCTTGAAGCCAGACTCTGACTCCGGAGGTTTCTGTTAGCTGATCACTGACCAGCTCATTTTTGTTGTGTTAGCTGATCATTTACAAGTCAATTCCTAAAGAGGCAAAGGGCAACCCAGAGACCGGAAGAGCCAGAGGAAGGCAGGCAGCCCTTGTATGCCAACAATGGAGCAAAGATCCCAGCCACACACTTAACACACAGATCATGCATTTTTTAAAAATTTCACATGCAGTTAAGAGAACTCTAGCTAAATCATTTGCAAAGAATCTTTTCTAGTTTTACTCTTAGTGAACCAGAAATTAACCAAACCCAGGGCACTCAGATTTATTAAAGTGTAGACATAATTAAGTGGTTAATAGGTAATCTCAATATGCAGCTGTATGGTGGACTTCTGAATTTGCAAATAATACTCTGATCTGTCTTTCGCTGAAATTGATAGGATGCTCAAAACATGGAAAAATGGACTTACTATCAGCTGAAATATTGCTAGAGAGATAGGGCTGTTAATTGTAATGCTAGAAAAAAATCCATTTGTATTTATAGCAAATGTATACAACACAGAAAATGATTTCACTAAATATGATTCAACAGCCATCTGATATAGACATACACAGACTCAGGTACATGCTAGAGTCTCTAAACTTTACGAAACATTTATTTCAAAACAAATATCATTCTCTTGAAAAGTTGTAATTATTCTCTCCCCGACTTTGTCCCTGAGCCTTTTGAGGAATAACCGTAAATCCAGTTTAGGGGCAAAGAGGCTCACTTGGAAAGGGATACTACAGAAAAAAGTCTGGCTGCTTCTGTGACAGGGAGCCATGCCTGCTCACGGACTATTCCTGCCTACCTGGCTCCCACTTCTTTTCACCAAACTCCCGTGTACTAAAATTTCCATCAAGGTCCTTTTAAAACCACATGTCACAAAATAGACATAAATCTTTACATCATAATTTTATTTAAACTCTTTCTATATTCTAATCAACTCTTCCTTCCCCAAACCACAAGAATAGGGGTAAGTAATGTGTCAATAGCATGTCTTAAAAATCAAATCTGAGACCTTTCCTCCAGCAGAGAGCTTTACTCTCCAAATACTGCCTGACAACACGTGTCTTCATTTTTCAAACACTTACTGAGTGCCTCCTAGGAGTAGTAAGGAACATAAAGATGTAAAATGTGAAGGTCAAAGAATCTGCGCCCTAGAAATTGGGGCGAGGTAAAGACGTGGGTACATGAGAGGAGAGGTAGCACTTGGTAAGAGTTCAGGGTTGGTGCAGACGTACACGTGAGGCCTGTGAGGGGTGAGCAAGGCTCAAGTCCAGCTCACTGCCTCTCACCCTGGCAAAGGCCGGCTTCTAACTCACACAAAAGCTCCTGGCACATGGGCACCTTTGGGCTGAGGAGGACATGTAAGGTCTGAGACTAGAAGGAATGGGAGGGGGAGTCCTGATCTAGTTCCATCAGTTTAAGGCTGTGAGTATTCAGAACAAAAGACAACCAACATGAAACGGTTAACAAGTCCCCAACTCCCTCCAAACATGAAGCCTTGGTATTCAATCTCCAACTCCGCGGAAACAGTCATATAAATGGTCAGTTCCTCGCTAGAGTCATTAAGAATTACCTTGGTGATCAACATAAGGCTGGAAGGCCTGAAGGATTTTTGGCACAGCCACCCCCATGTCAAGTTCCGTCAGAGTTAGCTCATTCATAAAGTAGGGGAGCTGGAGAAAAGAAGCAAACAATGAATGAGACGTTAGTAACCTGGTAAATGTCAGAATTCAACATACTCTCAACAGCAATGATAGTCAAGGTTTTGGAGACACACTTATTTAACGAAAATTTATCGAGCACATTCTACACGTAATGCGTTGTACTACAGACAGTGCCATGGCTGAGTCAGGCAAGGTCCTTGCTCTCAAGGGGCTTATATTGGAGAGGCGGAAACAGATAAATAAGTACACAAATAACTTCAGAGAGTGATTAGTGCTATGGAGAAAATAAGGCAGGTGACGGGACAGAGGGAGCCTGGGGCATGGCTGGAGGGTGGCTATTTCAGGTAAGGAAGTCAGTGAAGGCTCCTCCTCCGAGTGGTGTTTGGCCAGAGCCCTGACTGTGGAGAAGGAGCCAGTCATGTTGGTCAGGTTAATGGTACCCACAGTTGGCTCAAGTGCGGGAAAACGAACCTCTCTTAGGCTACCACGGGCAAGTTAAAAAATTGCTGCACCATTTCTAACAGGCAAACCCACATTTATTAAAATCCTTGGGGGAAAAGAGTCACACCACTTGACCCTGTGCTGGACATTGTCCGTTTGCCCCCTGGATTCGAGTTCCTCCCTATACGCCGCCGAGGGCTGATCTCTTGCCCTCTGGCTGCTGGATGCACTTGGCCAATGGGATACACCTGTAGGCAGGGGAGCGGGAGGGATACGGAGGATTGTCGGGCATTTGTCCCCTCGCTCTACTGAATGCCATATCTCCTGTCAGACAGGCAGCTCTCTCCACACAGCCGCGCTGCCCCAATTCTGGTGACTGTCCCCTGCTTTTGCCCCTTCAGGGAGTGGTAACAGCTCCCCACTGCTGCCAGCCCTGGGTGCTGCACCATCCCTTTTATTTTCTCTACCTGGACCCTCAGGTCACTCCATTGGAGTGGGACCTCTATTAATACAGCTATCAGTAGAAATTCTCTCTAAAGAAAAAAATAACATAAAAGTACTGGTAGCATGCTTACAAATTCCTGCTGTGACCCAAGACTCCACAATTACTACATCTATGTTCCCTCCACCTGGATTTATGTATGTGTATATACTGTTTCTTTTAAATCTTTAGTGCATTCCTAATTTTAGGGTAAAATGTAAATTAGGGACCCACCTTAATTTTCCCCCCAATAACTAGTGAGGTGTCTGAACCTATTAATTGATAATACTTTCCCACTCATCTGTAACACCACCTTTAAATATGAGAATCCTACTACACTGGAATCTGTATTGAGCACTGTATCAAAACGCTTTTATTACTGTAGCTTTATAATACATTTTAAAATCTGGCAAGTCCCTTTCCTTTCTTCCCCCACAGAATTTCCTTATTCTCATGAGTATTTCTCCCTTTGAACATTAGAGTAATTCTGTAAAATTTAGAATTAAGAATTTTTTAAAATTAAATTTATGCTGAAAATGTCCCATGAAATAAGGTCGCATCTAGCCAGGCATGAATTTAATGCCTGCTTTGACTGGACCACTTCAGCTGTCTCTCTGCAGAGAAACTTACACACTTTCAGGGTTCACCAGAGAACTTCATCGCTGATTTTTGCAGGGGTGGAAGGGTTCACTGAAAAAGGTTATGATGTCTGCGATGAACAAAACGTGACTAGAGGCAGTATTCAAATGTACATTTCTGAACTGGTGTTTGCTGTGTTGGGAAATCTTTTGGTTGGTCTCCCAATCAGCACGCAGAACACTACTTGGCCAAAAATATAGACAAAATCCTGCACCGGTCCTTTTTGTCTATTATTGTCACTTTACAACCAGTAGGTAAGGAGCAGACAGGTTTCTATAGGAACAGATGTCTGACACTGAGCCAGAGGAGTGAATATAGAGACAGTAGGCACGTACTGTCCCTTCTCGAGCTGTCCCACCTCCCGCCCAAAGACTCACAGGGTGGGGTGGTCTCTCAGTAGCAATAAGCAGAATGGGGAGGGGGATCAGCAGGGCTTGGTTATCTACTTATTCACCTGAGTACCCAACTCCATGATTCTAGGACATCTCTCACCCACTCCCACCCCCTCCTTGTTCAGATCTCTGATCTGAATCAAAACTTGCAGGACCTGGGGCCGGCCCGGTGGCTCAGGCGGTTGGAGCTCCATGCTCCTAACTCCGAAGGCTGCCGGTTCGATTCCCACACGGGCCAGTGGTCTCTCAACCACAAGGTTGCGGGTTCAACTCCTCGAGTCCCGCAAGGGATGGTGGGCTCTGCCCCCTGCAACTAAGATTGAACACGGCACCTTGAGCTGAGCTGCCGCTGAGCTCCCGGATGGCTCAGTTGGTTGGAGCGCGTGCTCTCAACCACAAGGTTGCCAGTTCGACTCCCGCAAGGGATGGTGGGCTGTGCCCCCTGCAACTAGAAAACGGCAACTGGACCTGGAGCTGAGCTGCGCCCTCCACAACTAAGACTGAAAGGACAACAACTTGAAGCTGAACGGCACCCTCCACAACTAAGGTTGAAAGGACAACAACCTGACTTGGGAAAAAGGCCTGGAAGTACATACACACTGTTCCCCAATAAAGTCCTGCTCCCCTTCCCCAATAAAATCTTTAAAAAAACAACAACTGCGTGACCAGACTCTGGAGCAGCCCCCCTCCCACCCTGCATAGTTCATTCCTCCTCCCATGCTTTTCAGCCAAAGCCCCTCTTCTGCCCACCTGAAGGGCAGGCACCACAATGAGACAGGAGCCCACTGTATGCTCTGTACCCTCCTGAGTAAACCCAATTAGGGCTGGATGTTCAGGTGTGTGGGACATTCTCAGGTTGGTGGGTGGTATGTTAGAAGCTGGATGCTGACATGGGCACAAGAGGCCCCCAACTACTCAGAGCCCCAGGGCGGTACTGGAGCAGCCAGCTGAGGCCAAGAGCGTACTTGTTGTTGGGGCAGAAGCTCAGTTTGTTTTAAACCCACCATGTGCCAGATACACCCTTAGGGCTGCTCTGTCACAACATGAGTCATTATCATGTGTGAGGGTGACAGTCTGAGACTGCAGGGCAAGGCCAGCAAAGACTTCTCGTATGTCAAGCCTTCACGGGAAACCAGGAGACAGGGCAACCTTTGTCACAGGGGAGAGCTCAGGCTCCTCCAGCCATTCTGGCTCTTGACTGGCTGTTAACCAAACTCGCTGCACTAGGTTTGAGGAAAAGCTCTTTCAGGGATACGTGGATAGTGGTGGTAAGGAGTTGTTTTGGCAGGGAGGGTGGCAGGCTCAGAATTGGAGTACTATCCTGCTGCCTTCCTGTTTATTCCATTGCCAGGGTCCCTTCTGGTCTGCAGGGCACTTCATGGGTAGCAAGTCAGGTCAGGGTGAAGGTGCTGAGGCTGGAAATGGAGGGGGTACTGCCCCTGCCTCTTGACTGCTGGTGCCACTGGCTTTAGGCCGCTTTTCTCCTTCTAGTACTTCTGACCTCAAGAAACAAAGTCTGTGAACTTCCAAAGCCCACGTGACAAGCAAAGGGAGAAGATGAAAATAAGACTTTCCTTCAACTTCCTCTGAGAGGAGGGAGCCCACTGTTCTCCACCTAGAGGGCAGAGGCTCTGTGGACTTCCGACTCCACGGAGAGAAGGGGAAGACATTCCCCTCCTTGGGTTGGTTTTGGAATGTGTGTCACAGGGAGAGCAGTGTCCCAGCTGGAGTTCAAGTGTGCCCTGCTTTCAGCTGTCAGGACCTGCAGCCCTCCTGCTCAGGGCAGGGTCCACGACAGTCTCTGGGGAGAGGAGTATCAACCCTGGCCGTGGGCGCTGACCCAGGCACGCAAGCCCTCCATCATTTCCCCCAAACCAAAAAGGGTGAGTGAGCTCCAGGTTGGCTGCTGGCCTCTCATCTTCAAATATGTCAGGTTCACTGCTGCTTCCTGCTTTCCCCACGGACCTGACTAGCTGGGTGGGCTCGACCCTCAACCCACCTGAACAACTAACTGACCCTGTCAACAGAGCCCTCCCAAACCCCTGCCCCAAATTCTGCCTCGAAACCTGCTCTTCCAGCTGTGGAGGCGTTCTCTGCTCTTCTTCAGGTGTTTAGGGAAGGGAGACAGAGCTTGCCAGAGCTCGCCTGAGCCAGAAAAGGCTGTCTGTCACCCAGAGGAACAAGAGAAATCAAACCAAAGCTCTTCCATGCTCACGTTTCCCTTCTACGACAATTTTACCTTAGCCCACACTTCCCTAACAGAGTCCTTGAACTCTCTGAAGCCGTGGGCAAAATCCTGTGGCACTGTGGATTTTTCTAGGGAAAAGATCCACCGTTTCTGCTTCTCAGGGGTATCTAGGACCCCCGAAGATCCACTGACTTAAGTGCTGACTGTGTAGCCTCTCCGTGAAGATTTGGGGACCAAAGTGACTCTTCCTTGGCCGGGTCTTCACTGGATCAAAAACTTATTTCTAAGTAACCCAAGTCAGGTCTCTTGGTTGACAAAGGTGGTACCTTTTTAGTGGCAATTGTGAGGAATACTGATGCGGTTTAAACTCCCTCCCAAGTGGGCCTAAACCAGCACCAGGACGGTTTCTTCAGCAAAGAGAGAGCCCAAAATAAAATGCCATCTGGCCAGAAGTAAAGGTCAAGCGCAGCCACTGCGAGTGCAGCGCTAATTCCCCCGGCTCGAAGAGGGAGCAGAACTCGGGAAAGAGGTCTTAAAGTACCCTGGGATTTTCCTCAGCACGTCCTGTTGCTTCGACTGTGAGGCTGGGTGGGCTCCAGAAATACTAACTGAAAGATAAGAGAAGTTTACAAAAGCTCCCATTTTCCCAAACCCAACCCTGGATTATCACTCGGAGTGGATAACAATGAGGGCGACAGCCAGGAGCCCCCGGTGCAGTTAGTCCCACAGGCAAGGTCACAGCCCAGACAGTGCTGTTTGCTACTGCTCTCGTAGGTTACATGCTTTAAACTCAGTTATTTGCCACTGAGGCTACAATGCGACAAGACTTCCAGAAAGTAAGAAATGTGAAGGATTGGCAGCCTCGTGTGTGGAAAACAATACCTTTATTTTGCTGAGTTTCATTTGGATTTTCTTAGACACCAGATCAGACCAGTACTTCTCTCCTAAGAAGTCCCAAAACATTCTTCCAAGCAAGGCATTCACCCAGGCTTCCTGTTCTTCCTCCTCAGAGGGTGGAGCCTCTGGCAACTGGCAAAAGAAAAGGGACCAAAATTAGCTAGAAAGCAACTGGAGAACAAGACAGGTGCTTGTTTTTATAAAGTCACTGAAGGTCCCTCCCTAGAGAGATGGGCAACCATGTAAGTCTTATTTCTTCCCTATAAATTACAAGTTCCACACTGCGTCAGTGAAGAGAAATAAAAGCCATGATCACAAATAAAAACTCCTCTTTGTCTATTTTCTGTTTCTACCAGTCTTCCTGTGAACCAGCTAATATTTCATACAAGTAGCTCAGCCCAATTGCCTTGCCCCCCAAGTTAGCTCGCTGCCAACATTCTGAATCAATGGCGTACTGATCAAATGTCTGCCTATTTTTCTTCCAGCTAAGGCTCCCCAGATGAGTAGCTGTCAGGCTGGTCCTCACCAGGCAGCCCCCCAGTTTCCCAATGCCCAGGATTCTTACATTTAGCCCGATTCTGTAACTCATGGTTCTCGTGGGTGAAGGGCAGGGGAGTGCTTAAAAATACTGTTGGCTGGTTCCTCCACCCAGAGATACTAATTTAAGTGGGTATCAAGTGGGTATCTCACTAACAGAATGAACAGGTGAGGTGGAGAACCCCAGCCCTGGATCAGAGAGCGCCACCCTCAGGAATTCCGTGATACTCCTATAGCTGCTCTCACCAGTCGCAGATCAGTGAAATACCCTGGGCCTCACCTCCACAGGACAGAATCCATCGAAAACATCTGTCACGGCCAATGTTCAAGGTAGGAGAAGAGCAAGCCTGCGCTAGTCTCCATCTTCCAAGGCTAATTATTAGACGATGGACTCTGGCCCAGAAAGGGCCAGGCTGAGGGTGAGGAGGGAGAAGCAGCAGCGACACCACAGAGGGTGAGCTGAGGTTGGGAGCTCAGTGTAGGTAACGCTTGGTGGGCATCGTTGGCACTGCTGCTGTCCACTGGCCCTAGGATAAGGCTCATTCTCAGGTTCCCGCTTTTAGGCCTCACAATACCCCAGAAAGAACTTGTACTTCTATTTTAGGGATGCAAACAGACTCGGAACTGTTCAGTGCCCTGCCTGAGCACCCCTCCGCCACCCCCTTTTATCAGCACAGCCTGACTCACAGCCTCCTGCTCCAGGATCTCCACCTGCTCCGTCCTGTGGGAGGGAGGAAGAGGGTGTGGCTGGCTCCTGGTGTGACAGACATTTCCCTATGCTGAGGTCTCTGATTAGGCTACAGACTCATAGAAACAATTAGCCTTGGGAAGCAAAGACCAAAAGAACTAGAAACGCAGAAATCTGTCCCTTGTTCACCCTTTCTCTTCTTGATGATTTTTCTGTCCTGCGCTCATGGGCTGCCTATTACCATACACACACCAGACACCCTCACTGTCTCCATACTCCATAAATGTGCGCTCACGCCAGTGCTCTCGTGGGCAGCTGTGATTGTGCCCGCGTCACAGCTGTGTGCCTATACCTGGGGCATAGTACACAGGGGGCCTGGTGCTCATTTGACACATGGAGATGTGATGATTTGTGAGTAGCCCAAATGCGTATAGCATGTACCTATGCGTGATTTTTCTGAAGCCTGGAGTTCGGAGGGTCTGATCCAGGTGAAGCAGCCCCTGAGCTTGTGCGGGGCCCAGCAGACTGCGCAGCAGCCACCTATCTACTGGTCTGTCAGAGCCTGTGCCATCTCTCTTTCTGGGGGCCTGGGGACTAACTTGCATTTTTCAATATAATGCTACTGCATATAAAGGGAGATATTTTATGTTCTAGGAGTCCTTCAAATGTGGGTGTTTTCAAAGGTTTCCCTTATGAATGTTGGCGAGTCTCATTTTAAAAATATTAAACTCTGGTTTAAAAAAATAATACATGTTGATCGTTCCATTTCAGAAGACATGGCTCTTCCTCACTCATTTTAATGGCTGGAGAGCATTCTCTCCGTGCTTTTCTAGTGCTGTAATGGCTTTTCATATTAACCAAGACATTTCTATCACCAGGTCCTGGACAGACAGCAGAAGTCTGTGATCTGCGGGCACTCAGGCCACAAGTCGTGCATGTTTTATGGAATCACTTTTCTCTCTGCCTGAACATCTGCACCCACCCCCAAGGGGATCTGGTCCAGCTTTCCTGGGGTTATTGTCTCTGAGTCACATCAGATGATGTACACAGGCTTCTAAGTAAACACCCACCCAGGACAGTGATCTCCTCTCCAGCTTTTCGGGCAGTGCCTCATTGCTGCCCCCACAGGGCACCAGGTCTTATTTAGATCTGTAGGCTACAGAAGAGACTCTCCTTTCTCAAGTGGGAGAGTCTACCCTTTATCAACCTTTCTTTACAACCCCAGTTACTCACAGGGAAGAGATTTAACAAAATAGCAAGAAACAAAGGCTATTTCACAATTTATGTTCAAGCCAAAGACATACGATGTAGAAACAGATTTCTGAAATAACTAACAAGCAGGTTGCTTTTTCTTTCCAACAGTTCCTTTTCCTAATGCAGGCTTCTCTCCACAGCCTCACTGGGAACAAAGAAAAATCCAAGAGCAGCAGAATGCTTCAAAACAGCTTCTGGATTCAACAGGCTGCCAGAAAGAACTCCCTTCCAGTGAATGTCATAAACATTAACGAGCTTAAAGAATAAATGTGCATGGACATTTCCTAATACAGAGGGTGCCAAAAAATATGTATACACATTTTAAGAAAGGAAAAAACTGCATTAAAATTGTAATACTCAATATATACCAATAACAAAAGATGAATACAAGTCATGTGTATACATTTTTTTGGCACCTCCGGTATTTCTGTTTGGCTAATGGAAGGAATTTGAGAAGAATATGCATTTCACTATTTCCACTATATATGTACACTTAGAAAGGGCAACTTTCTTCTTTTTCTTAGATGCTTTGAAACGTTTATTTTAATTTTTTTTTAAAGCCAGCAATAATTTCAAATATATGGTGATGGAAGGAGAACTGACTCTGGGTGGTGAACACACAATGTGATATATAGATGATGTGTTACAGAATTGTACACCTGAAATCTATGTAACTTTACTAACCATTGTCACCCCAATAAACTTTAATTAAAAAAAAACAAAGATGTTTCTTGTCAAAAAGAAACAAGTAAATAAATAAAGATGGCAATAATTTATGTCATGAACTGAACAAGAATACTGACAAGCGTTTTCTGGCCCAGCCCGCCAATGCACAGCCCTGACAGGTTCCCCACCCAACTTTGCCACCACTGGGGGTGGCCCTGCCTGAGGTGGGATGTGGTCAGCTTTGGAGAGGTGACAGTGCGGCTGAGGCCAGGACCCGGGCAGGAGAAGGCCCCAGAACAGCCCAGCAGTCACTGCAAATGGCCAGGGTGTTGGGATTTCCTTCTGGTTGTTGGGATTTCTTCCTGGTCGTTATCCAAGGGAAACAACAAACCAGACGAAGGAACCCTGGAAAACACTGAGGTGACCTGGGACATGGCCACCACTGTCCCATGCACACAGGCAAAACCCCAAGATTCATTTTGGCTCTAGCATTTGCCCCATCTCTCCTTCCCTCCCCAGCTCAATCCCACAACTATTTATTTTTGCTTTTTAAAAAAAATATAATTTTGTAAAAGTTCAATAAAAATACTATTGTTCCTAGTGAAACACAGATATTGCAGCATAAAGAGTAACTGCTTTGTCTTTGCTCTACAAAATATGAAAAGGTTATCACACTGGATAATATAGAAAGTGCCAGAATTTCTAGGTATCACAAAGCCAGTACCAGTACCAGGGAAGCACTGACGCCAGCGGCTGGCCGGGTGTCGCCAGGGCTCCGTCTCCGCAAGGGGAGAACACATAATGGCTTTGAGAGAGACAGACAGCCAACTGCTCTCAGTCCCAACAGGCCATCCCCATGAGGGTTGCCTGCTCAGCCTGGAACACCGAAGAAACCAGCCACACTCAGCCAGGAACACAGGAGGTCGTCCTCTGACGGCGAGGGGCCTGGGGTCTTGCCCGGGCCCTGGCAGTCGTGGGGACTGGCTCTCCTGCTGCAGTGATGAAGGCCCCACCTGGCCTGCAAGGCACATTCCAGTGCAGGCACCAGACCACAGAGAGCCAGCACAGCCCTGTTCCTGAGGTGGGAAGGCTGTCCTGGTGGCTGGGCTGTGCATTCAGTTCTCAAAGAAAGGCAGGGCCAGGGTGGCCTGGAAGGCGGCTTCCTCACAGATGCTGCAGCCCACACAGGTGTCGTAGGAGAACTGGGCTGATGGAGCAGGTGCTGCCAAAAGTTGGTGCTCTTCTGGCTGGGGTCACCCCAGGGCATCATCGAGCAGCTGGGGCACACTACCAGGTTGGGGTCACTGTGGGGGTTGCCCACAGTGCTTCACCAGCTCCTGCTGGTCCAGGTTGAGGGTGCTGCAATAAGGACAGGTAAGGGTGGACCTGCTGGGGACAGCATTGGAGATGGGCTGGGAAGAGTACCACAGGGATGCACTTGTCTATCTTCTTTGGAGAACTGTCTATTCAGATCCTTTGTCCATTTCTTATTTCGGTTATTTACCTTTCATTGTTGAGTTGTAAGAGTTCGTTATATAGTCTAGGTTCTGGATCAGATATAAGATTTGTAAATGTTTCCCCCCCCCCATTCTGTGAAGTTGTCTTTTCACTTTCTTGATGGTACTGTTTGCAGCACAAACGTTTTTAATTTTGATGAAGTCCAATTTATCTATTTTTTTCTTTGGTTGTGTGCATTTTTTTGGTGTCCTATCTAAGAAGGCTTTACCTAACCCCAAATCACAGGGATTTACTCCTATCTTTTCTTCCAAGAATTTTATAGTTTTAGCTTTTATATTGAGGTCTATGATCCATTTTGAGTCAATTTTTGTATATGGTGTGAGGTAAGGGGCCAACTTCATTCTTTTGTATGTGGATACCAGTTGTTCCAGCACCATTTGTTGAAAAGACTATTCTTTACCCCCACTGAATTGTCTTGGCACTCTTGTCGATATCCTGTCCAAATTTATTTATTTATTTATTTATTTATTTATTTATTTATTTATTTATTTATTTTAAAGATTTTATTGGGGAAGGGGTACAGGACTTTATTGGGGAACAGTGTGTACTTCCAGGACTTTTTTCCGAGTCAAGTTGTCCTTTCAATCTCAGTTGTGGAGGGCGCAGCTCAGCTCCAGGTCTAGTTGCCCGTTGCTAGTTGCAGGGGGCGCAGCCCACCATCCCTTGCGGGAGTCGAACCGGCAACCTTGTGGTTGAGAGGACACACTCCAACCAACTGAGCCATCCGGGAGGCAGCTCAGCTCAAGGTGCCGTGTTCAATCTTAGTTGCAGGGGGCAGAGCCCACCATCCCTTGCGGGACTTGAGGAGTTGAACCGGCAACCTTGTGGTTGAGAGCCCACTGGCCCATGTGCGAATCGAACCGGCAGCCTTTGGAGTTAGGAGCATGGAGCTCTAACCGCCTAAGCCACCAGGCAGGCCCCAAATTTATTTTTAAATTGTACATATGATTTCATATTTTTTACTTATTATAGATAAGCACTTTTCAATTCTACTTTTAAATGTTTGAAAAGCCGACTTTGAGGGGTTAAAGGGGAAGCCCTGAAATACCACTCTGCCAATTAAGACTTCCCGGTTTCTAGTTGATTCCTATTTACTTTGTAGGGTTCTCATCTCCTGATAACACCAAACAGGGAATAACATCTGATGATCCATTTATAGGTAACAAGATAATGAGTGTAATTAGTAATAATGAAGACAGGACTCTCCAAACCTGGGGCAGCCAACACTATCTATAAATATTTCTTAAACCTTTCATGGAAAAGGAGCGTGAAGTGCCTGACATGACCTGACCACCGGAGCCTTGAGCCTGGAGGACAGGCTCACCACCACCTCACCGACGGTCCTCTCTCCCAGGCAGGCCCCTTCGGGGTACACAGAACTGGCAGCCTCCCCGGCCTTACACCCCTGAGCAAATCTGCAGGTGGCCTGTGGGGTCTCCCTTCCTGAGGTATCCGCACTAGGGCTAATACCATGCCACCTTTAGACATTTTTAAAAAGAGCTTCCTTATTTTCTTGTTTTCTGAATTGCTATTTAAATCTGCCCCCCAAACCAAGCAGGCTACCCCGCCAAGAGGGTAAACCTCCAGGCTCCTCAGCCAGACTCAGGGTGCCTCTCACTACTCTAGTAGTTAAGTGCCTGAGAAGAGAGAAAATGGTGCCAAGATCAGAGGGGTCTGGAGACTTCAGAAGCTGGCACAGCCTGTGGTAATGGGACAAAGCAGAGTCACAAGGACAAGTCACAGGACAAGCAACTGGTCACTAACCAGTAAACATCTGGAGAACCAGGCCCTTTCTAGAACCAGTTTAGCATCGGGCAACTTTTGAGAAAGGAGGCCAAGTCGGTGGGAGTTGCCATTAGACCTGGAGCCCTCGGGGTAAGAGGTGCTTTGACCAGGCCTGTAACAGACAGCAACAGCGGGGATGGGTGGGGGGTATTTTATGATTCAAAATTTAAGCTCCAAAGTGATTTCAATATGCAGCATCCCCAGAACATGTTTTAATTATAGTAGGCAAGAATAACCACCCAAAGTATTTTAGCACTGTTCAGTACAACTCTAGTCCATATTTATCAACTCTCCGACTGGGTGTTTTTCACATGGGTTTGGCTCCTGAGCACCAGGGGCCCCATTCACCTCTTGACCTAGTTTAGCATTGGGCAATATTTGAGAAAGGAGGCCAAGTGGGTGGGAGTTGCCATTAGACCTGGAGCCCTCAGGGTAAAAGGTGCTTTGATCATGCCTGTAAGAGACCGCAGCAGCAGGAGGGGAGAGTCCAAGGCAAAGGCTGGAGCTGGGTGGTAGCCAACATGACGAGGTGACAGAATAACCTGAAAGATGTCAAAGGTTCCTTTGTGTCTCTGAGCACTTTGTGTCTCTCTTGGACTCATGATCTCAGAGGCAATCTGGACCCTAAGAAATAACCCGGCCCGGTCACTGGCAGGAGGAATAAGCACGAATGACCACATCCAAAAGGTCCACATTTGGTAAGACTGGGGGGAAACAGGCACTCCCATTCCTGGTGGGCACGCACAACGGTGCAACCCTTATGGAGGAGAATTTGGCAATATCTAACAAAACTACATGTGCATTTACCTTCTGATCTAGCAATCCCACTTCTAAGATATCACTTTGAAGCTACACTGCCAACAACCAGAAATACACAAACACAAAGTTATTCATTATAGCACGGGTTGTAATTGCAAAATATTGGAAACAACCTAGATGTCCATATAAGAGAGAGACTGAATATACTATAGAACATTTGCACAATGGAGTAAGTACTTCACAGCTGTTTAAAACAAGGAGGGGGGGAGATACCTATGAACTGATGTGGAATAATTTCCAGAATGTACTACAAAGTGACAATGTACAAAAGAGTAGCCATAGTATGCTATCCTTTGAGTAAGGCAGAAGCGGGGATAAACCCAGAAAGGATAAACCAGAGACAAAGGAGACTGGTTTACCACAGGGGATGAGTGGGATGGGCATGGAGAACAGCAGGAACAGGGTGGGGGAGATGGCACTTTCCTGAGTATGTCTTTGTACTTTGGTGATTTCTTGCACCATGTTAATGTTTTACATGCACATACACAAAAAGGGAAATAAAATCAAGGATGGGAGTAAAAGGCCCTTACTTGCTCGTATTGCTAAATTAATAAGAAATAAAACTAATAAAGAATTTTCTCCACTGACGTATAACGGAAAACATGAAAGGTAATAAAATTAGTACAGGAACACTGTAGCAGGTCTAATTTTCCAACAACTGAGCAACGATATTTCACATCCCACACGCTCTTCCAAGAATTTGCTCTTCCATCAGCAAGAGGTGGAATCTTTGCCCGTCTTCTGGAACCTGGGAGGGCCTTTATGACTGCCTTATCCAACAGGCACAATGGAAGTGACATTATTTTACTTCTGAGACTAGTTTACAAAAAGCAATGCAATGTCTGTCTGGTTCTTTCCTTAGGGACGCTTGCCTTGGTACCGGGTCACCATGCTGAGGGCTGCCTAGGCCACAAAGAGTAGAACTGAGGCCTCCAGCCTTCAGCCCTCGCTGAGCTCCCAGCCAACAACCAGCATCTACTTGCCGACCATGCGAGTGAGCCATCTTGGAAGCCCCCAGTCCAGCCTCCCCACTGACGCTGTGTGGAGCAGAGAGAAGCCTTCACTGCTAAGCCTGGTGAAATTACAAACTTGTGAGCAAAATAAATAACTGTTACTATTTTAAGCCTTCGCTCTTGGGGCTGTTTGTCATGCAGTAATAGATAACTAAAACACACACCCATGCTTTCCTGAAGACTACCAGACCACCCGAGAGCCAGGACGTGGCCCACACACGTTTCAGGCACGCCAAGTGGATGTAGGAGCCCAGCACTAAAACTCACGTGATTTCTTCAAAGGCCCCACTTTCAAAGACAGTTATCTCTGTTCACACAATCCTGGCTCTGGTTTCCTCACCCATGCAGATTAGAATCACTAAATTAACAAGGGTGCGGAGGCAGATGGGGATAAGTGCTCCAGCAAAAGCCAGCTAGAAAGACACCTCCCCACAGCAGCCAACTGACAACCGAGAGAAAATACTGCCGAGTCTGCAGTCTGGGAAGCCTCAGACTAGGGGTGAAAGGGACAGTGGGACACAGACCTCATGCAGCCCCGCATGACGACCAGACTGAATTTCCGTTTCTTATACTGAGTCTTTAAATTATCCAGGAAAAGTTAAATCATGCCTGCCTGCTCCACCTAAGGGAGCCAGGAGTACAATGTGGTTTTTAAAGATTTTCGTCAGACTTAGAAGAGGGGAAAAAAAGGTTTTGGTGCTTAAAGGGGTAAGTGCCAAGTACCTAGAAAGGCTTGTACTAGCAACGCTGGGTAGAGGGGCTGGGCTGTGAAGCATCAGGGTCTCCCAGCCCCTCCTGGGGCTCCCACAGACCCCAGTGATTACATGATACATGCACATGAAACACATACTGAGGAAACAATGTTCTAAAACTTCTTTGATGTAATTTAAGGAACTCTTTTAAAAAGCAAGCTTTTTATTAGATTGTTTTCTTACATCAGTGCACAATTCTCCTCCTGATTTTCCTGAGTCTCATGAGAGTCCAGGCAGCTGATAGCCCAGGGATAAAGGGAATTTGGGGGAGGGGGATTCACTAGTGATAAATAGGACATTTCCAGACCGTTTTATATTACCCCACTCTAGCCTAGAAGGTGGTCTACTTCCCATGCTTGCTGGTAACTCAGGTCAGAGGGCAGAGGCAGTGGGCCAGCAAAGGCATATGGGTTTTTTTGCCCAGTTAAAACAGGTTCTGTGAGGAAGGTTCAGGGGCCTCTTCCATACTGAAGACAGGGGATCAACAGAATGAGTCAAGACTAGAGGCACAAAGAGGAAGGTACCGAATGTTTCCTGTTAAGAACACTAGAAACACTTAACATGTTAAAACAGGCATTGTGCTCCACAGGTGGGATGTCATGGTCTCAGAACATTTGTGCAAGTAGTGGCAGGAGGCCTCAGGTCAAGCACAATTAGAACGACCTATCAAAATGGCAGACGCGGTAGCTGAGGGTCTTTGGAGTCTCAGGTCAGGCTTTGTACACTCCACCACAGCAACTGTGAAATTACGCTACTTAATTTCTGTGAGCCTGTTTCTCCATCCACCAAATGGAGAGAATGCTATCGAGTTTGCAAGACTGTTCAAGAGGTCCAAGTGATTTTATCAAAGAGCCTAACAGAGACTAACATATGGCAGCTAATATTATTTATCTCATCACAGATGATCTTGAGTCAATGTCTAGCATGTCACACTTTGGAAATAAGGCTGGTGGTAAATCTCCAAAAGCACTGGACACAGTTCAGGAGGCTGAGAATTTGAGAATACAGTGCTGATTGAGGAACCAGACCTCTATCACTAAGGATTCTGTGAACTTCCCCACTGGGCACGCTGTTGCTTAGGTGAAAAGCTCAGCGGGTTCTCTCACACCTCACATCTAATTCATCAGCACATCCAGCCAGCTCCCCCCAGCACACATCCCCAAAGCTGCCCCTTCTCACCACCTGCTGTTAGTTACCACCTTCGTCTCAGCCCCATTCGCCACTGCTATAACTGCCTCCCACCCACACCTTTCCTCCTACAGCCAATTCTCCAGAGAGCCACTTACCTTTTTTAAAACTTAAATCAGATAGTTACCCCTGCTCAGAATCCTCCAGGGCTGCCCATACCCCTTGGAACTGACGGGTGAGGCCCTGCCTCTTGGTCCCTTGCTCACTGTCACCCACACTGGCCTCAGGGCAGTTCCTTGCTCGAGGCGTTTGTACTTGCTGCCCCCCTGCCCCCCAAATGCTCCTCCTACATATATCCCCATGGCTCACCTCCTCACTTTGGTCAGATCTCTGCCCAAATGTCATCTCCTCACAAGGGTCCTCCTTGACCACTGATCTAAAACAGAAGTTCTGGCCATTTTCCATCCTTCCGTATTGGCTTTATTTTCATTCTTATCACCACCCGATGTTTGCTTCTTGCTGTCTCCCTGACTCAACTGCAAGCTCCCTGAGGGCAGGGCCCTCCCCCTCCCTTCTGTCTGTCTTGTTCACCACTGTGTCCCAATGCCTAGAACAGGGCCTGGTACACAGGAGGCGCTCGGAGTACTTAGGTATGAAGAAAGAAGTGGAAGTGGAAGAGCAGAGAAGCTGCGGCCAGGCAGCCAGTGTTACCTTTTTCCCAGCTGTTGGGCTGCTTTCCGCACTCTGCACAGGGCTCCTCTGGGGGCTTCGGCTCTCTTGGGGGACACACCTGGCCATGTACACACTGTAGTCCAGGAGCATCTTCTGCCGCACGCTGCCCAACAGCTCCTTCTGCTTTGGCTGGGACATAATCTCCTCCACGCTGCCTTTGCTGCTGCTGCGGCTGTGCGTCAGGTGCCCCGAGGGGCTGCTGTGTCTGCTGTGTGAGGGCAAAACCCCTGCAGCAAAGAGGAGACGGCTATTAACACAGATGAAGAAGAGTGCCGCAAAGTAAATGAAATGCAGAACTCCACTGGGTCTGGCTGAGACGCAGCTAAAATGCTATCAAATGACTTGAAAAAATATTTATAAGGTTATTTCCCACCCTGAAAAAAATACCTTCCATTTTGATGATAAATACTTTTTTAGAAGTTTTTATTTCTCTCCATGACAAGTCAGAGTAATGGGAGCTATGAAACACACTGGTAGATACCTTTTTCTTTTTTCCTAGTGATCTCTTAGGGTCAAATAAAGGACTGACATGCCCCCGGGGGCAAGGAAAGTAGGCAGAAAGCTAACTGTTCCTCCATAGTTCGGGGCAATTCCGAACATGCCATCTTCCATTCAGCAAATTTTTTATGAAGCACTTCTCTGAGCCAATTCCACATCAAAAAGAAGAATAAGACATACTCCCTGCCCTTGAACTCAGGCACCTAGGCAAATAAATCACAATTTTCTGCAATTAGCCTTGTAGCTGAAGCACGACTGAAGGACTTTTAAGGCAGAAAGAAGGGGGTGACTACCTGTGCCTAAGAGCCGAGAGGCGCTTACCCCAGTACAGACTTTCACAGGTAGTGACCTCTGGACTGCCTCTTGAGGAAATAGTTGGCATTTTCTTGGCCCAGGAGGGGGAAGCGCATTCCAGGTAGAGGGAACAGCATATGTAAAAAGCAATGACACGGCACAAAATGTTTGAACAGTGAGAGATTCAGTGAAGCTCCAGCAGAGGACACAGGGCAGGAGGAGAGGAAAGAGCAGAGTTGCAGGGCTATCCATGCAAATGCAGCGGGTCTGGAGCCCAGAGACACCTGTACTTCCATTGAGCTGAGGCTTGGAGGACATAAAGTGGGCCAGGAGCTGGACAGCACTGGCCGCCGCCTTATTATAACTAGGGCTCTGCTGTTGCGTCTTCCCTCAGGAGTCACACTATGGAAAAATAAACATAAGCCTAAGGAACCAGCAAAGGCTAAAAAACATACATCTGCAAATGGTTCCACCCTTGCTTAAATGATCCAGTATAAAGGGTTGCAGTGATCAGCCTAAAAGGTAAATTATTCATAAGAACACACCTTAGGTGGCAGACAAGACAGTCATCAATTCAGAGTGGGCCTCCTTCCTTCCTTCCTACCTGGGAATCTCAAGTCTCCCACAGGCCTTTTAAAAATACATAAGCATTTAGCACACGTGTCATTACCTGGTTTACTTCCAGAGACACCAGGTGGCTTCTTGATTTCTGACTTCAGCTTAGATGCCAGAATAAATCTCCTAAACCACTCCTCTTTTTCTCGGCCAGTTCTCCCAAAGAGATACAATATCTGATCTCGCTGGCCAGATCTTGTTCCCTCCTGGGGATGGGGTGGCTTCTTAGGGTCCTCGCCTCCCAGCTCTCTCTCAGCTGGTGGCTTTTCTTCAGAAGTCTCTTTATCAGTCTGGGCCTTGGACATAAAGTCATCTTGTCGACCAAGTTCAATACAAATGGGGTACTTTTTATTCCAGATTCGTTTTCGAGCCAAACTTTTAGGTACAAGATAAATCTACAGAGAAAGGGAAATGATGATTTACATACTAAATTAAGAATTGGCTAAATGGTTCATTAAAATATACACAGCACAAATGCAAACTTTATAGTATTTTTGACTAAACTGATGAATGTGAAATAATTAACACCTGTCTCTAACATGACTATAGAAACTGGAATAAATATTTAGAAATGACTTGTCATTCTTCAAAATTATTCCAGGAAGTAGATGTTTAAGAATTTTGGAAGAGTTACAAATTTCTATAATTTCTGGTAACAATAGTACAATAATTGTTTAGTGGATTATCATCAACTAAATTTGGATGTCAATAGAGTTTAATGATCCTGGGCCAAACATAAGCTGGCAGGAGAAAAAAAAAGAATTTATCAAACTAGATCTAGATGGGAAGCTCAAGTTAAGAAGAAGGTATTATAAAAGTTTAAATATTTCTGTCATTTTGGAGAAACTTAAAAGATCACTCACGTCAACTGTAAGAAGCCTAGAAAATCTATAGCTTTTTGGAATAACAAATACTTTACATTTCTCAAAAAGAGAAGTAGATAATGCTTTTATCAAAACACAGTTATTTCGCATATCCATAATTTTCTCCTTTACAGAGTCTTCATTAGTTATTACCGTAGCATTACCACACAGAACTTTCGTTTGACTGAAAAAATTAACTCTCAAAGTCAGAAGTGTGTGCTTTGCCCTTGTTCCTCCAAGTGTGGTCCACGGGCCAGGGCATGGGTATCACCTGGGAGCTCATCAAAACGCAGACTCTCAGGCCCCACTCAGAACTACTGAATTAGAACCTGCATTTAAAAAGATGCTCAGGAGATACATATGCACACTAACATTTGAGAGGTACTATTTACACACACACACACACACACACACACACACACACACGACCTTGGACCTTGTTAGGGAAAGAATACAGTGATGCAACCAAGATTCCAAATGCTTTTCAGTCATCCAAGCTTCTAAAACCATCTGGGCTCACCTTGCTGTCTGAGAGGTCGTAGATTTTCTGGCTGATGTAGGTAACCTCTGGCTTTGTTTCATTGTAGCTTGCCCTCCTGGATATATTTTTATTGGGCTTTGAAAGTCTTAAGGTCCCACCTTCAAGTCGAACAAAGACTGAATGTGTCAAAGTCGCATGGTAAGTTTCTGGATCATAGTTGGAAATTTCATTCATCCATCCCTGATGGAGAAAAACTTCCATTAGCAAAATTAGAACAAATACACATTGGATTGAATATGACAATGATGACCACCAATATTTGGGACACTGAAACCAAACCCGACTATGACTCAAGTGTCATTTTCCTGACGACGACAGGTTGCTGAGACAAGTGCCTGAAGGGTAATCTGTGCTGGGGTGTCATTTGCTACATTCTTGGTAACTGAAAATCTGGATTTGGGGGAGAATGGCAATGTCCGTTAGCCGAAATAAAAGGTTCTTTTCCTTTTTAAAAGTTGAGAAGCAAATCAGAAAACTCAAAACTGTTCATGAAAATAAAGGTGAGTAATCCCACCCAGCCTGGTCTCCTTAAGTAGCCAGTCCACTGGCAAACAATCCTTGACATTTCAAGACCGTATTAAATCATGTTACCATTCCAGAACCCCAAGAACACCTACCCCTCCATTTCTCTCTCTGAAATCATCCAGTAAAGCAGATCATTCAGCATTAGCCATTAAATAAATCATAGATATGATCCAAATTCAAAGATATATAGTAACTTAAACGAGTAAAACTGCAGTCCAGGCCCCTTCCACCAACATAAATGTACTTACACATTGATTTTTTTAAAAGAGCAAACCTACTGAAGTACCAACAACACACACACGCCTGACACACCATAAAACTGTGCTAAAGCTAATCTCATAGCTGTATTCAATATCCATCATTTAACACTCTGCCTGCCCCATAGTACTTTTTTAGATGACACGGATGGCCCAGATCTCATTAAAAGATGTTCTCTACGGAATTTTAATCGGTATCTTCCTACCCTCGTCATTTTATAAACGTCTTTGTAATGAGCAGGGACACACTAAAGATCACTACACTGGAGTTGGGCTTGTCATTCTGTTCAAGAAACAGCCATTCCCACCGTGCGGACTTGATCTCACGCTGAAGTCTGGAGAGACTCTGCACATGAGGAATCCTCGGCATTCTCTCACTCATTTCTCTGTTCATGAAAACATAAGTGGACTCTCTCTATGGACTGTGTCAGGAGTTGACACAAACAGTAAAAACACGACAGCATTTGTGACCCAAACCAGTAGAGAAGAATTAGGCCTTCCTCTCACACAGTATGACCCCACTAGAGCAACCATAAGAAATGTGTCTCAAAGAGAACCCTGAATGTGTTATGGAATTAAAAACAGACACACTTCCTTGTCTTGGGGGGGCATGTGTGAAATTTATGAGCCAATTATATAGATTCATATATCTCAATATTTTTTTTGCATGAGTTGGGAGTATCTCTTACTCCTCCCAATGAGTCATTTGTATCTATTTAAAATGTTGAATCAGTAAGCAGTAGCCATGGGAAGAGGGTGTAATCTAGGTGTTTACAAAGAAACAGCAATGATCAGAGAAATGAATCGAACAAGGGGACAAGTGACACAGAGCACACAGAGCCCGATGTGGACTGTCTTGTCAGAGCACCTGCTTGAGTGGTTGTATTTTGCTAAGTGCAGAACTAAGTCCATTTTTTGGCTCATAGTGTTTTGCCTTTATCTGTAGTCTGTTATTATGGTGAAATACATTCACTGATTTTCAAATGTTGAACCAGTCGTGCATTCTTGGGAAAATCATGCGTTGGTCATGATGTTGGATCACACCAGTTCATGACAGCGGATTCTACACATCTCTTCCCAACTCTATGTTCAATGACTTCACATTGGTAACTTGGCTGTGGTGGGAGTTTTTACACCACGGAAATCAGTGAACAGTACAAAGATGGCCCCCCCTTCCCCCACCCCCCGAGAGCCAGTTTACCAGCACACTATTCTCATCCTTTCCACCCACTGCTAAATTTGATTTGCTAACACTTTGTTCATTTTCCCTCTAAGCTGACACTGCTCAAGCCATGACTTCCTCCATGTTAACAGTACTTTACTGAGGTATTATTTTCATACAGTAAAATGAACAAATCTTACAACATGATTTTTAAAATACTAATATTCATATTCATAATAATAGCTGACATGGAAGCTCATATTATGATCCGGCCTCCTCAGGTATGTTATCTCCTTTACTTCTGCCAATTCCCTACAATTTTATAGGTGAGGAAAGTGGTGAGAGACGTTAAGTGATTCGCCTAGAGTGGTTTAGGAAAAACAATAAAATTGGTCTAGAGAGTGGGAAATCCGAGACTGAAACCAAGTCTACTGCCTCCGAGACCCAGGCCCCCACTTCACCTCCACGGCACAGAACACCCTTCCATCTGGCTAACACCTGGTCATCCTTCAGTCATGGCAAAGATGACACTTCCCCCAGGTTCCTTTCCTCCTGTCACTGTACCTGTTAACTGCCTGGTTTACTTAACCACAAAGGCCACAAGACAACTACAGTTGTAACAAATGTTTGTCGAGTGAATACATGAATGCAGCCCAGTGCAGAGGGCGGCGGTGAGGACGACGGAAAGCTGTACGGAAAGCACAAGTATGTAGGGCAGGCGGGTGTGCCTCACGGTTCCAGCTGCCTAGGTGCAGGGAGCTGTAGAGATTACTTTGAAGTAGACGACTTGGTCGCTGTTGCCATACAGGAAAACTAAGCTATAACTGCACAAAACAGCACAGGCAAGAAAATAAGCAACCTCAGAAAGAATCTTGAAAGTGAAAAATGTTAAAGCTTTTCAGGACAGAAACTGAATTAGCTACATCTTATCTATAGCAGAGGGAGGTGTTGTGACTGGGGCGCATGTTTCCTGACCCCCATGTAGGGTTCTTTCCAAAACACTACCAGCTTTGATAGGAAACCTTGAGCGACTCACAGGGGCTGCTACTTAGCCCACGTTTCTCAGGCATCCAGGATGCAGACTGGCCATCGGGCGGCTCAGGCGAGAGGTGGCCAGGTGTGACTCTCCTCAAGTCCCCTGTATTCTGGCCCCTAATGCACCCCTACTGACCGGAAACCAGGCTGCCCTTGCAGAAAGCAATTCTCCGAGCAAACCCTAACTGCCTTTTAGACCATCAACCAGGTGATATTCTCCTGGGGCTTAAGCAACCCCCTGGGTTAAGCTCACAAGGAATTTCCAGACCTAAGAGATCAAATATCACATCTTGAGAGCAATGCAGCAATTCCAAGGCATTCCCCCCGTCCCCTGTGTAGTGCCTAACCCTCCACTGCTCCGCTGTCCCCAAATTCTTAACCCTGGATTTATTACCAAGTAAGAAATTTCTCCAACTTGCTGCTGCCGTGGAACACGGGAGTGGGTGTAAAGACACAACATGCAGTTGGCAACTCTGCATTTCAACAGCTCAACTGCAAAACTCAGAGATGCCCTCAACCCACACGACAGCCTCGGACAAGCCTTGTTTCTTTCTGAAGCTGGAACTGTGAAAATAGAGACAGTGCATGCAGCTGAGGGACAAAGCCCACAGTTAGCCGGGCTGCAGCTGGCTAGCCCACAGACTGGGTCCGTGATCCTGTTTGTAAAAGGTCAGGGGTTTCTCTTTAATTCTCAGCTGGATTTAGAAGCCATGTCTGGTGAAAGTACAAACCTAATCTATAAAGGGACTGATTTGATACTTAGAAAGATTAAAAGCTACAATTAACCTTTTGCAAACTAATAAAGTCCGGAAGAACTACCACTGTGCCCTTTCAGTCGCAGTGCCAATCAGGAGCTCAAGGGCACTGCTCCCTCGGTCTGCTTGGTGCCGAGCCGACTGGAGAAAGTGCCAACCCTCTGGCCCGAGGAAGCAAAGGGCATTTCTCTCTGTTCAGTGCTCAGGGTGCCTGGGCTGACACCCTGCTGTCACACGGCTGGGCTGGCACTCAACGCTGCCTGTCACTCAGGTCCCCTGCATCAGGCCTTCATCTAGTCTATCAGGGAAGGAGCAAATCCTAAACCTAAGAACAGAGCCAGGACCTGAGGCCCCTCCTGCTGAAAATCATCTCTGAAGCAGACAAAAAGGTGATTTCTTTTGTCTCCTAAACCAAAACCTAAACAGGATTTTATCTTTTGCCAGGCTTAAACCCTTTTTGATGTATTAATGGTTAAGAACTTGAGTGTTCAGTTAAAATATGGTATTGTAGATCATGGACTTAGAAAATATGGCAAGAACAGTCTACTATACTTTGCAGAACTTTAAATTCAAATTTGGTTTTTCCCATGCAAGACAAACAGACCTACAGACATATAAAATTCAAACTGTGAATAATAGCCTCAAGCAAATAGTCAACATTCAAAATAAATGCTGTTCAAAGATGCCATTACAAAAAAAAAAAAAAAAAAAAAAGTCCATTAGGGGAGGGAAGCGCCAGCGTCAATACCATCCACATCCTCCCAGTGCCTGCTCCAAGGTCACCTTCACAGCCATTACTAGAAGCTCCAAAGTCAGGGCTAAAGCCACAGGCTCTGCCTGGGAAAATGGTCTTTATTCCAGCTTTTCCTATTTTTTGGGGCAGCAGCTTTCTAACTCAGGTGACCATAGAACACTTTTCTTTTTTTGGATCATGTATTTGTTTAATTTTTTTATTTAAAAAAATTTTAAGTGTTTAAATTACCATTGACATCATAGAACACTTTATAATACACTGGCAAACAGTAGTAGAAGTAGGAGATAACAAGCATTCAAATTAGACAGAAAAATAACATGATCTCCGATGAACTACTGAAATAATTAAGTCTGATTTATGTTACTACATGATAAACATTAAGCCATATTAATAAGTGCTGAAATTATGAGATGATAATAGATCAGTAAACAAATAAATTAGCCTCCAAATTTTTCAGATCACGTGTCCTATCAGACAAAAAAAGTTGAGTATGTACCTATAATAAATACAGTTACTTATAAATTATATACATTTTCTAATGTAATACAGCTTTTATAAAAATAAAAAATAGAAAAAAAATAAAAAGAAAATAAAAAATAGAAATAGAAGATGAAATAATTAGCCTTTTTGCTAATTTTCAGTTTTTTCCTTTCTGATAGCTTTATACTATCTTCACCTGACACCTCAAGGCACAAGGCACTACACACACACACACACACACACACACACACACACACACTTAGGATGAGGCTTGTTAATAACAATGAGAGTAAATCCGTATTTCAAACAGTATTGACAATTTCCAAGGATTTTGGCCAAATGTCAATATATGGTCAACCATATGTTAAATATTAGCAAGGCTTATTTACATTCTTAGATAGAAAGAGTGAAAATACATACAAACAGAAACTGTGATATTTTCTCCTAGTGTAGTGCCTTCAACAACCCATTTGGGAAACCACTGAAAGAAGCAACAGAATAAAACAGAGTTCACAAGAGAAGCCCAGGCTCCAACACCAAGAAGCTCATGCCCTGGGGCCAGCTTGCTTGTAATCTCCAAGCTTTTAGGGGTAACAGCAAATCTCTTCTTGAAGGCCAATTACTGTATAGTAAGAATAGTCTTCGATGAATTTAGTACTTTCTTTATACATTAAATATAAATTTTAGAGGTGAAAAGATACCTAGCATTGATTTTTTTTTCATGATTAATAAATACCTTACTCTTCCAAAAACCACGACTTGAGAAATCTCAGACCCCCCACGCCTAAAGCCTCTCTCCTCCTCTAGAGATGAACCTGGAATAAAACCAAAGACAGTAGTCTTGGAATACCTAGCTGGAATCCAGGATTCAGGACACATTTTCCCACACAAACAATGCTATAAACTCTAGTTATATATAGACAGACCAGAATGACAGTTCAGCTATGCCATTAAGTTATTGAGTAGAAAACTGGCAAAACGTTGATAATTGTTGAAGCTGGGTGTTGGGTATACGGGGTTCATTATACCATCTCTCTACTTTTGTGTGTACTTGAAATTTTCTACAAGAAGAAGTTCAAGTTCCAAAAATCATTTTGGGATCAACTGACATCCTTAACTGTTCATACGGAATTCAGGAAGCATTTTCCACACAGTTACTTCTCCAACCAACGTCAAAACATGGAGTACCTGCCTGTAAGAGAGAATGCCTACACTGAAACATCTCACCTGGTAAACTTCTCTAGCAATGAAGGGCACTGGAAAATAGCCAAGTTTATAAAAGCCATACTTAAAAACTCAAGTGACCCATTACAGGGGCAGGATATTTTCAGTAATTATATGTGGAAAGAAGTGCTTTTTAATTTCTCGTCCTCATTGTACTGAGGGTTGTAAGAGACCAACCAAAATCAACTCAAGTCTCTTAGCTGTATGTAATGAGGCCCTTTTCTCCTTAAGACGTGTCACTCTAGGGCGGCCGGTTGGCTCAGTTGGTTACATACAGGGCAGCGCTCATACCGTGTTTCCCCAAAAATAAGACCTAGCCGGACAATCAGCTCCAATGCGTCTTTTGGAGCAAAAATTAATATAAGACCCGGTCTTATTTTACTATAAGTATAGTAAAATTATTTTACTTATAGTAAAATAAGACCGGGTCTTATGTAACATAATATAACATAATATAATACTGGGTCTTACATTAATTTTTGCTCTAAAAGATGCATTAGAGCTGATTGTCTGGCTAGGTCTTATTTTTGGGGAAACATGGTAACACCAAGGTCGCTGGTTCGATTCCCACATGGGCCAGAGAGCTGCATCCTCCACAACTAGATTGAAAACGACTTGACTTGGAGCTGATGGGCCCTGGAAAAACACTGTTCCCCAATATTCCCCAATAAAAATTAAAAAACTAAAAAAGATTTGCTAACTCTAATTTCTTAAAAGAAAGAATTGCATGAAATTGAGATTAAATTTACAAAGTATAATTTCTTCTCAAAATTGATAATGTTTTCCCTACAAGTTTTTGTCTTTTATATATCAAAACCAAGCCTGTATTTAGGGAATCTAATTATTTAAAAAACTATCCCTCTTATTAAATTACCTAAATATGACATGGCCTAAGAGAAAAAAGGTTCTCCACAATTTGTTTCTATTAGCCTTGCAACGTGGTAAATATAATGTTAGGCAAGCTTCTAGGCCATAGCTTTTAAAAAGAAAGAGATCGTCACTCTGGAAATTGACACCCTGCCACTGTGTTCTGAGGGTGATTTATAAGCCTGAGATAAAGCACTTACTCATGAACATAATTCAAAACTACATGAGTCATACACTCAAACACAAATCCAAGAACCTTATGAAATCTTCAGGAAGCTTCTCATTCTAGACATGTGGAAACACCAGTGTGCAGCAATGGCACTGAATTAAGTATACTCCCGGTCAAGTGACAAGAACATTCTTGCAGAAGGAACATCCAACTTGCCTAAGAATGCTCAGCAAAAATAAACACCCCGAGTGCAATATGCTGACTCTACAAGCCTCATTCTCCCCAGGCCCAAACCCACTCTTTCCCGGGGTCCCCAGCCCAGAGAATCTAGCTAGTCACCCAAAATAAAACCCCTAGAAGGTTAGCACCCGGAGTGTTGTTGCAGTCACACCCTTGGACTTTGCAGCACACACGAGGCTCTGCCTTGAGTGAACTTACCCAGACTGTTACGCTTAAAGTCACGTTAGCTTCTCCTCATATTTAGTCTTCTCCTTGACTTTCACACATTCACATGTCACTTGTATCAAATGCCTGTGACAACCTGTTTCCTATTTGTTGCTTCCCATCATCTATGAATTCCCAAACACAGAACAAGCAGGCTTTGGAGGAGGTTCTAAGAGGTCTTCTGTGGACGTTGTGACAGCTGACTGCTTCTATTCCAGACAGCACAGCGGCTGATCAGCGGCGTTCAGCGTGGGGGGTGGATGACCATGAGGCTTCACCAGTCTCTGAGAACAGCTACTACTTGGCTGCAACTTGGTCTTTTTGGTTCACCGTCCCACATACGCATCACTAATTGCAGGGTCATTTTAAAATATAAATGTCTGCAGCATGGATGGAATAATAAAATCACCCAGATAAAGTACAGAAAAAGTTTACTCTTTTCCTCCGTGTCTTCATCATGTGAGGGCACGTCGGGGAAAACTGCAATGCTTCTTGAATTGTTTATGGAGCGATAAAGGAACCAGACTCTCAGTCCTGGCTGCAGGGACTGAGAACTTCTATGGTTCAGAGGTTTAAAATCCCACGGTCTCCTACAATAGTCCTGGAGCACCAAGCTCGCTGCCTGAATGGTCCATGGGGCTGCCAGACGGAGTCTGCTTAGGGCACGGAGTGTGCAGGACCTGTCCAGGGGCTGGGCTGCTCTACTCGAGACCTTTATCACAGGCAGACTTTAGGGCCTCCTACGCCAGGGAATTTTTTAAAAATTAAAATTTAGGGTTTTTTAAAAAAAGTTTTTAAAGAGTTTCCATACCTGCTCTCAAGAACTGCATCATTATATCCTCTATAAACACCAACTGAGTAGAATCAGAAGTGCAGAAAATAACTCAAAACAGCTGACTAATCCCCCCAAATCAAGCTATTTTCAAAAAAATAGCTCTTTGGACTCATCCTACAAACAGGTTCACAGACTTGCTGTAAGGTAGACTCCACTATACTTTCCTTTTCTTATCACAACATTTGGGTACCAAATTAAATGTCAACACTGCTAAATGTTTTAAAGTGTCATATTTTTAAAATGGTTCCCAAGAGCACGATCTCCTACTCAGTAAAATTAATTAAGACCAAAGAACATATGCATTTGAAATCTTTGGTTTGCAACATACAACTTACCCTTCTAATATATGGTAGTGATCCTTTTAAAACTAAAGAGTGTATTTAGCCAGGTTTCTAAAAATAGCCCTGCACACCAAACAAAGGACCTCAGGCTAATATGTCCTTTTATTTATTAGTAATGAAGCCATTCTAAACAAATGAAGGATAAGAATGAAAAAGAATTACCAAAATGATCAATCGGAACTCCAATCAAACTTCAATCAGGAAGGATACTCATAAGACAGCCTGAGACAGTTTGCTTGGATTACAAGTGTCAGTCCCTGACAGCACTGAAGTACTTGTTCTCTACAAGGAAAACTCAAATACATTTATCCAAGCACTGAGAGCAAAACACCTTCCTTAAAAGAAATAGCCCTGCATGGCTCCACCACTCACTAGCTGTGTGACCTTGGGCAAGTAACTTAATCTCTCTGTGCCTCCATTTCCTCGTGAGCACATACCCTAACCGGAAAGGGTTGTGATAAGGATTAAATGAGAGAATGTCCCCAGCACTTAGGCCACCATAGTGCTCCTTTACTGTTTCAATGATCGGATCAAAGCCAGAGACGATGCCATAACATTCAGACCCCATTCTGTTGGCATCCTCTGTGTAGTCAGTAAACTCTTGACATATATCTGTGATTGGAGTCAACAGTGAAGATTTTAAAATCTTCCCAGAACAACTAAGTGCTCAAACCAGTTTAAACTGAATGCTACAGTCAGTCATTAGGCACTGGAGTTAAATTAAGTACCATTTTTCTTTGCTAAAGTTATCAGCAAGTTACTTGGAGGGCATGTAATTTAGGTAGTCACAGCATCACCTGATCGAAAAAGCTTAGCAACCATGCACGAGTCACTTCTGCTCCACTTCACACATTAATACTAAGCTTAAGTGTGTCACATCCTCAAGACTCAGCACCAGCTTCTCTTTAAAAAGAAAGTGTCATAACATATGGCCACATGAAAGAAAGTAAAAAGGTCAGACTGCAAAATATACGATCCCATTAAATCAAAACAAAAAGAGTACGTGAGTACGCATGTGTGTGATGTATATACTTATACATGCAGAAATTTAAAAAAAAGTAGGATATATACCAAATCTTTAACTATAATTCTCTTTTATTAGTATGATGAACAATAAATTTTTTGTTTGGGTTTCCTGTGGTTTTTAAACATTGACCATGTATTTCTTTTGAATAAGGTAAAAAGTTTATAAAATTAAATAACAAAACAAACAGTATTTTGGATCCTGAGAGTTCTTCCCCTTGTTTTGTTTGTTTTGTTTTTTGCAATGAAGAGATGTCATGTGTCATTTTGGAGCATTCTTACTTAAATGGAGAGCAGGAAAACCTATTAACCGAGAAAGCAAACAGGTTTTGAACTATCAGTACTGGCAAGGGTGTGAAGGTGAAGAAACTGGAATCCTGACGCATTACTGATAAATGGTGTACCTACTACTGAAAACAGTACGGCTGTGCCTCAAAAACTAAAAATAGAATTACCATATGATCCAGCAATCCCACTTCTGGGTATCCACCCAAAAGAATTGAAAGCAGGATCTCGAAGGGGTGTTTGTTCACCTATGTTCATAGCAGCATTACCCACCACAGCTAAAACATGGAAGCAACCCAAGTGTTCATTTCCAGATGAACGGATAAGCAAAATGTGGTAAATGAGACAATGGCATATGATTCAACCTAAAAAGTAAGGAAATTCTGCAATATGCTACAATATAGGTGAACTTGAGGACATTATGTTAAGTGAAATAAGCCAGTCACAAAAGGACAAATACTGTATGATTCCACTTACATGAGGCACTCAGAGTATTTAAAAAAAAAAAAATCAGAAGGTAAGAACAGTAGTTGTTAGGGGCTGAGGAGGAAAGAATGAGGAGTTATTGTTTAATGGGTACAGAGTTTCAATTTTACAAGATGAAGAGTCATGGGGATGGATGGTGGTGATGGTTGTATAAAAACATGAATGTATTTAATACCACTAAACCGTATACTTGAAAACAGTTAAGATGGTAAAATTTATGTTATGTGTATTTTACCACAAATTTTAAAAACCATATATGTATATATATATGTATACATATACATATATATAAAAATGTGTATATGTGCCTTTGACTTAAGAACTATATAAGCTACAACTGCACTTTTATATCGTGTATACCTTGTTTCCCCAAAAATAAGACCTAGCCGGACCCTGTATTATATATATTATATTATACTATACTATATTATATAAGACCCGGTCGTATAGTAAAATAAGACCTGGTCTTATTATATTATATTATATTATATTATATTATATTATATTATACGCAGTCTTGTATTATAGTAAAAAAGACCGGGTTTTATATTAATTTTTGCTCCAAAAGACGCATTAGAGCTGATGGTCCGCTAGGTCTTACTTTCGGGGAAACACAGTATTTATTATTAAACATGTACAAGAGCCAGAAATGTTTTAGATATGCAAATATAGGTATAAATACAAATTCTAATATTTTCTTCCTGTACCCTCATGGTACCCCGCAGGAGGCCTAAAGCCTGAGATCTGACATGCTCTGAAAAGTGATGTCTTTCTCCAGCCCAGTTCCTGCTGTGCGCAGAGGAAAGAGGCGCCAGCCGCTGACATTAATTTGCCTTCTCTTCCTCCTCTACTTCTCTTGCATTCCAGGAGTATTTAACCCTTCTCCAGGCTCTCAAGAATACTCGTATTTAATCCTAACAGTCAGAGACAATGAATCCTCACAAGCAGCAAATCCCTGGAAAGTTGAGAGAGAGACTGACATAGGAACTGGATGTAAAACTACTCTTAGCGCCCTGGAGAGCCTTGAAACACTACTTATTGGTGAATCAGCAAAACTTGAACTAGAATGAGGTTTACCAGATAAGTCAGTCGGGTGCCTGGCGAATGAAGGGATCCCAAAGTCTTAGAAACACTGCTTATGCAAAAACCTGTAACAATGAACTACAAAAGTGAAGTCGAACCGAAAACGAGGCTGTATGTGAGAGAACATGCACGCTCGCCAGCTGCTGCGGGGAGGCTTACCTTTAGTATTTCCGGTTCTTTGATATCCAGAGGTCTTGTGTTCCAGTGTTGTTGATTTTTATGTAGTCTGTGATAGTTATGAGCACTTGGTGGTGTAAAAAACCAAATCATGCAAACTGCAGTCATGAATCCCAGGCCGATTCCCAGAAAGAGTCCATTCACATAGGGGGGCAGGGGGAGGATGAGGTACGCATAGACACACAGTATAAAGAAGCCCAGCGTCTTCACTGGTAAGTCCGGGAGCCGCGGGGCTGAGTCCGCCTCGTCGTCACTGTCAAGAGCCGGCCCGTCATCTGCCGGCGCGTCTGGCTTGAGAGGCATCTCTAGCAGCTTTTCAGCTTTATTCTCCCCCTCCATTTCCAAATCAAATTCCTCAGTGTACAGTTCACAAAACTCTTCATCTTCTTTGCTCACTAAGGCAGACAAAGAACATTTCTCAAGGACGAGAGAACTTGTCTTCAGGCCCAAATCCTTCAGACTGCTCACCTGGGAACTTTTCAGTTCCGTCTCTCTTACGGGCTCATCAGTGGGCTTTGGGTGGTCACTTCTGGGGATGCTGTGGTCACTTCCGTCACCGTCCCCCTCGGAGTCACACTCCTCTTCCTTGATGCTATAGTTGTTATTGCTTTCCAAGTGACCGTTCAAGCTGGACAGATTGCAGAGTTCTGAAGCACTTGAAGATAAGGCTTTGGGCCTATGGCTGCCACTTTCTTCCCCCATAATTTTGCTAAGGAGCTGGAAAGGCTCGTATATGACTTCTGAAAGGCGTCGCTTAGTGTCTTCGATTTTAGCCTCCATTTCGGGCACTTTAAAAAAGGAGCGCGTATCAGAGGGAGAAGTTAGTGGGGAAGAAGGTGCCGTTTTGGAATCTCCACCCGTGTTTCGTGGCTGCGTGAACTGCTTGAACAGGTGTAAATTCAGCTTGGAGTCAGGTGGTTTATAGGACACAGTGTCTGACTCCTGCCTGGAGGTGTCTGTGGACAGAGACTTGACTAATGTCTTCATCAAGTGCCTGTGCCTCGAGTGGTGTGGGGGTTCCTTTGGCTCCACCTCCGTGGACAGGGACTTCACCAGGCTCATGAAGGGTTTTGCGCTGGACAGGGTGGAGGAGGAGGCACTGGATGAGAGGATAGGAGACTTGGAAGGAGAGGACAACGCGGAGGAAGAACTGGTTTTCTGCTCAGAAAGGGACGACACACTGGGAGAGCTAGCTAAGGGCCCTGATGAAGATGACCCTGGGGACAGAGCCAGTGGCACTGTACTTAATAGTTGCGCTGCCGGAGGAGGGGACTCCAAGAGCTTTACAGTGTTCTCGGAGACGGGCAAAATGGCAGGGGAGCCGGACAGTCCATCTGCCAGGAGGGGCTGGGCCTCAGTGCCGGCGGGGTCATGGCCGCCCCGAGGTTCAAGATAGAGGTCTTCCTTGGCTTCGAGCCCCGTCACGATGCTTTGGTCGTCCAGCCCCTCCTCGAGGTACTCCCTGAACTCCTCCTCCTCCTCCTCCTCCTCCTCCCCGGACGCCGAGAAGTGGATGGCAATAGTGTCTCGGGACTCGGACCTCTGCACGTGCACTCTGGGGGCGGATGGTTTTGGCATGTCAATGGTTTTCTCGGCATGGCGACCATTCAGACTTGTCATTGCCGGCTTCACAAGGGCTTAGGCTCTGTGAAAAGAGCGAGAAAATCAGGAGTCAGAAAGTGGTTTCTCCACAGGAGACGCTGTCATGTGCACACAGGAGCACAGACGAAGCTCACTCTTAAACGGTGATTATGCTTTTATTTGGCAGATGGCCACTGTCTTTCACTTGAGCAGGTTTAATGGCTGGATTTTCACCAGATACATTCCAGTTAGGCATATCTCTTTTTACGAGCAAACTACAAAACGGTGTTCAAAATGCCACACAATCTGTCTTACTTCACAACATCTGAGTAATCATTTCCTCCTTCTTAAGTGGCTCATTTCTACCAGCAATTCTTATTTCAAGGCTTGAAATACCTGCACAACAGATGTTACCTGCATTACTTCAGAAGTCCAACAGGATGACATGCAGCATCCTGGGGATTTTGAGAATCTTGGAACAAAAATTTCACCAGTGGTTTTCTATCTATAAAAAGCTAACCCAGGAGGATTATTGTTTCCATTGCAATTTTCTCAGCAATCCTAACAATTATTTGGCTCCTATCTCCCACCAACACTCACAGTATCTTGCCACTGCAAGTAAGTAGCAAAGTATCCAACAGTGGAAAGGGAAATCTGTAAATAAATTCCTATGGCCTGTTGGCTTCTTTATTCCCAAAATGGTAGTTACCATAAGGCCAGAGTATTTAGGCAGCCATGAAGACATGGCTTTGTTCTGAGGTTTCAGGATAAAGCAAAGTTATATTTTAAACTAAATCCAAGATTCATATGACAGGAAAATGAAGTATCAATGCTGTAACCCACCAGCAACTGAGAACTCTGCTAAGCTATGGTGAGAGACAAGGAAGCGGTGCTTTCTGCCCTTCTGGAGCTAAGTGGCTCACTGGAGAGAAGACAGACAGACACCTGAAAAGCTGGGCAGCAAAACAAAAGACACCGAGCCCACCTTGTGACATCTAGTATATAACCTCTCTCGCTATTCACTTAAGGCCCATTTCCCAGACACCCGGCATCATAACAGGCCCTCCAAGCCCGAAGGTAACACCACAATCTGGAAAGAGACCCTGTCAAAAGAGCTAAATCACACTTGAGTGGACTTCAGGCGTTCTGAGGAGGGTGAGACCAGTGTGGGAGGCAGGACATTTGCTTGGTCTTTTAAACTGACGGTAGGTTGTGGCGGAATGGGCATGATTAGAAAGAAGAGTCAATGGCACAAAGAGGAGCGTGGGCATGGTGTGTCCTGCCACATGGGTCTATCTTCTACCTCCAGGACAGAGGGTGGCTGTTGGGGAGCAGTGGGAGACCATCAGAACAAGAGGAGCATCCTGGGAGGCTGGAAAGTGCAGCCTTGGGACCAGGAAACAGGGTCTCGTACTGGCTCCTTTTCCAGCTGACTCTCTGGGAACTTGAACAAGCCAATCTCTCCCTGGGTCTCAGAATCTTCATCTGTAAAATGGGGGATCAAGAGTCCTTTCCAGGGGCCGGCCCGGTGGCTCAGGCGGTTGGAGCTCCGTGCTCCTAACTCTGAAGGCTGCCGGTTCGATTCCCACATGGGCCAGTGGGCTCTCAACCACAAGGTTGCTGGTTCAATTCCTCGAGTCCCGTAAGGAATGGTGGGCTGCACACCCTGCAACTAGCAACGGCAACTAGACCTGGAGCTGAGCTGCGCCCTCCACAACTAAGACTGAAAAGACAACAACTTGAAGCTGAACGGCACCCTCCACAACTAAGACTGAAAGGACAACAACTTGACTTGGGAAAAGTCCTGGAAGTACACACTGTTCCCCAATAAAGTCCTGTTCCCCTTCCCCAATAAAATCTTAAAAAAAAAAAAAGAGTCCTTTCCAAAGCTAAAACCCTACACGTTTATGTTTACAGATGGTTGTGCACAACCCCACAGAATACACTTAGGTAAGTAACCTACCATAGACAGTCAACATTACTGTGTTTGCTCGTTGCTTTGATTTGAAGAACTACATTTAAGTCTTCTGCCAAATAGTCATGTTCAAAATGCTGCAACTGATACTACTAACGAAAGAAAAGCTACATGGAGGGCAGGAGACAGTGATCCCGAATCACTAGAAACAGGAAATAATCTAGCAGTGAGAAGAACTACAGTTCAAAGGCCCAATCACAACAAGGACACATCTGAAACTGCACATTCTCAGTATCGATGCTTCAGATAAATTACTTGCGTAAAAACTTTCCAACAGATTTTTGCCCACGCTTACTCATGACCCTCAGGCTCTCCTATCCCCATTGCGTCTGGGAAAAGGGAACGATCTCTATCGATCAAACAAAGCAGTTTAAATCCAGGAGCTGACAGTTGCTGGAGGAGGGGACCCCAACAGCTTTACAGTGCTCTGTAACGCTAGAAAGACAAGGCAAGAGAGAAAGACAGCCTCCAGCACAAGACAATCCTTCCCTGTAATTTTTAAGTGGGTTTGTAGCCTTAGTAAGAAAAATACCAAGTGCATCACATATTTTTTCATTTAACTGTCACCTAGTTTTATAAGGGTAATTTAAAAAGAAAATTATAGAGAGGTAATTTAAAAAGAAAGTTGCTACTTGATAATTCTCAGCAGGCTGAAAATAAGCATCCTTTAAATTGCTTTAGTAACGTAAAGGCTGATCTGTAAGGCTCTGCTGTGCTGAGGCTGCTTCAGGTAGTGGTGGCTGCAAGTGACCCCAACTGTGGGCACAGGTGCAAACACAGACAGCATAATGTGGGGCTGAACAGTATGAGGTGGTCCTCTGGGGAGCGAGGCAGGCATGGAGAGGCCCACCTGCAGTTGAGGGTGGGATAGCCTGGGAATCCTCAGGCAAAATCGCCCAGTCCAGGACCAAAGGGCGAAAACAGTAGTGCACCCTGGAGCCTGTGACCTGGGAGCCAAGCGAGGCCCCAGGGAAGTGAGCTGGCACCTGCCCTTTCGGGACAGCGGCCTACTTGCCCAAACCTCTACCCAGTCAGGCCCGACTTGCCAGTTAAAAGATCTGCTGACCTGCAGACTGTCTCAATGCCTGTGTCAGCCAACAGTGCCCAAGCTGGCCCCACAGAGAGCTGGGTGCCAGGTCACCAGCCAGGGCAGGCAGTCTCGCCTCTGCTGGCCCCACGGAGAGCTGGGTGCCAGGTCGCCAGCCAGAGCAGGCAGTCTCACCACCGTTCATGTCCTTCTCCAAGGCTCAGGGAGTAGCTTCAGAGATTCAGAGTGAATTCTCCCAAATCCACACTGACAAAGTCTGATTTTTTAACCAAAAAACTTCCACTTCTCTGATTTTTTTTTTTTTACTAACACCTGCCATGTGAAGCTAGAGCAGCACTACTACTTTTTAAATACAAGAAAATCTCAGGGCCCTGTTCGCTCATCTGCAAAATGAGAGGATTAGACTAGCTAAACAAAGGCTGCTTCTAAGACCCAAACTGCTGGATAATTGAGTGCACCGGAACCAGAGTCCACGGTTTGGGTTCTAGACAACACATCCAGCAGTCGCCCTCCTCCCCCTTCTCTCTGTCTCCCAATGGCTGGCTGCTGGGGCCAGGAAAACGAACCTCCCACAGTCACAGCCTTGCAGGACGGCCAAGGTCAAGAGGAAAGGGCACCCGACTGTTGCCAGGAAGATTTCACGGTCTGTCCAGGGCCACATCACTGACTATGGGAGGGGGCTTTTGCCACCCATGTCCCGATGCCTGTCCCACCACAGCAAGCTGCCTTCTCAAGCACGTCACGCACACTCTTTATTACTGCTTTGGCCTGGCCTTGGTACCCACCCTCTATGTTCCTTCACGGGTGGCTGTCCCAAGAGCTTCTCAACAATCAGCATATGGCCAGCTGCACTGAGCAGACGCTCATTATCATCCTGCTGACAGTCTAGCATCATGAAAAAGTAAGTAGCCTCCTGCCTTCTACTATCCAAACTCAATTAGAACCAATCTCAAAAAAGACAACCCTATCTCAAGCCCTCAGGAACTGAAAGTCCAGAAAAGGACATTTCTTTCCCAATAGGTCTCCTTCCAAAGCCACCACAGACCCTAGATCTTGGGTTTTAATCTCGGTTTTGAGTCTTGTGAGGGGAGAGCCTAGAGTTCACATTATCACACAGGGTGACTTCCTGCCAGAGATGTTTAAGCAAAAGTCTGATTTGGTCATGATCACAGTGCTGCTAAATGTTAATCACATCTAGACCCCGAATGGATGGGGGTGGCAGAAGCAACACTGACAAATTGAGGCCAGAGATCTAGTGTTTAGGAAGGCAGGCTCCATGATCTCACCCACCATTCTGCTGAAAACAACTAACAATAAATTGAATATTAAAACAAAACAAAACTGGAAAGCACTGAAGCTTCAACAACTGAGTAAGGAATAACAAGGCCAAAACTAAGGAAATGGGAACCCAGAGACATGAGCTCCAGAGAAGCAACTCTTGCCCTCAAAACCCTGGGTGATTCTGGCAATTTGGAACTTTCATTTTAATGATCTCCTGAGCAGAAAGAAAAGTCCAGGGCTGGCCAAGGCGGAGCCCTAACGGGAGAACCTTCCACAATGAGCTTGGACCCCAAAGCGCTGCAACCACTCGGTTACAGGTGATCCAGAAGCAAACCAGCACTCACTTAGATTTAAGAACTTTGAGGACGTCGTGCTAAGTGAAATGAGCCAGTCACAAAAAGACAAACACTGTCATTCCACTCATCTGAGGTATCTAAAGTAGTCAAATTCATATAAATAGAAAGTAGCATGGTAGTTACCAGGCGCTGGGGGGAATGGGAAGCAGGGAGTTGTTTTTTTAACGGATATAGACTTTCAGTTTTGTGTGATGAGAAAGTTCTGGAGATTGGTCACATAACAATGTGGATATACTTAACACTACTGAATTGTACACTTAAAAACTGTTAAGATGGTAAGTTTTATGGTGTGCATATTTTACCATAATTAAAAATAAAGGTTTCCAAAATTTCACCATTCAAAATTTTACAATGAAATATAATACTTTGAACTATTTATAATGCAACTAAAACAAGTCTACTTGAAAAGCTCACATTGTCCTATAGTGTTTACACTAACCACCATGTGGTTACATTCTAAGATAACAAATGCACATGTATTTATGCTCCCATACTTTTACGGGGGAAAATGCTACTTAGAGCCAAATGCTCTCTGAACCTTAGATGTAGTCAGGTGTGTTTCTGGGAAGCAGGAGATTTCAAACGGTTCTGCTGATGGGTCTGTCGTAAGGTCTTGACTACACTTCCCCATTCAAGTTACTATGCCTTGTAAAGACACTCGTTGCTCTAAGATTGAGAAAACTTCTCGTAAGGGTTTTTCTCCCCAGCATTTAGGCAGGATCTATTCTATCAAGTCTAAAAACAAGGAACAAATCAATGGCTCCCATTTCACCTGAACTCATAAAATCAACAGCCTCAAATAGGAAGCCAGTAGCCAACTGCACCCCCATCAGGAACGCCAACGAGACTTTTGACCTCGGTAGAGTGGGAGCTCAAAGACCTAACATCCATGAAATTTACTATATTTCTAGTCACTCAAAAAGGTCATCATGATTAATTAGGCCATGAAAACAATCAACAAAAAATCATAGTGTACAATGAAAAATGAAGAGCTATTTCAAGACTCAATGTTGGTATTTATTAACTCAGATATAATAGCCTCTGAATCTGGTGGGTGTTTTTTTGGGGGGAGGGCTAATATTCTATTAATAACTGCCCTTCCTAACTCCAGCTGTATTTGAAATAATTCGATCCTGGGGACCTACAGAGGCAGAAAAAGAGAAAATAGCTTCTTCCAGGCCACTCACTTATCACCATCTCTACCGATTGGTCCTCCAATATTAGAACAAACAGTAATGTGGCCATTATTATTATTATTATTATTATTATTAATTTCTAATTCACAGACTAGATTATTGGAAGTGCTGGAGGAAGGAAGTGCTGGGGGAGAGAAGGAAGCAATTTTGATGGAAGGCTGAACTACAGGCACACCTTGTTTTATTCCATTTTGTTTTACTGGGCTGCACAGGTGTTGTGTTTTTTACAAACTGAAGGCAAGACCCTCTACCAGCACAGATTACAACTCACTTCATCGTGATACTCACGTTATTACAGTCTGGAACTGAGCCTGCAATATCTGCAAGGTATGCATGCCGTCTCTAGATAGAGAGAGCACAATAATAGCGTATCATTAAGAGGCAGGCGGGTTTGGAATATGCCTCATTTCTCAGGTGCATCACAAATCCTTCAAGATCATTATTAAATTCTTTGTCTTTGTAAAATTCAGCCAGTTAAATATTTGCTGCCTCTGAACAAGCTTGCACTTGGACATACGATGTCTGAGTACCATCGGCTACCATGGATTGTGTCGGTCAATAGTTTTCATTCAAAAACTTCTCTTGGAGGAGGAAAAAAGCAAAGTCTGCGTTGCGTTGCACTGCAGAGGATGTCTTAACACCTCTGATCTGTGCATTTTTAAACAGGATTTGGTTTTATAAAAAGTAGGGAAGCGGCCTTAAAAGATGTTTTCCCACCTTGATGCTGCAGAGGAAATAGTGAATCTGGTCAACTGGGGTAGGAAGGCCTGATTTAGCCTAAAAATCTCAAGCTCATCTTAACAGCCATCCCTTGATTCATTTAAATTCAATGAAGCAGCTGAGAACTGCCAGCAGCCATTCTAATCTGTTAATACTCCACCTTCTAAATAAAAATCAATATTGACATTGTAGATAATGAACTAGCTCTAGCCTTAGTTTCATCTAAAAAAAAGAAAAGAGAGAACAGAAAGTACTTCAGTACAGACAACCCTCCCAAGGCGCTTAGACTTTGATCGTTAGAAACTCTGAGCTCCTTGCCCATTAGTTATTAGGTTCCAGGCCCACCTCCCAGCCCAGCAGGGGCGCGCACGGCAAACGTGCCACACTGGGTTTCCAGCACTAGTAAACCAAAGGTCCACCGGCTCCAGCTTTCAGCCGCCATGAGGAAGACTCACTTGGGAAGAACGCTACATCCCTGAAGGAAAAAGCAGCGACACGATTAGAAGTTTGCTTTAGATGGCTAGATGGTTCTAATAATGAAATCCAAATTCAATTCACAGTCACTCATTTAAAACCAGGTCATGCTGCAGCACAACTGCACGGGCCTATGCAGGTTTGTAACAAATAACGCCGGTGCCATCGCCGGGGGCAACTCACGGAGACAACAGATGGACATCGTACGTATAGCATCAATGTGAAAGCAAGAAACCTCTAAGGTAATGAAAACTCAGGACAGGTAAGCCCAAATCAGATGGTGCTAATCAAGTAAAGAGAAGAAGTCTGGGAATAATTATGTTTTTTAGCAGAAAAGTCATGTACTCGTATGCGACTTAAGCGGAAGCGACGTGGAGAAAAGAATATTGCAGACAGGAAACATCAGCGCATGGGAAGGCACTGAGATGGGAGCCAGTCAGTCAGACCAGAACAAGAGGGGCACTCAACCATGAGGTTCACTCCGGCTGCGGGACTGCGCTGGGGGCGCAGGAATCAAGTTTCAGTTTAAAACCTTTAAAGGCTAAGTGTGTGGGTTGACATATATTGACATCTTAGGAACCAGACCCACGGCAGGTTCCTGAGACGGGTGAAAACTATGGTTTGAGGTGAGTGAATGCCTAGAAGACTGTGGTGCCAGAAGTCCAGGAGGAAGAGGAGAAGAGGGCAGTGGCGGTGGTCACAAAACAGTACGTTTCAAAAGGGGTCAAATGTTAACAATAGGTGGATGTGAGAAAGCGTATGTAAGATGTTCCTTGTTCAGTTTTTATTTTTACCACCATTTTAAAGTTTGAAATTATTTCCAAATTAAAAACAGCAACAACAAAAAAGCAGCATTCTAACCACTGTTTGGCTTTGGATCTGTTGTCATCTATTGCTTCCTCCTGCCTCCCACTGGCTCCACCAGAATTATGAAGCCCGGTTACAGGTAGTAACAGGAGGAAGCCAAAGTTTTACCATTCCTTGAATTTTAATCTTTATTTTGAAATAATCAGACTCTCAAGAAACTACAAAGGTAGTACGAGAGATCCCATGTACCTTTCACCAATCATTCCCAAATTTTAAAGTCAAACTTGAAAGCCAAATAAATTCCAAGTGGTTAAGAAATCAAGTTTTAACCACAGCCCAATAATTCACCCCTGTAAGAAAAGTGCGTTCCAGTCGGCAGAGTGAAACTTCCTCCTATAAGGACTTTCCGAGAGTCTTTCTTAAGGTCTTTCATGGGCCCACATTCAGGAAGGCATCATCAGTAGATACTCCCCAAGTACAGGAACAGGCAATTCACCCAAAAGTTCAAATGGCCAATAAACAAACAAACAAACAAACAAACAAGCTCAACTTAGTAAAAACAATAGAGAACTGGAAAACAAATCAATAAAACACTTTCAGACATCAAACCCCATCATTAAAATATGTGCGATGCTGAAGAGGGCACGTTGAAACAAACCTTCTATTACACCAATGGCTGGAACATAATTAGTAAAAACTTTTCTGAAACCAGTTTGCAGTTAACTATGAAGCACTTCAAGAATGTTCACATCCACATACACACCAGGCAAAAAAAGAGGGGGAGGGGAGCATTAATGTTAGTTTTCTCTGTATAATAGCCTTACCAGTAATTTTTATTTTCTACTTTGAGGTATTTCCAAATACTTTTGTAATGTGGAAAAGTTACGTGTAAATACACACTAATCTTTAAAATAAAATCATTATCTTCAGAATATAAAAATGGATTAGCCCATCCCCCACATCTTACTCATAGAAAACTAAGGCCCGGAAAAATCATTTTTATAAAACGAATAACACCATAGGTATGTATGTTGGTATGAGATCTGTTTTTATACTCCGGATGACACAGTGAAGTGTTAGCAAGGCCTTTGGCTTTGGTTCTACCAACTTGGTAAGGAGTCTGACTCTCGCAGGCAAATGATTCACCCCAAGCCCCCGTTTCTTGGTCTGTAAAGTGGGAATGGCAAAAGACTGTTCAGAAGATGAAATAAATCAATGTATGTAAAGCACTGAGCATGGCCCCTGGTACAGAACAAGCACTACCTAAATGTTAACTGTTCTTGCAAGCACTTCCCTAAGTCAATAAAGATTCTTCTCCACATGGTTTTAAACAGCTACATAAAACAACGACTCCATAGTCGAACCATTCAACACAGGATACTGTGAATCACTTGCTGTCACAAACAATGCTGTGACACATTATGACGCTCTGTGTAACCTTTGACTGCCTCTCTGATTATCTCCTTAGTAAATATTTTTAGAAGTGAAATTACAGGGCTGAATAGCATATACAAATTTCAGTTCAAGTTTTTTGAAAACCACAATTTCAAGCTCATCATAAAAACCTTCAAAAAGATGTACGCAGAGAAAAAGTGCAATTTTCTCCTGCTCCCCTCCAATCAACTGTTTAGAATGTACCCGTCCCGTCCTTTTTATACTCCTTTACATATATACACAAACTCACGGGACTGTTTTTGTTTTCAGTCTTAAATGAGGTCCTACGATACATATTGCCTGGCAGTTTGTTTTTCACTTACCACTTCTTGAACCTCCTCCCACACCTACACATATAAATAGACAGGTAGACACACACGCTTTTTCTACACAGTACAGATATACCATTGTCCATTTAATCATTCCTTTATTGGTAGTTTGAGTTTTTTCCAGTTTTCACCATTAGAAACAACGCTGCCTTGAAAGCTTTCTATACATAAATCTTCTGCACAGAGCAAGTCTATCTGCAGGCCGTATTCCCGGAAGTGGCACTGATGGGTTAAAGGAGGCGCACATTTTCAATTTTAAAACTGCCTTGCCAATCTGTCCAACTTACACTCCTACCAACCATCTATGAAGTGTCCATCTTGAACCCTTGTCAAGACTGAACATTATTTTAAATTACTGCCCATCTGATGGATGGGGAAATGGCACCTCAATGCTTTAATAATCATTTCAAGTTTTCCCCATCTGTTTATCTTCTGTTAACTTGTCATTCATATTTCTTGCCCAAAGGTTTTTCTGATGGACTTTATGTATCATGGATAGTTACCACGTTCTCTGTTGCATGCATTACAAACATTTTCCCCCATCTCTGACAACTGATCAGTTGGTGGCAGAATCTGTAACTGAAAATACATACGAGCAAAGCCATGAAGCAGCACGGGCAGGAGCTCTAAGGAGGACCAAGACCCTCCTGTGACAGTGACGGAGCTCATCCACTTCACCTCCCGGAGCCTGGAGTTCTCTGCTGAAAACTGAGGGGAACCTCCGCCATTGTCTTCAAAGAACTTTTGAGAAAGCTCTAAATTCTCTTAGTCATTGATTCTCTGATTCAGTTTCCATGGAACAGAACCTATTTTTCCATTTTGCACCGAAGACATTCTTAGCAACGACTCAAGCCAAGCAAAGGAAACCAGAGCACACTTGAACTGATTATGTGCCTACAGCAATTAAGTCAAAATATTTTTCTAATAATATTGAAACAGTTCGTCTCACATTAACAAATACTTCTAGACCCTTTGGACTTGTGTTGCTTAGCCCAGCTGTAGAAACACACCTTACTTCTTCTGGTCACAGGTGTCTGCTAATGACAGACTCTACTAAGAATGAAGTGCATATATACTCAGCACTTGCGTGTTGAGGGCAGGTGTCAACCCTCCTCAAGCATCCCTCATCCCTCCCCCACCCATTGCCACACTGTACAAAAGGTAGGTCCTTTTGTCTCACAGCCTCCGCTCTGGCTGTGATAAGGACGGAACTCCCATTGGGCTCTCAACCCCAACGCTTTGTTTTTCCTTCGCACAAACATCAGTCCAAGTACAACCTCTCGGCTTCACCCTTTAGTGGATTCAAACTCCAACCCCTTCTGGTTCCCCCACCCTGCCTTGCACAGTATCCTGCAGAGCCCTCCAGCAACCACCCGTCCTTACAGGTCTACATGCCCTCTCTCAAAACAACAACAGAAAACCATGCTCCTCCTACTCTGTTTTTTGTTTTTTAATGGGGAGGAGAGCAAAGTAAGTGAAGAGCTGGCTGAGTTTCACGACCAAACCCCCGTGTGCACCCCTCTGAATCATTAGCACTGCTTTCCCTGCTGTGAGACACCCCCACCGTGCCCGGGTCACTCCCACTGCCAGGATGTCCACCCGCTGGGGAAGGTGTGGAAGGAGGGGTGGGTGACGGTTGCTGCAGACCCAGCCAGGAGGTGGTCCATGCAGATCTGGTCCACTTCATTGCTGTTTCCAGGAAATTCTGGAATTAGCGCTCTGATTTCCTAGTCAGATCCCCCCATTAGTATGATTTCTGGCCTTGTCTCTCACCCAAGCCTCCAATTTTGTCTCCTTCTTTTCTTCCTCTGAACAGACGGCCTTGCCTTTAATTCAATGGGAAGGTGGTAGGAGTTGCCATCTTGTCTCCCATACCCAACTATACACATCGATTGCTAGTCTCATCCCGTGACTAGAAATTCTTCTGTCTGTTCCTCTCTGCCCTCCACCCCCACACAGACCCTATCCAAGTCCAGAGAGGCCTAATTCAAACCCCAATGAACCTACCTAGCCCCTTATTCCCGCCTTCCCCAACCCACCCCACACTAACTCCCTCTCATCCCTCAAGGACCACTGCTCCCCCTCATCAAGGACCCCCAAGGGGTCATCTCTGATGTTCTCATCTTCTTTATCCTCCAAATCTCTTTAGTTCCCCCAAGTCCCATCGTTGACTGAGTGGTTCTTTCATCACCTCACCCTTCACTTCATTCTGACTTGGTCCCTTGCCCCCAATCTCTAGCCCACATGCATTCTGCCACCTAACTAGCCTTTAAACACTTACTCTCATCATTTCACTCCTTTGCTCAAAAACTTATCATGTTCCTGTGACTCATCTAATATCTTTGGCTTTCAGGGCCCAACATAATCCAGCCCCTCTATCTACTCAACCTTATTTTCAGTTGCTTTCCAGCACGTTTGCAACATTCTGGTTGGGTCTGATGAGCCACTTCGCTCATGTGAAAACCATCCTCCTTCCCACCTCCATTAATGCAGCTCCCCGTATTAGAAATGTCTCCCCCTCTCTTTTCTGCCTCATCAAGTCCTAGGATCCTCCATGAAGGCAGGAGTACTTGAACTAAACCCCAGTTTTCATCCTAAAAAACTCCAGCCTTTCAGCTGACCTCCTACAGCATTTATACCACATAAGTAATCATAGAAAGTGAATCCTCAACCAAGAGTAGGTTGAATTCCAAAAGTTCATCAGGAAGCCAATGGTTTGAAATTCAAAATCCATTTATCCTGAAGGAAAATAAATGGGAAATAGGTTTCTAGGCCCACAAAATTTATGCAATCGACAATATAACATAATTATGGTACAAGTATCCTTTCCAACTACACAGAACCACTATGTAAAACATAACTCAAGAGAAAAACACATTCTGAGTTCAGATAATACCAGGACCTTAGCATTTGGGCCCTGTCCACGCTCTGGAAAAAGACAATTCTAGAGAATAGAAAGCCAAAGGCCCGGGGGGGGGGGGGGGGTGTAAATCCTGACACTTCTCACCCATCTGCCCCACCAGGCTTCTAGAGTCTGAACTCTAATTTCCAATCCAGCCCAAGGACTCGGGTCTGCTTTAACTCAAGTGTGAAACTTTCTCATTCAACAGAAGCAAGACCCTGGAAAAGCACAGAGAAACTGGACCCGCCTGCCCCGAGACACATAGGAGCACAGGGAGCAGTCAGAAGCAACGATTCCTCCTGATGCCTCAATGCCTTTCAGGCATCACCATGGAAAAAGACATCAAAGAGAACATGGCAAATTTTCTAATTTGTCCAGAGAACAGAGCAGACACGCAAATAACTTCTAATTAGCATGCATAGGAATTTGGTGGCCACTCCCCAGGGGGGGTTAGGTTCTAAGGTCAGGGCAAAAAGCTACCTATAGCCAAAATTATCTGAGACTCTCCTACGTCTCCCACAAAGTACTGTGTAGTCATTGTTGTGCCCATTCAAGTTTGAGAAACTTCAAGACCAACTAAAGGATGGAACTAAAGAAAAGACTGAATCTGAGCTGGCCCTTCACAACACTCTGCCTTGGGAAGACTTACAAATCCCTAATGTGGACGGGAGTTCTCAGGCTCCGGCTGCCTGCAGCATGAACTCTATCCTGTTTTAATATTAAGCCTCTGTGACTTTAGTACACAGAAATAGATGTGGTTGTTGCAAGAATTAAGGTGGAAGGTAGCTTCTTAAATGAGCTGAGAACTGAATGGGTCCCATGGTGCACAGAAAAACCTGGTTAAGAACTGGCATTGAAAAAGACCCAATTTTGGGTCTCAGTTCCACTGGTTACCAACGTGTGACCCTGGACAAGTTACTGCATAAAGCCTCTTTTTCCTCATATGTAAATAAAATGGAGATAATAGTGCCTCTCTCATAGGGGCTGCTGGGAAAATTAAGAAATAACATTTAGCACGTATATGCTATTATTATTATTATTAGCAGCAGCAGCAGGCGGGAGGGAGCACACCTTTTGCATCCATAGCGACTTGGCCAGAGTTGACCCCACAGCCCTGTTATCAAGGATGAAACAGACAGCTTGTCTCCAGCTTTCTCTCATCTCAACTAAATTGTCCTGACTGTCCAACTTCAGGTGTAGTTCAGGCAGCTGTGCCTATTAAGAATGAACGAGGCAAAGCAGAAATATGGAAAGGTCTGTACATTGTCATAAAATATGAAAAAGCAGAACTTGGGATGATGTGCATACATCAAACACTATGTAAAACGAATGTACAATCAACAGGATCCTAGGAGACTGCAGAGACTACGTATAAATAGTTGGCGCTGTATTGTGAGTTATTTTTATTTGCTTTTAGAGTAAAGTTGATTAAAAGGATCATTTTTTAAAAAAATTTTATCGGGAAATATTGGGGAACAGTGTGCTTCTCCAGGGCCCATCAGCTACAAGTTGTTGTCCTTCAATCTAGTTGTGGAGGGCGCAGCCCACTGGCCCATGTGGGAATCAAACTGGCAACCCTGTTGTTCAGAGCTCGCGCTCTAACCAACTGAGCCACCCGGCCGCCCCAAAAGGATGTTTTAAAATAAGGGCACTGGACCAAATCTGTAGTTTCACCCACCTCTTTTTTCTATCCCTTACTCATGCTTGCCATATGTTTTGCAAGAGTCTAACAAATGATGTTTAACTGCAATTGATTAATTCTGTTTACGATTTTTCCATTTCAACGCTGATCCAAATTTCACCCAACAATTCATTTATGAAGGGTTCGTAACAACATTATGAAATCAAATCACTGCCACAGGTGTGATGATGATAAGCATAGCTAAGTAAGCAAGAAACAATACAGTTGCTTAGTTTTGATAGTCAAGGGCATTCACATTCAAGGTCAACCTCATTCTAAAAGTAGTGAGTACGTTCAGTTTGGGGACCGAGACCTGATACCAGCTCTAGGAACAATGTCTAGAGTTAGACCAATCCTGTCTGAGAAATTCCTATTATGTCATCCACGGCCAATCAGAACTTGGAATCAGCATGATACCACACAGACTTGCAATCCAAACAAAAGCAAGGAAACTTGATGATTTGGGTAGCTTTTGTGTCCTTATCCTGGGTAAACATATAGTTTCTATTAAGCCTTTTGAAATGAAAATGGACCCCTGGCTCCCACGGGTTCCTTTGCAGATGCCAGGTTGGAACCACCAGCCTAGGTCAGCTCCGCCCAGCAGACTGTGGTGGGACAACTGATCAGCCAGCCCTAATCACCTTCTTAATCCTCATTTTCAAAGGGCAGATGCATTTTGGGATAGGGTGGGAGGAAGGTGTACCAGAAAGTCCTATGAAAGGTCTTCACACAGATGACCCAGCCACCCATCCCCATCACAGGGCTTATTATAATTGAGGAGGGGGGACAGGAAGACATATTATTAGAAAAAATTCTCCAGTATTCACAGCCTATGTGGGCACACACATGCCCCAATATGTACCATGAAATTGAGACTCACTGCTCTAAATCAACTCAGAATATCAGTAATGCATTACACACACACACACACACACACACACAGAGAGAGAGAGAGAGAGAGAGAGAGAGGGAGAGGGAGGGAGGGAGGGAGGGAGGGAGGGAGGGAGGGAGGGAGGGAGGGAGGGAGGGAGGGAGGGAGAGAGAGAAACGTAGGTGATGGAATCACCAGGAGCTCAGTTGAAGATACTGTACCAGCTATTCCTGGGCACCAGTAACTAGTTAATCCAGCCTATACCTACGTTAGAAGGCACCACCTTAGAGACAACTGCTTTGTAAGAGGCTACTGCTCTGAACCTACATAATAAAAAAGGCCTATATCCATCAAGGTCAATCAATCAACTACTTAGACATCTTAAATAGGAGTCAGGTGGGCCGCTGCTTCCACGGGTACAGGACACAATCGAACTGCACTGAGTTCTGCTCCTGATCTTTGATATACTTACGGTGTTCTCCCCGAAATTAAGCCCCGGTTGAGATCGTCAGCCAGATGGACGCATTTAGTACGTTATAACGATGTTCCAGAAGAAGGTGACATGACTGTATTTGAATAAATGTAGATTGTTGTACATGAAAAAAAAGACATCCCCTGAAAATATGCTTTTTCTAAAATATGTCTTTTGAAGCAAAAATTAATAAAAGACCCTGTCTCATTTTCGGGGAAATACGGTATAAGACTCGGTTTTATTTTCAAGGAAATACGGTACCTGTACTGTTTTGTCGTGGCCTCATCTCCTTGGGCTGATCTTAGCAACTCCTAACTCAGACCCAGGGTATAGAGGTGACCCCAGACAGGGCCCCCACAGCTGCCCATTCCTGAAGGTCTGTTTCATTGCTGTCTCAAGGCCCAAAGCAGGACAGAAGACCGAAATAAAAAGCAAGTGGAATAAAAAAGAAACGTGGATGCACAAAGGAACAAGGGAGAGAGCTGTTTCTTGGCAGATCAGGGAAAATAAGCACAAGCAGCACTTCATAACCAGAAATGCGAGCACACAGCTTTGGAGCGGACCATCTAGGCCGAGAGGCACCATAACCCTGATGGCCAGACTGGGGCTCCACGGATGTTTCAAAGAAACGAAGGCTGTAAAGTTGTGAGCTTGGTGTTTTTCTGTTCATAGACCCACTAACTGCCAACCAGCAGTGTCCTGCTTCCCAGATGATTAGTGCTGAGTTTGTTGGTGGATTGTTTTCTTCCAGCTTACATGGGTTCTCAGAGAGTACTCTCTGCCAAAACAAAATGACAAAACAGGAGCAGAACTTTCTGGCTATCCACTTGCAATTAGGATCCCATTAAATTCCACTCAGACGACACCCAAGAGCATGCTGCCTGGGACAGCGGAGGCTTCCTGCAGAGAGCCCCAGCTCAGGAGCGGCCTCATTGGGCCTGCATTTTCTCACCTGTCAAACCGCACCTCTCAGATTGTTGGGAGAAAGAAAAGACGGGACCGCACTTCACCAACTGTCAAGTTTGGACACTGACAGCATAGAAATGTTGTGATCAACCACACTGCTCTCTCCCCGTGGGTATGACGGAGTAAAGTACACCAAGGGAATATTATGGCTTGTTCTCCAAAGACCCTATCTGTTTGGCAGCTATTCTATTTAAATCAATATGCATCATGATTATTCTTTTCTTGAGAAAATACAGCGTTTTTTCCTCCAAAAACTTTGACAGCCATTTAAATTTCAATGGTAAAGAACACTATTTGTGTACTGAGCAGTACATGAGCCAATCAGCTGAAGCAGCCGGAATTATTTCTTGGACGAAAGGAGGGCCCAGGGCCATAGAGATCCAAGTCAGACGCAGTCTTAATCGGTGAGGATGCACCAGTAGGATTTTGAACCAGTACGACAATTAACTTTTACATGGGCCAGGCCTCCAAGTGCTTTACCAACAATATCTCATTTAAGTCTAACAACTTTGTGAGGTAGGTACTGTTATTATTTCCACATTTTACAGATGAGGAAAAAGACTGAAAGTGGTTTAGGCAACTTATCAAGACAACAAAGGCACTAACTGGCAGATCTAGGATGCCTGCTCCAAGGCCACGCCCTTCACCACTGCCCCACACTGCCGCATTCAGACACTCCCATGGACAGACCAATTCAGAGCCAACAGAAGCTTCTACAGATCGCTGTGCTCCAAGAAACAGGTCCCTCCGTCAACATTTATTGGCTGCCTACCAAGCCCATCACTGAAAGACAGAGATATCCGCCATCTCTCTCCAGGGGGAGCATCAATTCTGGAGGGACCCTGAGTGTAAAGACAACTCAGGAAAGCACCGAAAAGGGCTTTTAAAAATCGGAATACAAAGGAACAAAATCTCATAGACACAGACAATAGTTTAGTGGTTACCAGAGGGAAAGCGGGGAGGGGGTGGTAGATGAGGGTAAACGGGATCAAATATATGGTGATGGAAGGAGAGCTGACTCTGGGTGGTGAACACACAATGTGATATATAGATGATGTAATACAGAACTGTACACCTGAAATCTATGTAACTTTACTAACCGTTGTCACCCCAATAAACTTTAATTTAAAAAACAAACTCGTAATAATTCAAAGAACAGGCTAAAAGTACTTCAGTCTCTATTGGCATCAGCCCCTCAGAGCTTGGGATAATCGTCACCCAATGAAGGAAACACGCTCCGTATTTTGAAGCCTTCCTCCTAGTACAGTAAATACAGTGTACACCAAAATGAAACCCAGCCTCCATCAGCCCTCAGGACTACTTATCCTGCCTCACCCCTTCTAATTCATTGCTATCGAGAAGTAAATGTTCTTTTGGATGAACTGAAATCATAAAACCCCCCAAACACTGCACACCCCCTTCTGTGTGTGTGCTGGAACACAGCACAGCACTCGAGTAGCCCTCAGGGAGCGTGAGAGGGTTAAGGGAGAGACAATCAAATAACCTGTGCAGGAGCGCTGAAGGAACACGAAGGGTGCCAAGAGATCACAGCCAGAGGGAGACCTAGTCAGCCTGCGCGTCAGTCACAGACGGGTCCCTGGGCTGACGTCCCAAGGGTAAGTCGAAGTTGGCTAAGGGATGGTAGCATGGTCGGTCCAGAGGAGAGAATGGCATGTGCCAGAAACCTGAGGCAGGAGCACAGTCTAATGAAGGAATCCGAAGAACCCCTTGGATGCCAAACAGTGTACATAGCGCGAGACAGGAGAGGTGGGCAGGGCCTTGAGGGCCACATTGCAGAACTGCTCTTTACCCCAGGGTCCATGGGGAGCGCCTGGGCTACTGTATGTGGTCTGGAGGCTGGCTGCAGCGTGACAGCAGCTGGAGGGAAGCAAGAAGGGGTTCAGGGAGGTCAGTCAGACTCCTACAACATTTCAGGTGAGAGACGATGGTGCCCAGACAAGGTAGGTGGCTGTAGAGACAAAAGGAGGGACTTGAGAGTTAGAAGCTGAAATGCACAGGACTCGGTGGGCAGGGTCTGGAGTGAGGCAGAAGGTGCTCTTAGAACAAACCTTAGGTTTGGGGCTGGCAAGACTTGGCGTTTACAAGAAGTCCAGTGGTCAGTGTCCCCATTCACCAAATCTGGGAACAAGACGAAGGTCGGGTTTAGGGGGAATGTAGTAGGGTCAGTTTGAGACACCTTCGAGTCAAACACTTGGTGACCTCCAAGGGTGGACATCAGAAAGGTGCTGAAAGTTCTGGTTCGGTAACTGATACTATTATATGTTCAGCCAGACAGGAGACTAATGGTTCCTTACAACTAACTGAAAACCAGCAGAAAGAGAACTTGTTGCATGATGAAGGATTTTCTTGGAATCAGGAACTTCTAACAATACTGTGCAAGAAACACATAAAATAAAACCATTTCAGAAATATTTGCATAAGTTCAACTTTTTGGAATACATCTTTCAAGAGAAATTTAATTCCATCTCCTATTCCACACACACAAAAATTCTGCAAACTCTGGCATCCAAATTTAAAATAAGCAGCAACAAGAAACTTCAAAATGAAGAAGGAAAAATAACTGCTCTCTAAAATGATCAGTGAGGGGTCTTTGTATCACCCTAACAGCTCACCCAGTATGCACTAATTCACTCAAAGCTTTGAGTTAAAAGAAAAGAGAATTAACTTTTATTGAAGATTTATGTCCCAGGCACATCAAGACACTCTTCATTTAATCTTCACAGCCCTACGAGGCAGGAAATTGTGTTTCCACTTGGCAAATGAGGAAACTGAGACAGAGAAATTAAGAAACTTGCCTGAGGCATTGTAACTAATAAGGACAGAAATGGAACCCAAGCAAGTGCAGACGCGTAACCCCCTTCCCAATGCCCAAGACCAGAATGGGAAGAAGCAGCTATGTCCTCGGTCCCAGTCTTCTGCTGTGGAGGTTGAATATTAAGATATTTATTCCGAAAAGCATTTTTTATCATCATCTGCAATTCTGCAATTATACTCTTAACCTCAAGATGACCTTAATTTTTAAAGAGTTGTCTTTGTCAATTCAATCCTCTCTGCTTCAGTTTCTTAAGTTTTACCTGGCTAGACATATAAATCACACCCAAAAAAGCTTTATAAGTTTAGTTATAAGTGCTTATAAAATTCAGATCAAAGTATAAACTCAGACCTGGAAAAAACAAATGTTTGTTTTCCATCAAATGTCTACTGCATGTTTCTAGCCAAAATCCACTGATACTACAGTGAATAAGCCACCCCTAACTTACAAAACAATTTTTCAAAAACCCCTATTCTTAAGCCAAACTCGGAACTTACTTTCCTAAAGAAATAATGCTACAAGAAATTCCTTGCCAGGCCACAAAAGCTCAACAACTCAATGGTCATCCAAGGATTCTATGCGAACTAACAGGAAATACTACATAGTCCTTACAAATGGCCAGTATGTACACTATATACCGTGTTTCCCTGAAAATAAGACCTAGCTGGACAGCTCTAATGTGTCTTTTGGAGCAGACATTAATATAAGACCTGATCTAATATTATAGTAAAATAAGACCGGGTCTTATATTAATGTTTGCCCCAAAAGACGCATTAGAGCTGATTATCTGGCTAGGTCTTATTATTGGGGAAACACGGTAGAAATGGGGCAATTTGCAAATGATAATTGAAGGGAAAAACAAACTGGTAAGAAAAGTGATTACAGTGCTTAAAATTATAAATGTATGTCTGATATGTTAGTGATATAGAGTTTAACTTTCCACTATTGAGATATATGTATACACATACATACACACACGTATGTACTCGTGTGTATAAAGCTCTTTGTCAACACACGTTTTAAAGTCTATTAACGTTTCAGCTATCTAAGATAGCAGCACTTCTCAACTTGGCATCGCACGCCCCACGGCCCAGCCCACAACACCCTGCACTTGGCACAGCCTCAGGTAGGCCGCTGGCTCAGCTACTGGGAAAAATGGCTGAGGTGACACTGAAGAGGAGGAGGGCAGAGGTGGAGGTACAGAGGGAAAAAGGGAGCAAGAGGCAGGTGGCCTCAGGCGGGTAAGGCAGGTGCCAGGTAGGGTGGAAAGAACAGGCATTTCCAACTCGGACATACGGGAGCAAACTCTAGCTCTGCCCCTCCCCAGCTGTGTGACCTGAGCCAAGTTACCTAGCCTTTCTGAGCTTCAGAAAGATTTCCATGGACAAAACAGGAAAATAACTCATGCTACCTCACAGCATGTGTGTGGGGTGAAAGCAGTTCTATACAAGCCCCAATCCAGGCTTCTTCCTGTATGGCTAGTCCTCTTCATGCCTTGACGGGTTTAGAGTCAGTTTCCTGGCCTCAAAGCGGTAGCAGCAACAATAGTGTGTTGTGAGGATTAGAGATTTATGACAATGGGTCTGTCAATTGCAGGCCTATATGCAGACTGGTTACTAATGTGCCCTGTGACTCTGAGCTAATGAGAATAGCTATGGGGCTAGTTAACAATGTCACGTGGGTGAAAACTATTTTGAACAGTGGCAGCATCACTGGCAGAAGTACACTGCTTCCTACAAGATTGTTTTATAATTTTGCAATTCAATGCTTGAAAAAAAATGACATTCAGGGAAAAAAAAAATAGCCTTAGGCCAATCCTTCACCCTGTACCCAGGCCCCAGAATTCTGGGACCGGGGGCCAAGCGAAGGTCAGCTGGCCTCTGAACATGGTGACCATTCCAGAGAAAGCATTCAGGTGGTCAGACCTGTGGAGTGACTGGTGCAAGACAGGTCACGCATTTTAAAGACTGGGCACGCATACCATCAGTAAGCTGGGTCAGCGGCCCAGCTCAAAGCAGACCTAGAGAGATGGGAGATGCTCAGTCGGCTTTGAAGTACAGCCAAGAGGCCAGCAGGAACCTCATCGCTCTTCCTGTTCTTGCCGCAGGAAAACTGGCAGTAAGAAAAAAAGGGCACCAAACCAGAGGAGGCTGGGTCACTCTCTCAAAAGGTCACGGACACCCAAGTCCCAACTCCTCAAAAGGTCCTTCAAATTAATCAGGCAAAATCTCTGCAAAAAAGCCTCATCAAATTCTTGTGGCTCCAAAGATGATTATCAGTCCCCAAAATTTGGTGGAGTAAAAATCATGGCAGGACTCCGCTCAAACGCCTCCACAGAAAGAACGTCCTGACTCCCTCATCCTAGAACAGCCTCCCGATCCCCTTGTTCTCTACTTTTCAGAACAATATTACTACCTGACATTGTGTTGTATGGCTACTTGTTGCCTGTTGTCCCAAAAAATACATGCTTTCTATGGGCAGAAACTATGTTTATTCACTGCTGTGTCTTCAGTGTTGTACAGAGTAGGCACTTACATATGTATTGGTTGAACAAATGAATAAACACTGCGTGTAATACCTAGGTAACTTGTTTATGTCCTTTTCAGAAAGTTCCATCTAGTACAGAAGATAAACATATCATTTACAGTTGAGTGTATTTTTAGAAATTGGGCATCAGGTTTTAGCTGAAAAATGTCACGTATTATAACAGTATTGCTGTGAGAAAGGCAGCTCTAACTTAAAACTCAGACCATCTCTACTCATTAGTATCCTTTCCAGGAACATAAGCCTCCCTAATTGAGGGCTGTGGGCATGGAGCCTCTCCTTTCCATACAACCACTTTGTGTAATGTTTCTGCTGGAGAAATGCATTTCTTTTAGGAAACTGAAATTCCTATCCAGTTGTACCACCACAGAAAACGATCCTTCAGGAAAGGGGGGGAATACTCTTGGGTGGTGGTGACATCTTAGATCTTGATGGCAGAAATAAAAGATGGTGACCTCTGCAAGTCACCATCTACCAGGGGGTCTGAAGTGGAAATGCAAGAGCTGTTACCACCAACAGGATTCCAGATTTAGACCTGTTGGCTCAGGGCCTACCTTTTGCATCAGAATCACCATCACTCCCAGCTTGTCCCACTCAGGAGACCCACTGGCGAGTGCAGCAGAGGATTTGAAATCAGGACACGAATCCAGCATACGCAGTTTTCACAAGGTACCATCTTAAAAACATATACTCGTATTTTCAAGTGGGAGAATTCGGAAATCATGTCCATTCCCCCTCCCACTTTTCAAAAAAAATTTTAAATTTTATTTTCATTTTGATAAACTCTTGCCCTCTATGAGCTTTTTCTGATATGGAAATTTAAACATCATACAAATTTAAATGTCCTACAGATTATAAGAACTCTGTATTTCCATCAACTCTGGCTGTTGGACCCGTTGTGATCACAAATCCTTCGTTTTCCTACAAGCCATGGAGGAAAGTGACCTTATTACTCTGAAAAATCTCACTTTCATTCCACATCTACCCAGTTACCAATATTCTTTCACACCTATGGCAAGCCTTGGTCTTTCTTCAAAAATGTGGCCAAAGGTACAATAAGAGAGGCTGAAAATGACTGTTTTCTGCTTGCTCTCCTGGACTACAATCTTTCTCTACCATTTCTTCTAAACCACAAGGTACCACTGTATCTGGAAAATAATCAATTTTAGAAAAAGGTACCTTTATACTATTATTTCCAGGATGACCAAATGTACAGAAGGAAAAATTACCATCCGCTGAGAAAATTGCAAAATAATTTCTAACTCTATTTGCTATAATGTGACAATTTTACCTTAAGAGTCTAAGAAAGGTACCACTGTGAAATGTCTCAAAGCCATTATCCTAATTGAAATCTATTTCAATGGAATAGCTAGTTCCTTTTTGGGTCACATAAAAGCACATATAGACCAGAGATCCTTCTATGAAATCAAGGGATGGTATGCCTATAAAGTAAATGTCACCAAAGCAGTAAAGATTTTAGCCTCAAAATATCTTAACCACTCATCACAGTATATGTAAATGCTGCTCTAGAGACCTTCAAACGCTGAGATACATAAACAATGGAGTACTGAACAATGCTCATTTTTTAAAAATCCACGTGAGGAAAAGTTGACATGTTCTATTCTTCCAGCTGGTTTTCACTCCCAAGTTTTGTTCTCCACATATTTTATTGTTTTCTTTTAAATACCTTGGCTCTTTCACTTCTTTGTCTTCATAGAAAAGAAAGGGAAATGGATAATCCCAAACAATTGACTTGGGAATGCTCTGCATTGTTTTTTGTAGCGTATCATTAAAATGGGTCTGTGTTGGAGGAATGTAAACCGACTGGAGTGGAGTGGGTAGGGGGCCCACAGGCACAGTGGGGAGCAAAGGGAAGCCAGATGAAGGCTTAAAGACTGGCAGGAAATAATCTATCCTTAGATAACTGACAGGCAACGCCATAACTTCCTCTGTATTTAAAACCCACAGTGCTGGCTCTTCATTAATTTTAGATGAATTTCTCGGTAGGTTTTTCGTAATTACCAACAGCTTGCATTACTAGCTCATGAGGTGGCTCTATCAATTAAGAGATCTGGTTTCCTAAGCAGAGCCACACGGATCACACACCCACCTTCACATGGTGTGCTGCCAAGGGGCTAACGAATCCTGAATCCTCTGAAGTGGCAAGAGAAGTAGCCCTTCCTCTAAAACCCTTTCAGAGCTACATCCCTGCCCCACCCCCACCCCCACCCCGAGCACTGGGGGAGAAATTAGGAGAGGGGAAGAAGCTTACACTACCGAAGGTAGAAATGGCAAAGTGGGTAAGGACTTCATTTAATTACCATCCTCGACTTTGACTTAAATTCCTGCTAACAGGGTTCTGTTGCAGTAACATGCATTTGTCACCACCGTTGTCTTACATATTGACCTGCCCCTGGAAGAATGGACTTCCTGCAAGCAATAACTTCTGTCTTTTCTGCCTCTGGCAAAGATGGCATAAGGGATATAAAACAGAATCACACTTTGATGAGCAGAGCTCACCATCATGGGACATACATGAGGTCCAGGAGGAAAGTAGGGAGCCAGTAACAGCGATGGCAGATGTGTATTCCTTTCTAGTTGGATGCTGCAAGACTTCTGGGCTGGAAAGAGAGATCTGAGACCCCCAGGCATTCCAGGGAGGGGCAGGGCCTACTGTCCAGTCCCAGGGCTGAGAGGACCAGCCCCCTGGCCCTCTGTCTACCTCATGGCCCCCTTTCTGGGAACAAGAATTACCAGACCTAACAGAAAAGCCAATGACAAGAAACAGATTAACTCAGAATGCATTAAGGAAAAAAAAAAGAGGAGGAGGAAGAGGAAGAAGAGAAGGTAGTATACAGGATAAACCCAAGAAAAAGGAAAAGAGGCCCTGTGAGAACCTGGGCGAGGGGCAATGAGGACACTGATCAAAAGAGACTGACTGAGGAAACCAGGAGAAAATACCCTGGCACAGGACACCTGGCTTGGATGCCAAGTTTACCCAATGCTCTCCGACAAAGGACATCTTAAGGATTTGAGGAGGGAGGGAGGCCAGCAGTGAGAAGGAGACTCTCAGGGATCCAGGGAGAGCCTGGTGTGACTAGTGGGAATCCGGGCTTGCATCACGACTCCCACCAGCCAGGGACCTGCAGTCTGCGCTCTGGGCTCTTCCTCTCTGTTCATCCATTCTAAAAAGCTGGCTGTAATACAGTGTTTTAGAAGAGAGGTACAAGAGACTTTGGAGCTGGAGTTCTTCCTTAACCTTGCTGCTTCTAGAGCTTTTTGAAACCCTGATGCATATCAAAGACCACCAAGTACCCACAACCAGGAACAAACACATATACAAAACACCCACAAGAGTTCACATTCAATTTGCAAGAGACCCTGATTTTTCCTTCCCCCACCCCCCAAGATTAGAAGCCCTGATTTAAACAATTTATGACATTGTTTTGAGGAGGAAGGGTAGAGTTTTGATCTATCCCCTTTGGATGGTAGGTGCATGGTCTTTTGGGAGCCTGGGCAGGACAGAGAGAGAGCAGGGTGAGGTCCTGCTCCAGGAAGATGACAATCTTCTAGAGCCTCCCAAAGCTTCGCTGGTACTTTTACTCCTGGGACCAAGATATTAATGGAAAAATAGCTTGTGACTTCCTATAGACACTCCACAAATAACCAAAAAGTTGAAAAGCAAATTAAAATTCCCTAACATACTTAACTGCTTACTTAAGTTAAAAAAGAAAGAAAGAAAAATTGGCACATTGACTTACAGGGTATTAATAATCTGGGAGAAAAAATAATAATCTGGGAGAAAAGAACCTAACCAACCATCTATCATTAAGAATTTGTCATTCAGGGCCAGCCCGGTGGCTCAGGCGGTTAGAGCTCCGTGCTCCTAACTCCGAAGGCTGCCGGTTCGATTCCCACATGGGCCAGTGGGCTCTCAACCACAAGGTTGCCAGTTCAATTCCTCGAGTCCCGCAAGGGATGGTGGGCTCTGCCCCCTGCAACTAAGATTGAACACGGCACCTTGAGCTGAGCTGCCTCCCGGATGGCTCAGTTGGTTGGAGCGCGGGCTCTCAACCACAAGGTTGCCAGTTCAATTCCTCGACTCCCGCAATGGATGGTGGGCAGTGCCCCCTGCAACTAAAAATTGAACACGGCACCTTGAGCTGAGCTGCCGCTGAGCTCCCGGATGGCTCAGTTGGTTGGAGCCTGTCCTCTCAACCACATGGTTGCCGGTTCGACTCCCGCAAGGGATGGTGGGCTGTGCCCCCTGCAACTAGCAACGGCAACTGGACCTGGAGCTGAGCTGCGCCCTCCACAACTAAGACTGAAAGAACAACAACTTGAAGCTGAACAGAACCCCCCACAACTAAGATTGAAAGGACAACAATTTGACCATTGTTCCCCAATAAAGTCCTGTTCCCCTTCCCCAATAAAATCTTAAAAAAAAAAAAAAAAAAAAAAAAGAACTTGTCATTCAAATAGTACTTGCTTTAAGATTTTTCAAAGACTTTCAGTAAAAAAAAATGGCAAAGTGGGTAAGGACTTCATTTAAGAAATTCACAGAAGACTGACTTTCACTGCAAGAGTCTGAACCTGCCCAGTGACCGTCCCCAAGCACAGCCTCTGTCTTCTAAGCAGTGTCACCTGCTGAATGCTTAAGTATTGCTGATGACCAGCCCATGTGAACTCAATGTGGGGACAACCTATTTGATCAGCCCTTTCTCAAGCCTCAAAGAATTTGGCTTGAAATCATCAGCGTGGTTGGTTGAGGGCTCCTAGAGCCAGTTTCCGGGCTTCCTGCTTGTCCCGCAGGGCCAATCCCTCCCTTAGCAATAGCATCACACCACTGAGAGACAGTGATGGGTCCCCTGCAATGGCAGGCAGGAAATAGGAAATGACAGGGCTGAACCGAGTACCTGCCCCTGGTTTACCGCTGCAAAAACCTCTCATTCCCACTTTCTTTTACTTTTTTTTTTTTTTTTTAAAGTTTATTGGGGTGACAATTGTTATCATTCCCACTTTAAATCCCAATTTGGACACTTGTATAAACTCGTAAAATAGAAAAATGTGGCAAAAAAAAAAAAATCCCACCTGTTTTCCTCAGCTTGCTATAAAGCTCCCATCTCAATCAACATTAACCCATCAGCAGTTCCCACCAGCTCGGTGCTTACTCAGCAGTGTTGGGGGAGGCGACAAAGCACCCCGTTGTAGCATGGCAGCACCCCGTTGTAGCACGTAAAAGAGAACCCAGGAGGAGCAGGAGAGCGGTTTTGGGAGGGAAAATTGAAATTCATGGGTCAACTCTGACAGATAACACAAAATGGCTAAAATTCTTATCAGGCCACAGTAGGACTAGGTTTTTTAGAACTAGTCAAACTTGCAATTCCTGGAAGACTTCTAAGCTGTGGGTCAAAAAAAATATTTTAAAAATGTTTTAAATTTTATTTTTTGAGATTGATACTTTGGCATTATAAATTCATATAGCTGAAAAGCTCTCTGGACCATCAGCCCCAGAAAATTCTGGGCCCTGTACTTGCTACATTTGCTGCCAAAACAACTTCATCACCAATTCAGAAGCTTAAGAGTTGTTTTTTTCCCTCCACAAGATTTTTGTACCACAAATCAGACCTCATGAAATAAAATTCACTTCAGGCTATTAAGCCTCTGCCACCCTCCCCATCAGTCAAGCCTTAAGACAAACGCTAGGCTGACCAAATGAATTTGGTCTCTGGCTCAGACATGATCAATAGTCATTTCTGTTGCAAGGTTTAACCTTAAAAAAAAAAAAAGGAAATTAATGCTCCTGCTTTACTGTAGTAACCTACCCCATCAGGATCGAATGCCGCTCATCGTGTCCCCACAGACATCAGCCTACCCAGGGAAATTAAAACAAAAGCAAGCCCTTTCCCATGGGTTTTCTAGTACTTTGCTCTGCCTGTGAACTTAGCCAGGGACGACAGCTCCCTTCAGACCTCCCAGCACAGGTACTGGAGTTTCTCTGCTCTTAACTCTACAGAAGTAAATGGGAAATGAAGGAGGGCCCACATCAGATTAGTCATCGCTGTAGGCTAATATTCAAGAGGTCATTTCTAACAGGCATCTGGATTTGAGGACACCAAGATGGCTCCCGTTCCAGCTTCCGTGAGAGGCAGTTCCATTCTTTTATCAAAGGAAACAGGGACATAAGGTGGGAGGTGCTCAGCCCAGGGACTGTGGTGGTTATGAGCAGGCACTGTGGAGCCAGCCTGCGTGGACCCCAGCTCTATGCTGATTTCTGGGCTGCAGTCACAGGCTCCCTCATCCTCTGGATGGTTCTACCCCATCCACACCGTCAACTGGCTTTTCCTTATTTGTCATCATTAGATCTAAGCAGCATCAGCCCCAACACACACCACAAACACACACACACACACACACACACACACACACTTCCCATCTACCTGCTCTCAGAGATAAAATTATCAGCAAGTTAACGTTAGAATTGACCACATGGTCCACTTTTAATAAGGCATGGTCTACCACACCTGCCAGGGGCCTCTTAAAATTTGTCTATGGAAAAACAATCATTACCCCCTCAGTCTGGCAGGCAGAGCCCTACAACGATATAACCTGCCCCCTGCTCTTTCCATCGAAATTGAAAGGCTTCCCACTGATCAGCCTGCTCTGATCAGGCACGCAGTGACTCTCCTAGGGTTTTCTTTTGGAGCCAGGGGTACCCATCCTACTTTGCTCTATTCCAATCCAACTTACCACCAGATCGTATTTACCTGGCTGTGCTGTTAAGGTTTCCAGTGCACGGAGGCGCTAGCTTCTCACCCTCAGGCGTGAGTTTACAGATACCTGACGCCCTCCTTCAGTGGGTTCTCACCAGGTTCGGTGATGCTAATTTCCACGTGAGAGTTCCCAGGCATCGCTTGGTGCCTACACTGCTGAGCCACGCAGGTCTCTATGGTATCTGGTTCTGCGATTTTCCTGTATATTTTTCTCATTTGTCCCCTTAATATGCAGCTTACAGCCTATTTAACCAGACTTGAAATTCTCCCAGAGAACACATCTCTCTGGTCTTCAGGAAATACCTCCTCTCTGGTTATCAGAGGCCCTGGTCTAGGGAACCAGTCCCTTCCTTACAAAATAAAACAAAAACATGACCTGGGAAACCAGCTGGTGACATCCCGTATCACTTCTGTCTTTCAGACAGAAGTTTTAGGAGAAATGTAACCACTATCTCTGCCTCAAGTCCTTCCATTTCCTGTTCAGAACTTCCAATTTCCCGGTAAAAACCCTGTTGTCTCCCGTGAATCCCTCCCATGTGACAGGTGGATCAAACCAGCACTGGGAGGCTCCTCCCCTCATCCAGAAGTTGGTCTTAGGAAGAACAAGTCTCCCCGTCTGCAGGGCTGGTCTCCCCAAACCGGGACGCCTCTTCCCTACCAAGGAGCGTCCAGATTCCCTCCTCCTGCTGCCTAGAGGCCTCTTTAGGGCTGTTAACAAACACCTGCCCAACACCCCCTCCGGGCACAGTATCCTCGTTTGCTAATGGCAGTGAGAGCAGGTTAAGAGAAAGAGGGAGAGAGGGAAAGACAGAGAGAAGGAGAGAGGGAGCAAGGGAGCAAGGGAGAGAGGGAGAGAGGGAGAGAGGGAGAGAGGGGGGGGAGAGGGAGGGGCGGAGAGGGAGGGGGAGAGAGGGAGGGGGGAGGGGGAGGGGGGGAGAGACACACACAAACGGCAGAATCCCTACCGTTAGAAAGAGAGGAAGATTACTACATCCCTGGCTGTGGGCTGCGCAGGGAACACTCCAACCTTCAGGTTTCACATTGGAGCCCCGAGCTACCAACGACATACTCAGTGAGAGCAAAGTCTCCTGAGGCTGGGACAGGAAGCCTTTTTAGACAAGAGGACCACCCTTGCAATTTGGCAGGTGAAAGCCTTTCAAGTCCGAGTCAAAGACACAGAACGTGCTTCTTTCGTGGACAACTCTAAATCCACTGGACAGCTCCACCAATGGATCCCCATGGACTCTTTTCCATCCCCTTATTTCCCTTCCTAAATTATTCTACTCTAACAACTATTCAATCCCTCCAATAAACCCAACTTTTAAAGAGCATTCCTCAAGTTTCCCCTTGTTTATTAGTGTGCTTGCATGCATTTATTCATTCATCACCTAACAAACATTTAAGAAGCTTGTGCAATGGGCCAGATGCTGTGCTAGGTCCTGGGTGTATAATGGTGAACAAAATCAACAAGGTCCCTGCCCTGTGGAGGAGGGGTAAAAGCAGACGTCTACTAATGAATGTGTCATAAGAAAGGTGGGAAGCGCTATAAAGGACCAGAGAAGAAGGGAGTGAGGTGAGGGGGCGGAGCTGCTTCCTGAAGGGGAGCAGGTGGTTGCCTTCCTGAAAGGCCTAGCTCCCTTCCAGATGGGGACAGAAAGGTGCCTGGAATACGATAAACCAGCAGGAGAGAGGCATGGGGACAGGCAGAAGTAGAAGCAGGAGGGGCTGGATCACACTTCACTTGTCAGAACAGGTTCAGAATGTGGATCTTATCCCAGGAGCAACAGGAAGCCCTCACAGGGTTTTGAGCAAGGACACAACAGTCATATCAGGAATTTTTAAAACCACCCTGACTGCAGTGGTGTTAATAGATTAGAAAGGAGTAGAAGTGGCTGTGGGGAGAACAGTGAGGCAGTGGCTGCTACTGTCTTCCAAGCAAAAAAAAAAAGATGGTCGTTTGGACTATAGTGGTGGGAGTGAAACCAGAAAGAGAGAATGTTTGAGAGATGTTTCCAGATAAAAATCAACACTTGCTAAGGACTAGATAAAGGCCAGCTTGCATTCGCAGCAAGAGAAATGCCAATTTCCTCTGGCAGAAAACACTGGCTGTACATACTCCTCAGCCCACTGTATTCAATTTCCCATGGCACTTGTTTTTCAGAATTTCCAGATAAACTTAAAGCCATTCTCCTTATTTGATCTTAAATCTATTCCTGAAAACGTCATCCACTTTTGAAACATATTTATCAAGCATCTGCTGTATGCTGGGGAGAAAGAGGTGCCCAAGGCCATTGGCATGGCCGTGCTGAGCCTCTAAAGGCTCCCGGCAGCGAATACGAGTCCCGCAGCTGGTCATCCTACCTCCGGAAACCTTCACCCGAGCCGCTCAGCAGACCCTCTCTACCTCTTAGAGACAATCTGCAACGCAACAAGCAGCGCAAGCACTTTCCACTAGGGAGATTGATTCACTCCTAGTTTCGTAAGATCCTCAGCCCCAGCAGACATCCGGCATCAAATCTAACCTCTCCAGGTCTTTAAACACCAAACCTTGCTCTTACAGGAAGACCATGAACCCCAACAGGCAGTTCTTCCTTTACGTAATCAAACCCCTTTTCTCTAAAATGTACTGAGTTCTGGAACTACATTTGTGCTCTTTCATTTGTTGCCGAATTTAGTTTGTGCTGGGTTCTGTCCTATCAGAGACTTACTGTTTTATAAACCCTAGAGCTACACTGCCCAATGTGGCCACATGTGGCTATTTAAATGGAAATTAATTAAAATGAAATACCATTAAAACCTCAGTTTCTCAGTTGGACCAGCCATTTTCCAGTGTTCGGTAGTCACAGGCGCCTTGTGGCCGCCAGATTGACAGCACAGGTGTGGCACACGTCCAACGTTACTGAAAAGTCCACAAAGGTGTTGCTACGGGCTTCTTCACATGGTTGGTTTAAATTTCCACTAAAAAACACACAAAAGTTTCACAGAAGAGACTTGCAACATATTGACTATGTCCTCTTTGATTTTACAAGTGAACGCTATAATTTGAATGTCATATATACCACTAAAATACTGCTTTTTAGTCACTTTCGTAGTTTGGGCTTTGTGTAAATTTCACTTGCCAGGAATGCTTGAAAATAACCTTGTGATTCCTTGTGGGGAAGAAAGTGACATGATTTTATGAGTCACCGTGGACAGAGACTGTCTTACTTCTCTTATATATACCCCACACACTGCCCAATACAGTCAATATTTAGTAAGTATATAGATTAACTGAAAGCACTCTAATTTTTTTATGCCTACTTTTCATTAGCAAGTCTATAAGGGGCTTCCAAGAAATGTTCATTTCAGATTCTGAATTGCAACACCAATCCTATAATTTGCAGCATGCAGAAATTTTTTTCCCTAGGACCATATCTACCATATGATTTTATATTCCAAAGATACATTTATATCTGACAGAAAATCCACCAACAATGCTTCAAATGTGAATATCTTAGGACAAGATTGGCAAAATGTCAATAATTATTGAAATTGAGTGATAGCTACATAGGGTTCGTTACATTATTCTTTACTTTTGTGAATTTAAAAAATGTTTAAAAGTTTCTTTTTCAAAAGGAACTCATTCAATTATGTGTATACACATTTGGTCAGTTCTAACAAATGCGCTGTAGGATAATTATAAACTTTGATACAGCCGGGTTCATAGTATTGTACTGAACATCCAAGCCAAGCCAAGCCAAGGAACCAAAGCCAGCGATTTGTTTTATGATGTTCTCCTCCTGTATGATCCCAAGGTGTGGTTGTTCTTCTGGGCGACAAAGCACCACACCAAATTATGTTGGAGATGGGGTTTAGGCAGGTACTGCACATAGCAGCTTTGAGTTGCCATGTTTGATCCCCTGGTAATAGGCCACTGGCTTCTGCTTCCTCTTATCAGGAAAAAAAAAAGGCTAAAAATCTACCTTCCATATCCAAGCACTAAAGCAGACAACTGCAGGAAGGAGCAGAACAACTGCTTCTGGTTCACCCTTGCTTCAAGGTTGCTTCAAGGTGCATTGGGCACTGCACGCACTGCACAGGCTCCTACAGGTAGGGAAGACGCCCCAGGTACAGGTGCGCAAAGGTTAGAGCATTACAGACCGTCCCACGCCAAGCTACCTTAGAGCGCCTCCCGCAGACATGCCAATTAGCCATTTTGGTCTTACTTTCAGCCCTGTGGTTACTTTACACGTGGAATGATGGAAAATGGTGACCAAGAACAGAAGCTCATGCACTCTAGGTCGAGTTCCGCACTGCCTGGGAGTCAGCACACCCTTACCCACGGCCCGTCCTGTACACGCCAGCACTGCTCTCGAGGTTTTCTACATACTACGTAGTTCATTCAATCCTCACAGTCACTCAGAGGTGGGAAACTGAGGCACTGAGAAGTTGAGCAATTCCCAAGGCCCCTCAAGCAGTGTCTGGCTCCTGAGCCCCGGATCTGCCCCTCTACCTGTGCTGCTCTGCCGGGGACCTGCCTGCCTGCCTTTCCCATCTTTACCCCTCTCCTCTCTCCCCTCCTCATGTTGGTCCCTCTCTTGAAATGCTCTTCCCAACACTCCCAGTTGGTGGTCTCTTTCCTTTATTCTGTCGCAGTGCCCTATTCTTTTTCTTCAGAGAAAGGAGATTTCACACTTACCACAATTTTAATACGTATGATGCATGTTTGTTGACTTATTTTCTTGTCCAGATTAGACAATGTGTCATGCGCTGGCAGGGACACATCTATCTGTGTTGCTCCCCACTGGACCCCCAACGCCAAACACAATACTTGGCTCCAGAAGATGCTCAAATTTTTGTTGAATGACTGATAGTCATTGTTCAGTCAGTGCTTTCAGTGGAAAGTTTTTAAATTCTCTATTTCAAGGCCCGAATGATAACTATAACCAGCTTTAAGAACACTGCCTAAAAGACACCATTAGATGTAAGAAAGGACTTAAAATTGAATAAGAGAACAGGCCAGCGTATATCAGCTTTTAGTAACAAAAGAGAAATGAAACTCATAAAATGCATATTGTGATTCTGAAAGGTTATTTGCAGGAGCAATGCAAGGGGTGGATTTAAATCTCAAATCCTAAATAGGCTTATGACTGAAGAGAGCGTCTCCTGCCCTGTGCTGTACTCAACCGTTAGGATAAGCTGGGAGGCACTCTGTTTGTTAGTTCAAATCATCTTCTTAGGGACGAGCCCTTAGAACCAACATCCAGACAAACCCAACAAAGGTTACCTAGCTGTTTCAAAGTCCACACACCTTTCCCATCCCACCAGCTCTACATAGAAAGATTAGAATCTCCTCAGAACAGTTCCACTTATGCTCACAGGGACCTGGCCTATGGCTTTTGTTCACCAAAGAAAAACACTTTCCTTTCAAGGACTTAAGTTTTCGGCAACTCCCATAGGGGCTATTCTTTAGGTATAACACAGGTCTCCCGATACATAGCAGATGTCCTGAAAAGAACTCAGAATTTAAACAGGTGTCAGTATACAATATAGGGTTAGGAATTTTGACCTCAGAGCAGGGGGAATCCTTTGATACTGGGAAAACTTGCAGGGCACATGACAATGTCCTTGCTCTGTGATCTTGGACAAGTTGCTTAACTTCTCTGAACCTCAGTTTCTCATCTTAAAGTAAGATTGGTAATAGTAGCTACAACTCATAGGGTGATGTGAGGTTTAAAAGCAGAAACAGCTCCTGGCATACAGCAATTCTCCTTAAATGATAATTACTCATACAGTTACCATCTGCCTACTGTTTTTTTGGTTGTTGGGTTTTTTGTTTTTTTATTTTATTTATAAAGCACTATCACAAACATCCAAGTGAGACTTTGGGAGTCCTGAATGAAGTAATTTCCTATCAACTATTTAACTTCTCAGATCCTTCGATTCATAAACTCACATAATTTATGACACAGTGTTGGAGAGAGTGGGGGGAAGAGACTAAGAAATCAAGTCCTGATCTTGGAAAAGAGATCCGGAGGCCCAGATGGTGAAACGATGTGCCCAAGCACACACACAGGAACAGGAGAAAGCCCCAGGACTGAGAGCAGGCCTCTTGGTGCCAACTCCAGAGCTCTCGCTGGCGCACCCAGTGCCAGTATCCTTCAGCATCCTTCTGATTAAGGGGGTCTCAGGACAGTTCACGCAATGCAATTAAGCGTTATAAAGAGTCTGGAGAGGGGCAACACAGAATCTTGTAGGTAACCTTGAGGTGCTTTAAAATTCACATGTAAGAGTATTCCTACCAGTGTAGGTTTCCAATCTTCTTATAATGACACTTATTTTTAACTTGGGATTTAAAGTTGACAAAGACTTTAATGAATAGGCAGGACAAAGGGAGCTGTCTGTCCATGGCTTGTTAGCTCCTGAAGTTAATGCTTCTCATGGGGACAAGAGTCAGCCAAAGGACAGAGCTCCAGGCAAACTGGAAAATGTTCCTCTGGCCCACAGATCACGGATTATTGCCTGGGCTCTGAGTGGCAAATCTTATGAGATTCTCTCCAGAGCCACCCACCAGTTTGCACATCTGTCACTCGACAGCATCAACTGTTATTGGATGCTCCCTATGTGCCAGACACACGAGTGACTTCGTGTAATCCTTACAATGACCTATAGAGAATGTACACCTATAGTGCATCTAATCTAAAACCCCACTGATTGTAAGACACGCCATTATTTTATGTACAAAAAAAGGAAGTCACTGCCAAACTACAACTGTAAACCACATAGATTATAAGATACTTTTTTTTTTCAGAAATGTTGAAACAAATTGTACTGTCTTAGTATTGCTGAAATGTGAATATTGTCCCATTTTACAGATAAAGAAACTGAGGGATAGAGACAATAATTTGCCCAAGGTCACAGAGCTGGTAAATGGAAACACTGGGATACAGACCTGGTAAGTCTATCACCTTTTCACAACAGTAAACTCAGATTTCCCAATGGCCACATGAATTACCCAAAAATGCACCAGGCAGAGAGGCAGGACATGAGTGCTAACTCCTGCTCCATCACGAATACATTAACTGTAGCAATTCTCTGAAAATCTCTGAACCTGACCTTTTGTATGTCCAAGGAAGGCACTGTGACAGACTATCTTGAATAAACTGCTGTTCCTCTTCTGGGAAAAAGCAACGTGGTCCAATGGAAAAAAAAAAAAAAAAAAAAAAAAGCATGTTTTAGAATCAGAAAGTTCTAGACTGAAATTCTTTGATACCACCATCTAACCAGCTTACCACCCTGGGCAAGTTACTGAACGGCTCTCAGCCTCAGTTTCCTCTTCTATAAAATGAGGCCACCACCATCTAGTTCCCTTAAAGGACTGCTTTGGAAGGGAGAGAGATATATAAAATGAGAAAGTACACGGCAGAGTTAGACTTCAACAAATGTTCTCTTTTCTAAACAAGTTGCCTTCTGCTTCTACTATGGGACAGAATCAAAGAACAAACATTTCCTGTGACCTCAACAATTCCCAACAGGGACCCTCAGGCTCAGACAGAAGAACGCAGACCCTGAGGGATACCCAGGCAAAGAAAGTGAACTGGAAGCATCTGGAGGAAAGGAATTGTTCAATGAACTTCCAAACTTTTGAATAAATGAATTGATAGGGGAAAGGGGAAAAAAAAGAAAGAACAGGAACTTAACACCATCCCAAGATACTGATCAATACATATGAGGATGAAGATAGTTTTATACCAAACCTAAGAGAGAAAACCTGCCTTTGAAGGTTTAGTTTGATACCAAAAGTGATCTACAGTGGGAAGAAGTTCCCCATTGTTCTGTTTTGCTCTTATGTTAAGTAATATTCTGTGCATGTATCCTTTTTCTTTCCTCAAGAGCTTCAGAAAATCCTCACAAGATGAGAGCTTTTGACTTGAAGGGAAGGCGAATCATATGACGTGTAGAAACAAACTCTTGACCCGCTTTTTTTTTGGTTTGTTTTTTTTCCTCTCCATCGTATATAATGCCTTGAAGATTCTGGCACACAGCTGACTCTCAATAAAAATAAGTTGAACTTTTTTGACTACAAGCAGTTTCTTTTTGCCCAAAACTCCAAAACAGCCTATACATTTATTCTACCAAAACCCTCATTTTTCCCGCTTCTTCTCCAGAAGCATTTTAAAACATAATTCTAATAAACACACAAGATGCTTGGTATATGCTATGTCTCCAATCCTCTCACACACGGGCCTTCTACAGGCTCTTCAAACCTCAAGGCCCAGCACAAACTCTTGCACTTGCCCTACGCTCTCATCTGCCCCAGCCCTTGAGTTACTTGTCAGTTGTCTCAATTACCGCCATCGTCTGATCCGAATCAGTTAATCACTTTCCTCTCTGGCACAGCACCTTTCCCCAGAGATAAACGTGCGGGCAAGTTCAGCTCACCCAGAGCCCTCCACACCCCTGCTTCAAGCCCTCACTGACACTCCCAGAGAGGCCCATGTGAAAGAAAGACTATATGGCAAAAATCCCACTCTGTTCCCATCACTTCAGGAAGCGTACTTGTTTTCCGTAAGTTTAGACCAACTACCAACTTTTGGAAGAATCTGAAAGAATCCTGAACTACTTTAAGGGCTGGGTAATAGCTAACAGAAATGGCAGTTGCACTCTTCCGATACCTCCTGTGAGATAAGCTTCACTGTGTCGCCCAGCTCCCCACAAACCTAGACTCCTCAAACCGTCTATCCCAGAGCTGAGGGATCATGTGCCCCTCCGTTTCCCCTTACTGGTCTCCATATAAACGTCCCTCATTGTTTCCCTTCCAGCTTACATCTGGCTCCTGAAAGGACCCCTTTAAGTCCTGTGATGAGGATCATCAAAACATGGAAAAGCCTGGTTCTTTTCAATTCTTGTGCAGAGCAGCCATGGTACAAGACCTGGGACTCCAACATGCATGTGGTACTGTACCCCCGCCTTCAAGGAGCCCAGGCTTTTCCTACAACCGTGAAAGAGTATGTCCTCCCTGTGCAGTGTCTATAAAACGTAGTGACAAAGTACTTCGTAGCTTTGAAAGAAGCGCGAGGGTGGAAACGGACTTTTCCTTTACATTTGATGCCCTGTAACCATAACAACCGACGACGGAACCATCACCCCAGTGAGGGGCTAAGGTTTTCAAAAAACCTTTTTCAAAACGGGAAACTCCCCTGTACCAACTCCCGCGTCAGCCGTGCGTTCTGGGCGGCATGCGTGGTGCAACTGAAATCGGCTGTTCGTTCCTTCTCCTCGTCCCACCGTTTCCCTCGGGTGCTCACCAGCAGCCACCGCCGCCACCGTCACACACGCGCCCCGGGCAGGACACCTGGCGTTAGGCCTCAGCCCAATGTCACTTGTTAACCTTACGATCCCCGGCTTTCAGCACGCCGCCGCCTCATGTCTAAGGCATGCAAACCACCCCACCGCCACCCGCGATTTCCAGGAGTTGCAGAAAAACAACCCGAGGCGCAGAGAGCCTGTCATCCGCGTAAAAGTAACTGCGGTTCTCGACTTCCAAGCATTTCGCGACGTGGGCAAGGGGGACGGCAGGAACCCGGGGCCCCATTCCTAAAATTACAAGCTGTTTTCCTAGTTCCCGTGTGGACGGTTCTCCTTGGCCGTGGCTGAGACCCGAGCCCGGAGCCGAGAGCCCGCAGACGGCAGGCTAGGGGGCCGGCCGGCGGGCACTTTTTGCCGGGGTTAAGCCCAAACCGCCCCACACGGCCCCAAGGGAAAAAAGGGCTCTTCCGGGGGCGTCGCGGGTGGGCCTCCCTGTCAACACCCGGGCCATGACAGTAGGGCGGGGCCCTGAGGAGTCCGACCCCAGCGCCCTGCCGCACCAACGGCCACCGGCCCCCGGGCGTACCCGGGACACTGCGTGGTCCAGCCGCTCCCAGCCCAGGCCTTCTCCACGGGTGCTTTCTCCACAGCCCGCCCGACCCCGGGCGCGCTCACCCCGGACCCACTGGCTGCCTCATTGTACTGCGCTCGCGTCCGTACTCCGCGACCGCCGCGGCTCCAGCTTCGACTCCGACTCCGGCTCGGGCCGCTGTCCTGCCGCCCTCCCACCCGGGTACCGGCCGCCCCGCCCCGCCGGCAGACCCACCCCGCGCCCACGGCAGCCGCCGCCAACCAGAGAGCGGTGGGGGCGGAGCAGACCGCGCGCCAGGCCTGGCCAATCCAGCCCCTACCTGCGCGCCGAAGAGCAGCCGCGGAAATGGGTGGGCGATTGGTCAGGTCTGTTAAAGGGGCCGCGGCCCACAGAGCTGGGGAAGAGGGGCGGCGGCAGAATTAACTGGAAGATTTCGGGGTGGAAGGGTTAAGAGCGTCCCTTCTCTCCCAAGCCGGCTGCACCAGCTGCACAGCTCTTTGCACTTATTAATTTCCTATCCCTCCAGCCTAGCAACAAGTGAAGTCAGAACCTGCCCCTGTCAGAGGGAGAAACTGAGGCTCCGAGAACCAGGGGTCTGCCGCTGGGGAAATTCACTCAAACTTGGGCTTTAGAAGGCCATCAAACACATCTATCCCCGTCCAATGCCAGAAATTGGCTTTAAAAGGAACATTCTCAGCCTCACTCTGGAGGACTTTTAACAAGTAGATTCCTAGGTCCCATCCCAGAACCTCTAATTCTCTGTCTATAATGGGACTGGGGAAAATAAGCATTTTTCAACAACCCTCCCCTGAGGTGATTCCGATGGACATGGTACAAGAGCCACACTCAGAGACATATTTCAAGTCCATCATAGCAACGAAATTCAAATTCAACCGCCAAAAATAAAGCTAAACTCTTTATCTACAAAATCAGTAGTGTGGTTGGGAGACTTGCTAGTTGGGGCTAGAAGTCATCTACTGAGACACTCAGAACAGTTCCTTGTGTGGGTCACACTAAGAACTGAAGTTGAAGGGCTGAGATGAAGCAACAAGCCAGCCTTGTCCTCTGACGCTGTGAAAAAATGCTTAAATAGCTTAACGGCAAACACACCCTTCCTCATTGCCATCACGAGGCCCCGTCATGACCCCAGGACGGTGCCTTCTTGCCCTTTGGGAACTTCATTCCAATACCATCAAGCTCTGCAAACCCTGCCAGCCACCTTCCTCTCTCCATCCTGGTATTCCAGACACACATCTGACCCAGAAGTCACTGCCCTCGATTTCAAGGTTAGCCCCCTTCCATCCAGCCCTTTCTGCAAGGAGTGAATGGCTCCACACAACAACCTGTTTTTGCTGTGCTATCTGATGGGTGTTGTGTTTACCAGGGACAGCTCCACACACATGCTCAGAGTTCGGGCTCTGGGTTGTAGACACCAGCTCAGGGATCACCATTTGCCAACCTCTGGCATTGCCAAAGAAAAAGGACCTCACGTCTCAGCAGGAGAGGGCTCCAGTCATGGATACCTGGAAGGGCGTAACTGCAAGGGTCTTTGGACGCTGGCAGTATGCATCTCAAGCGTGCCCACCCACCTCTTTGCCCATGCCAACCCCTACATAAATATTAGATTAATTAACACATTACCAACCTGACCTCAAACTAGAGGCCAATAAGATCCAAGAATGAACACTTAGAAAGAGCCCTTCTTTTTGAAAAGGGAGGAATATGGATGCTTTGAAAAATAAACAAACATATAATAATAGTAACACTTCCGACCTATGAAGAGGTTACTATGAACCAGACATTATGTCAAGGTTTTTACACATACTAATTCATTGAAACCTTCCAATAACCCTGTGTGGTAGGTATGATTATTAATTTCTCTGTTTTAAAGCTGCAGAAACCGAAACTCACAGCGGATAGTGATGCGTCCAAGCTCAGCAGCGAAAGAGCCCACGTTCATGACCCTACGCATCGGGCTGCTAACTGCTGTGCTCCAGTGCCTGCCGCAATGCCCTTTCCTGCTGCCAGAAACAGAACAGATAACTTCAAAAGGCAAAAGAAGCAAATATCACCAATCTTCACCAAAAGACAGAGTAGTATAGCAGCACCGCCTTGGATTTAAGGTCCATTGCTCTAACTTATTATCTGTTTGATCTTGGACAAGTGATGTAATGAAAGCTCTTTGAGCCTCACTCAGATTGCTCATCTATAAAATGGGATAATAACAATTCTGCCTCCTTGAGCTGGCATGCAAATCAAATCAAATAAAGAATATAGATATGAATATACATATGTACTTTGAACTTACAAATAACAAGAGTGATTTTAGAGCTTGGCATCTGTGACTCATTGTGTGACCTATGACAAAGGTCAGGGATTGGGATGCTAAAGTTAGATATCAAGCAAGATTCCTTACTTTGTCCCCAAAATAGCTGCTTTATCTGTACAGCATGTACAAAGTGAACTAAATTTTGTCACCTACAGTAGAGGTAGGAGTCATAGAAATTCAAGCCCAAGTTATTACTGTAGCATCTGCCCTCTCATTCCCCCAACCATCACCCCAATCTCTCTCACAATCCAGGTTTCAGCTTACACCTATAAAGGCTCTAGTACACCTGAATTATTCCCAATTATGACTTTTCAAGATAATCCCTATTTTCTCATGAAAGTCTAAATTGAAAAATGCTCTAAGATTTTTAATTCAATTTTTCGAGACTGCATTGCATTTTTGAAGGGAGAAATGGTTACTAAGTATGTGAAAACAAAAAAGTTGACTCACCTGTACATCTAAAAAAACATTAGGGATCCATTGTGCCACAAGCTGCACCATGAATGAGCAATCACTGAGGTCTCAGTACGTGCCAGGTGGTGTGCTAAGTACTGGGGATGGAGATGAAGGTACTTGTAAAAAAGTGTAAAAATGGTCAACTTTTGGCACTAGATCTAGTAGAGAAAGACCAACAAGTTGATAGACCACTATAGGCTTCCGCAAATGTAAGCCCAGGAGCTATGGGGCACAGAATAGGCCCCTGGAAAACCCCAATAATGTTTTAGAGGTGGCCAGATGAAAGCTATTAAGAAGAGAAAGCAGAAAAGTAGTAAACACTCAAGTTAAGAGAGCTGTCATCAAAGGAGAATAGATTGAAGAAGGAGGGAGTGGTCAATAACAACATATGCCTCAGAAGGGTCCTTAGAAGCACTCTGAACAGTATACTTTGGGATTTGAAAATGAGGAGGTCATTGGGGTCATGGACCAAAGCAGTGTAGGTGGGGCTGAAAATGCAGAGGCTTCCTAGGGCTGGGCTGAGGAGAAGCGCTTAGACAAGAGCATGGAGAGGCTGGACAGGGGAGGACAGGTCAGGGTCTCAGGAGGCCCAAGGAGTTGGGGGAGTTGCCTGGGGCAGGAAGCGGGTCTGCTCTTCCACTGTGAAGATGTGGATGCAGATAAGAATGGGTGTGGGTGTCATTCATTCATAGGCTGCTGAGGAAGTTGAGGAAATGCCTGCCTATTGGCTTTTATTTTTGAGCTCTGAAGTAAGAAGGAAAGTCATCTCTTGAGAGTGGGTGAGAGGTGATAACAGCAGCTTTGAGAGAAACAGTGAAGAACTGGAAAAGCCACTGAGAGGAATGAAAGAAGGAGCTGCCAGATTGAGAGGGAGAATTCTGGGCAGCCCTAGGGGCTCCAGGACCACAGAATGGGGTGAATGGTTATCTGGGGGCTTGGCAGCTGGGCCCACGTGTGAAGAATCCGGTCAGGAAGGTATTGGGTCAGGAATGGGAGAAATATAAAACAGTTGACAACAGGCGTTGAAGTGATGGATCATGGGGAGATACAAGGAAATCCAAGGAGGAGGGGATGGACAGGAGGAAATATGTGGGGGCAGGAGAGAAGAAAGAGCCAGACTTTGTGTCTATTCAGAGTGGGATGGGGGAGGTGAGATTTTTTCACATAACAATTAGGAGTGATGACAAGGTCAAGGGTGGTCATAGAATTGGAGTTCCTTAAAGACACTCAACTCCTGGGTTCGCCCTTCCCACCCCCACCCCCCCACAGTTCCTTATGGAGAATGACCTGAGATTGTACAAACTCTGACACTTTCTGCTCACTCTGCACCACCCCTGGGTGCCTCCGAGATGGTGGGGGTGGGGGCAGGGGTTCCTTCTAAAATAAAAGCCTGTTACTAATCAGAAGACTCCCACCATCACTGAGACCTAAGACATCTCTCGTCCCCACCAGAACACATCACCCCTTAAGGAGCAGGAGTGGGAGGGGCTACTTGAGGGCTGTCTTCAGGGGCTTTAAGGATGCCTCAACACGTGGGCTGATGCCCCTGTGACTATTTCCGGGCGATTATGGCGCAGCAGCCGGCGAGGTGCTGTCGATTATTTACTTTGCTGGTTAGCACGTGAGAGCTGAGGTTATTAAATATAAATGTCTCGAAGCTCTGTCTTTCCGAGGGCCGTTGGGGGAATGGTGGCTTCTAATTGATGTGGAACAGAGCCAGAAAGGAATTTCTAGGCTGAAGGATTGACGTTGCCCTCCCTTTTCCTGCTTACTCTGTGCCTCCCAGTGCTTCTCACAGAGAACAAATGCCCGGGGCATCAGTTACTCCTCGCTTTCCCTATAACCATGACATCACCCAGCATCCTTGCTTCCTGCCAAACACCAGGCCCTCCAATCCACCCCAGCACAGGAAATTCAATATGCAGCTTGCCCGGAATCACCCTGGAGCACAATTCTAACTCCAGGATGAAGGGTCTGCAGTGCAGCTAACATGTGCTGTCTGCAGCCCTGCATTTCTCCTCCCCACCAGAACACATCACCCCTTAAGTAGCAGGAGTGGGAAGGCTCAGCTGGCCATTTAATGACATAAACATCCACCTAAACATAGAAGGAAGTTGCTTGGGTTTTTTTAATCTTGAAAAGGTGATTTATATACTCTGACATAGAGTAGCTAGAAGTCAGTGGGAAACGTCAGCTCCTGACCAGGTTGTTAAATAGAACTGTAAATGGAAATGGTGGAATTGCTAGCCTTTGCTATTCCCTGTGGCTGCTGTACTGACACCTATGCAATTCAGAAGACAAAGATGGTCTATGTTTGGGTGAGAGCTTAGACTAGGAAAATGTTTGAATCTGTTTTGGCCAGGGTTCCCCAGAAAGCCGACCTTGAGACAAAAGGTCATATGCAAATATGTTATGGGGCTGTGTGAGCCCAGGGACCACCCCTGAGGCTCAGGGGCCAAAGCAAGGATGGGGGCAGAGGTGTTTGATAACGTGTTATTGGGGTGACCCCATTCCAGGCTGCTTGATTTGGGGGGACTGAGAAGCCCTGTGAAAAGCATCTCAGAACCCACCATGTGGGGTGGGGGAATAAGAGGGAGGCATTTATCCAATGGTTTTTGCCCCCACTGGTGAAAGGCTCTACACAGGGGCCTGAGCCCTGCTTCTGGGATTCACTGGCCTGGCACCCAGTGGGTGTCAACAGAGATGTCCTTGGCAGGGGCTGACAGGTGCCAACTGCAGGCCCAAGGCAAGACACTGTGAGATTGCACCTGCTGGAAGCTCGTTGGAGCACTTACAAAACTGGCCACTACAGCAGTGGTGCATAAGAGGTTTCTGATACAAAGTTCATTTTCAAAAAGGGGAACCTTGCACTATCCCCCTAAAACTACCATCTTAAGTTGGAATGGAGGGATATAAGATTTCAAATGTCTTTTAATGTTATTGTAATATTGTTTTCAGGGAAGCAGCATTAGGCTAGCAGCTTTGGGGTCATTTGGACCTGGGTTCACGTTTTGCCTCTGTCATTTCTGAGCCATGTGACATTGGAGAAGCTTTTGAAACTCCTTGCGCCCCTGTTTCCTCATCTGTAAATCGGAGATATCCACATCAGATGTTTCTAGGGAAAATTACTGTTCATGGAGCGTAATGCATGCAGGAAGACAATGGGGTAATATGCTTATGCCTTAAACAGAGAAGTGAAAGAAGATATCACATGGCTGTAAAAAACAAAGAAGACCTCTAATATTTCAAATAACCAAACAGCTTTTATCTACAGTGACTACGTATCTTGGAGTTTCCAGAAAAGCATCCGTTTCAAATATCCTCTCTTGTCCCAGTACATAGACTCATTTGAGAGGCAGTCACCTTGATCTTGGACCAGAAAACAGCATTATAGATATTTCCCACTAAGAAGGGGAAACTTCAGCCCTCTAGTTTTCTCTGCTCTGTCCACCCCTGGAGCGTGGGAAACACAGCTCTTCTTTCCCAGGAGGTTCTTCCATCCAACCTCAGCTAAGTGGGGGGACAGCTTGGTTTGCACAGGTGAGCTAGTTAACAACAAGGTGACTTTCAGAAAAACCAGACACTGGAAGTACAATGAATGCCACACAGCAGAGGAGGAACCAAAATCCACAGGTGGAGGGCTCCTCCCCAACTGTCCCATCTCCCCCTCGAGCCTCCCCTCCAGCACCACTCTCTTCTGCTGGGTGTGTGATCCACCACAGCAGGAAATGGTTTGGCTTTTCTACTATGAAAGTGATAGAAGCTCAGATTAGAGTATTAAAAAAAAAAAAAAAAAAAAAAGGAAACCTAAAAGAAGGAAGAAAAAAAACTCACTCATTTTCTTACCACCTGTTAACAACTGTCAACATTTTGTACGTATTTCTTTCCGTTCTTTTAAAAATCATCCATTGTTTCCCATGACTGTTATTTTATACGATATACCATTTTGTATTCCCTCTTTAAAATTTAACATGGTAACACAATGAGCAGCAGTACTGTATAGGATAAGGGAAAGAAGGGCTTGGCTTAGAGTCAGAAGGGTCTGAGGATTCGTCTCAGCTCCACCACTTACTCACTGTATGACTTTGGGCATATTAGTTATCTTTTCTGAGCCTCAGATTTGTCACCTATATAATGAAGATGATAGACACATCCATTCTCTGCCACTATTTTTCTGTGTGGTCCCTCTAGACTATAAGCTCTGTGAGCACAAAGCCCCTTCTCATTTGTCTTCTACTAAATCCCTAGAGCCTGGCTCTGGTGGATTAAAGATGGCCAAAGATTTGGTCATTCCTCTCATCTAGATAGAGACTCCCTTGGAAACTGGGGCTGGCCTTGTGTGGCACCCAGCCTCCAAGATGGTCCCAATGATCCTCACTTCCTGGTCCTTCCTGCCCTTTCACAGAAATGTGAACGATAAGAAAATGGCTGTTGTTCTAAGCCTCTGAGTTTTTGGGTGATGGGTTGTGCAGCAATATTTAACCCAAACACCGGCCCAGCATCTGGCGTACAATTGGCTCTTGAGAAATGTCTGGTGAATAAATGGATGAGCATAGTTGGGCTTCGGTTTCCTCTTCTATAAAATCACGGAGGTCAGGCCCTTCCATGCCTTACGTTCTGTGAGCCTCCATCTCTCTATTGTGTTATGGCTGCTTACCTGGCTGCCTGCCACGTGGCATCACTTGACTCTTGTAGGAAGACTCTATGTTTGTGGCATCTCTGTTCCTCAGTCCCATGCCAGTTCCTTTTTCTTTTTTTCTGTGTCACACAACAGGTGCTTCAGGCACCTGGTCCTCACGAAACTCTGGTGATTTCAATCATGGGGCTTGTAACTTGGCCAGAGGAGATTAGCAGAGGCCTCCATCTCATAGGCTGCACCTGCTCAGTTTAGCCCGAGGAAATGGAAAACACTCCCAACAGGTCCCTGGGACACACAGGCAAAGAGCAGAACAAACACGGACTACATTTCCCATCTACTTTCCTCAAGGCTGAGTCCTATAGTTGTCTCTTGGCTAAAAAACGACTGGCCTCTTTCACAGTACCCAGGACCCCCAGGCAAGTTTCCTAAAGTGGAGACAACATCTCCACTTCTGAGGACTGATGCTCAGCCTCTGGTTTATTAGGTTCCCTTGTTTGCCGCAGAGGTGCCGTGATTTTATTAGTGTGGCCATTTGGGGTGGCAGCTCTCTATCACTCCCATTGAAAAAACAAAACAAAACAAAAAATTAAAAGAGCTGGAGAAGTCAAGTAGCTAGCCTGAAGTCACAAAGCAAACCCAGCTTACTGGTGGAATTGGAATTGTCTCCCTCCCATTTAACTAAATCATCCACCCCACCCTCCTTACCACTCATGTCACTGAGCAACGATGCTGTGACCCATTTAAGTGATTACTCAGAAGAGCAATAGAGTAATTGCCCTTCCTGACTATTAATCATTAGCATATCATTGTCATTAGTAAGACCTTTCTCATTAAGCTATGAAGATATCTGTCCCAGACTTTAGAAAGTCACCCAGCTTCCGGAGGCTGGGGAGAGGGGAACCATGATGTTATTCATCTGTCCAGACAGAAAACACTGATTATCTTCTAGGTGCTCTGCAAGGTGATAGAAGCACAGCAGTGAACAAAAGCCAGGCTCTGCCTGCAAGGAGCTTGCAGTCTAGTTGACAAAGCACTTCCCTCTCTCTGTTGTAAGTTAGGGTGGTGAACGCTCAGGCTCAGCTCATATTATAGTTTTCAGACATTCCAGAGCAGAGGAGAAAACACAGAGCCTCCCCCTTATGCTCCAGCCTTATCCAACTGCCTGTTTGTTCTCTCGTGGATGCCTGATAATCATCTCATGTTCACATTCCTCAAACAGAGCTCTTGGTCTCTTCCCACCCCTGTCTTAGTCAGTGGCACCACTGCCCACCCACTTACTTGCTTGAGTCAAGAACAATGAGCTATTCTTGATTTCCTCCTTTCCTGGTCATAGCCAATCCGTGAGCAAGTCCTAGCTTGGGCACATCTAAACTCTATCTCAAATTTATCTGCGTCTTTCCACAGCTACCGTCAGCTTCCACCTGGACTCTCTCTGCTTTTACCCTCTCTCAGTGTTTCCACTTTAAATTGATAATCATAGACCTCAAATGGGCACTCAATTCTGGCCAGCAAGCCTGCATTTCCTGAGTAAATTCACTTTCCCACTCTCTGAAATAACGGTGATTGCTCTCTCTTCAGATACCCAATTCCTCTCTCCCCCTCATCTCATGCCTCCCTGGAAATGCTGGCCCAGCCAGACAGAAATCCCCCCAGCCTTTCAGCTCCACGTCTACTACCTATGGCATTTGCATGCATGCCCTCTGTTTTCTTCCTTGATCCAATCAAAGGTCTAAACTCTCTGGCTTCCTAGGAGTTGACCGCTGTAGTCGTCTCCCGTCTTTCTCCTGCCTAATCGATTTCTTCCTCTGGACTGGTCTTTCCCATCAACACACAAACATGTTCGAGTATCTCTCTTCCTGAAACATCCCGTCCCTCTGGCCCAAGCCTCACTCTTGCTGTTCCTTTCTCAAAAGAATTCTCTTCCTCTCCTATCATCCTCTTTAACTTGCTCCAAAGTGGCTCCTACCGCCACTGCTCCCCTGACACGGCTCTTATCACATCACTGATGATCTCCACTCTGCCAAATCCAGAGGTCACATCTCTGTCTTATTTGACCCTTACTTAGGCCTTTTCAAAAGATCTGTTGGCTACCTGTCAACTCATCCAAACCTCATTCCATTAGTCTGGTCTCTCATATTCCCTCCAAGCCACTGTGGGAGGGAAACAGCAAGCTTTACAACCCAGGTCACACATTATTGGTGGTCTGTTTCTTGGCCAGCAGACTGGACTGCAAATGGAACCTCTGTCTATCTGTCTATTCGTGCCCAGAAATGTAAGAGTGAGGTGTCGGCCGGGGCAGGTCCTAGGATGTCTGCAGCCATCACCAAACAATGTCCCCACGAGCCTGTTCCCTTCATCCTTAACACAGAGCTAGAAAATGGAAAACAACACCGTGATAGGGGACAGGAATAGGATTGCTGGTGTTCCTTTTTTTTCCCCTCTCAATTTCCATTATTGCAGTTCTAATGCTGTTTGGGCAACAGACAGAAGTTGGGTGCCAAAAAATAAAATGCCTGATAAGATTTGGCCTTCACCTACAAGGAGATTGTCTGTGGGTGGAGTGCCAGGGAGGAGGTGCTCATGGTAGGCAGCAATCCATGGCGGTGACCCACTCGTGTAGAACCGAAGGACGTGACAGCCCAGGGTCTGGCTGGCATTTCTCAAGGCTCCCTGCAGCTGTGATGGGATCTCAGTGACCTTTTCAAGAGCTTGGCTATAGAATGCATGTATCTGCTATAATTCTGATTAGTGTTTATGCTGACAGAGTGCTCAGGGAACAACTTGAAACCATCTTGCCTTTTCTCCGTTTCTGCAGATCAATCAATATTGAATCAATATCAATCCCACATTGTTCTTCTCAGATCTCGTCACCTTTACCAAACTCTTCTTCCTCTAAAAATGAAATCGAGCCCTATTACCCTGGTAACCTTTTTTTTTTTTTGGCTCTGGATTGTGAATCAGAGTGACCTGGGTCCCTCTGGGCCTATGTATCTTCTTTGTGACACTTGTCAAAACAGTGATTCAAGGAATTATTAGCATCTCTGTCCTTGGACCATGAGCTCCAGGACAGCAGGGCTCAGATCTTGTCCCTCCCTCTTCTCCCAGACCAGGCCCATTATAGGCCCTCAATGAACGCTCATTGCTGAAGGAACGACACCCACTAAGTGAGAGTGAAGGGCCCTCCCTTGCCCTGTTGCACCCAAGGAAACACCTCTCTCTGTTCTTCTCTTCACCTTGGCCTTTACAGATATGTGTTCTGTCCAGCTGGAGTTTGGAAAGGCCCTGTCTGCCTTCAGCCTTGTCTACCAGAAGGAAAAACAGAAAAAAGTTCCTGTACATTGAGTTAAGATATTTTTAGGCTAGAAGCTGCTGGGATGAGCCAGAGCTCTTGTTCTCACTTCATGGTGGTGTGACAGACATCATTTCTTTCTATGCCTCAGAAGCTTCAAACTGGCAGGTCCATCAAAGGAAGAGAGCAGCCCCATTACAGAAAAAGAGGCACAAACCCTCTAGTCTAAATCCTGAGGATGGAGTCTCTGAGGCCTAGGGAAAGCACATATATGGTCGACAGAGGGTTCTGGCTCTAATAACTTTATATCCAACAGCCACTGAACCCAATGAAACCCTGCGGTAGTGGTATTTGCTTAAGAGCGTGAACTCTCTCTGTCTTAGAAGATTTTATTTCCTAAATCATATGGAATATATAAGGATAGCTAGAAATTCCTGTTTCTGTGACCAAGTCAGGAAAAAAGGAGGGGGCATGCTCAATTTCCCTTTCCCTTAAGGACTATGGAAGACTGAAAAACCAAGACCTACAGAAGGGGTCTCTGTGTTGGCTGCAGCCGTTCCTCAGCCTCCTCTTTTGGGTTTGGCTTGCTGGAGACCAGCTGCAGGGAGGCTGTGTGGCAGGCCCAAGCCTGGCTGCTGATGCTGGCAGAATTGGCTAGGGAAGGCCTGTGTATCCTGGGAAAGAATGCAGGAGGGTAGATAGAAGGTGCCAGCCCGCAGGAGAAAGTGTGAGGAGGCGAGGAGGGAGGGAAGAATGTAAGTTAAACCATGGAGTGGTGTGCGCAGAATGACAGAGGCATAACTCTCTTTCCTTTTAATGCTGTGACCTCCCCCAGGGGACAGTCTCCAATGCTCAATGCTCACCCGTGTCCATAAAACACAAAACATTTTGCTTTGTAAATTTAAAACGATGGGTGAGTTTCCCCACTCTGATGGGGAACACTGGACAGTTTCAGAAGTTGAGCAAAGCCTGTACCAAACGATGGCTAAGTGTGTGCGTGAAATTATCGTAAGAGCATTGATTATAATTCAGACGAGGATTCTAAGAAGTTTAAAGGAGTAAGGACCAGATCTCTAAGACTCTTTCCAGCTCTAGAATCCTATTAAACATAAATAAAAGTCTTAGCAAAACAAAATTGACTGATATATTATGGTTTTAGAGAAACCTTAATTCTTGTTTGATGGAGAGAGGGAGTTGAGCAAACACTTCTAGAAGGCTACTCTTTTTTTCTGCCTTTCACACTAATTAGGCAGAATAGGAATTATGGGCCTGGCATCTCTTATAGAGTATAACATCTTTTTATAGTTATATTTAAAAATTTCTATGATAGAAATTTTTAAACGTATACGAAAGTGGCGAGAACAGCATAATTGACACGTGTATAACCATAACCCAGCTTTATTAACGATCAGCCCACGCCTACATCTTTTTTCTTCGATCCCTTCCTCCTCCTTCAACTAGATTATTTTTAGGTAAATTCTAGATAATATTATTTTACTTGTAAATACTTCACTATGTGTCTCTAGGAAAGGCTTTTTAAAGAGACATAATCACAATACTACTAGCATGCCTAGATAATGAACAATAAATAATTCCTTAATATCATAAAATAGCCAGCCAGAATTCAAATTTTCCTGAAATTTTATTTTTTCCTATCTGGTGCTATATATTTATCAAGAGCCTAAAAAATGTTTAAACTTGATAACTTCACTTCCAGAAATATTTCCTGAATCCAGAAAAAGCTTTATACATACAGATGTTTTCTGCAGCTGGCGGAAATAATGAAATTGGGCTGTAAATTAAATGGACACGGTAGGTGAATGGTTAAGTAAGTTATGGTAAAACCCAATGAAATAGCACTGATTAGGGAAAGGCAGTGATGTTAGAAGACTTGCTCCACCATTACCTAACAAGATTTCTTTTTTTTTTTTAAAGTAAGCCCCCAATGGAAAAAAAAAAAAAAAATAAAAAAAAATATATATATATATATATATATATATATTTAAAGATTTTATTGGGGAAGGGGAACAGGACTTTATTGGGGAACAGTGTGTACTTCCAGGCCTTTTTTCCAAGTCAAGTTGTTGTCCTTTCAGTCTTAGTTGTGGAGGGCGCAGCTCAGCTCCAGGTCCAGTTGCTATTGCTAGTTGCAGGGGGCGCAGCCCACCATCTCTTGCGGGAGTCGAAATGGCAACCTTGTGGTTGAGAGCCCACTGGCCCATGTGGGAATCGAACCAACAGCTTCGGAGTTAGGAGCATGGAGCTCTAACCGCCTGAGCCACCGGGCCAGCCCCCCCGGCCCCCTCTAACAAGACTTCTTGAAGCACCATTTTACTTACAGATAAAATATGGGTAATAATTGTATCCGTGTAATGGGGTAGGCGCTACCACTGTGAGGACCGAATAAAAACGCACATAAAACACTCAGCAAAGTGTTTGCCTGGTGTCAAGTGAGCCCTCAATATATGGTCACTGAATAATGTGCCGCAATAAAACGTGTTTATGAAGTACTTGTAGGAACATAGAAAATTATTATAATACCAAGTTTAAACACTGTTAAAGAATTATACTACCATATAACCACAACCATGTAACGAAAAAGTGTCCAGAGTTAAGATCAAAATAAAAGTTTATCATTGAGCGATCCCCACCCCATCTGTTTTTGTAAAAGCAATGCAAGCCCATCCCAGAAAATTTGGAAAGTGTAGAATAGGAAGAAGGAAATGTAAGATTTGATCAACTAAGGAGGGCAATCTTACGATTTTCTTTTTAAAGTCAGCAATGCCTACCACCCCGAACTACTGGTCACCAAGCTCGTTAGCACCGCCTTGTGGTCAAACTAAGCAACTACTCTTAGGCAAAATCCAATGAAGAATTAAACCAACAATGGTACAACTAACTTCGTAAGTAGCATAAATGTCACACTGGGTCTTCTACCTGGAACTTCCACCCAAGGTCCACCTCGGTCCATGGGCCCTAGGGGTATCCAGGGGACCTCATGTAATTGTCCTCAGGTAAGAAACATGGCTCAAGGATTTCATATGACTAACTCAGCCATTATACATCTTGCATGAATCTAGCTCATCCGTCTCAGAGCTAGTCTATGTTCAGGCTGAGCCTTTCTGGAAACTTGTCTCCACTATGTCCAACTTTCAGAGAGGAATAAAGGAATACATGCTCCAACATGGTGATCCTTGAAAACATCATGCTAAGTGAAAGAAGCCAGTCACAAATGAGTCACAAAGGATCACATACTATCTGATCCCATTTACATGAACTGTCCAGAATAGGCAAATCCATAGAAACAGAGAGTAGATTAGTAGCTCCCTAAGGGCAGGGGAGTTAGGGAAAATGGGGAGTGACTACCAGTGGTTATGGGGTTTCTTTTGGGGGTGATAAAAATGTCCTAAAATTGACTGTGGTGATGGTTGCAGAACTCGGTGAATATACTAAAAAATCCTTGAGTTGTACACTTTAACAGGATGAATTAGATGATATGTGAATTATATCTCAATCAAGCTGTTATTAACTATATATACATATATATTTATAGCCATTACCTAGCCTGTGCTTCTGGGCAGTGTGGCTACAAAGATGGATGTGGTGTTAGCTATCTCCCCAATTTAAAATAGAATAATACAAGATGAACTTGGCAGGGAAGAGAGGGTAAGTAAGCTTCAGGACCTATAAATAAGACCTTGGCCTTGAGCTGTCAGGTGCAAGGTTCTGATTAGGACTGGTTATCCGTAACCCTGCCCGAGGCATGGCTTGATCTCAATCTATTTACTAAAGAACAAGTGTGATGCTATAGGGCTTAGGAAGGAAGAAAACTCCTCCCACGATGCCAGGAAGATATAATTAAAAACATGAATTACCCTTTCCAGGCTTTGGAGGCATTCATCATGTCATTTTCCGCAGACATGCACAGATAAGGCACTTTGAAGCATTCTATTAATTATTTTGGAAAAGAAAAGGAGGGGCCTCCTCTGGAGTTCTGGGCACTGTGAGTGGAGGCAGAGGGACAACTTTGAGCAGGGAGGGCTGGAGGGGATTCACAAGCTGGTGGTGCACGGCTGGGCCATGTTCTGCGGGTTCACACAGCAATAGAAATTTTCTTAATCAGTTGCCGTAAGAATGTAAGCTCTAGACAGGCAGAGATTTTTTTGTTTGTTTTGTTTGCTGCTGCATCCCTATGGCTGGTGTGGTGTGCAGTAATTTTTTGTGCATGCGTTGAACAGATGAATATTCAAATATTAGGGGATGTGACCAAGATAGAGTAACAAGGACCAGCCTGAAACAACTTAAAAACCAGACAAAATATTTGAAACAGCGGTTGTCAAGACATTGGATATCAGGTAGCCAAGGACAGTGATCCCTGAGACATGAGAAACAAATGAGGTGAACCCTACAATTCCTCAACTAACTGCCTGGAGATTTTGCAGGTCATGGTGTGGGCAGGAGGAATCCAGCCTGGCAAGGCTCCTGGAATTGAGGAGATGGAGCTGAGTGGTCAGGATGGCTACTCTGTAGGGCAAAGATCCGGAGAAGGGAGAGCTTCCCAAAGAGAGTTCCAGAAATCCACACAGGGTCCTCACTCAAGTCCTCAGCTGAGTACTGATCAGCACAACATGTAAGGAAACTCTCAGACGCCAGAGAAAGAACCGCTTGAAAGGAGCAGAAAGGACAATCTTTGGAGCTCATACAGGACCAGGAATAGTCCATACTCCTACCAGCCAGAGTGGAAAAATCTTGTAATTCATGGGGCATTGGGTTTTTTTCCCTCCTTAGTGGAGCATATTTAGCCCTTGACTAACTGCTCTGACCGCGCTTAACAAAGCTTAATAGCAACACTTGAAAGGACCAAACTGTTCCCAAGCAGCTTAACTGCATCCCAGAACAAAAGTAAAAAATACGTATAGGAATACAAAAATATCCAGCACCCAGAAAGGTGAAATTCACAATGTCTATGTAGCATTCAGGATATGAACAGGGGAGAGAAACATAGTCATTTGAACACAGAAAGTTTAATATAAAAAATTATTAACTATAAATAAGTAAAGAGAACTCTAAAGAATATCTTAGAGTAGAGGGAAAAACCCACGCTGGAATTCAAACTTCAGCGGAGAAGGTGTGGTCGCGCCCATTCGATAGTGAAATTCATGGGTTTTCTGAGCCAGAGCTGGTCCACAGTTGCTGGGCAAGAAGGAAACTCCCCTCTGGGGTGCAAGTGGGTCAGTTGGTGGGCAGAGAACCGTGGGATTGGGGTTGGCAAGTAGGAAATTCACCTGCTGGGAGCAGAATGGATTAAAGGTGGAAAACCACTGTGGAGCTTGTGAGAATCTGCCCATAAGGAGCTCTTGAAACTTGGTGGGAAGCAGCAAGAATCTGAGGGGGGTGAGTGACCCTGGATGACCCCCACACTCCACTGGCAGCCATACAATAAGAGCAAGAAGCCAACAGAAACACATTAGAATAAGGAAGCGAAGCCCCTTTAGCTAGTGTCCCTCCAGCACCCCTACTGACAAAGCCTTCACATGGTGCCAGCTTCAAAGAAGAAACGCTTACAGAGTCCATAAGTTATAGCTAATTTATCTCAGGGCAGGCAATGAAGTATAGATTTGGAGCTAAGAGGAAATAAGTTGGTAACTGGTACAGTCACAGTCTGACATCCAATTAAAAATTATCAGGCACGCAAAGAAGAAAAAAAAACATGACCCATAATGAGGAGAAAAATCAACCAATAGAAATAGACCTCAAAATTACACAGATAATATAACTAGTAGATGAAGACATTAAAACAGCTATAATATACCCTATATTCAAGGAGGTGAAGGAAAGATTGAGCATGTTTAGTAGAGATATGAAGAATATGAAAAAAGATCCCAGCTGACATTCTAGAGATGAAAACTACAATGTGAGAGGAAACACACACACACACACACACACACACACACACAGGATGGTATTAATTGCAGATAAGATGCTGCAGAAGGAAAGATGAATGGAGTTGAATATATAGCAACAGAAACTACACAAAATGGAAACAGAGGGGAAAACAAAACAAAACAAAATGAACAGAGTCAGCTCCCTGCTTCCCCTGCTTTCCTAGGGCAGGAGTGGGAAACCTTTTTTTTTTTTTTAAGGGATTGATAGTAAATATTTTAGGCTTCTGGGCCATATGGCTTCTGTCGCAATGACTCTGCTTATTCAACTGCGCTGGAAAGCAACCATGGACACTGTGTAACAAATGGGCATGTCTGTGTTCCTATAAAACTTAATAAAAACCCACAGGCAGCTGGTGGTCAATAGTTTGCTAACTCCTCCCACAGAGCATGCAGTGAGTGTCCTGACTGCTTACGCAGCACCCCAAAACGGAAAGGGGCTGCCTGATCCCATCAGATGAGAGCTCACCCCAGGCTTCGGCACCGTCTCCCTCTCATCTCACTTCCTCTCTTTCTGTCCCAGTCTCCTCTCAACTCCCATTCCCCAGGGCCTTGAAGGATAGCTAGCAGATAAGTGAATTTATTTAGCCATTGTGTTGTACAAAAAAAAAAGCCCCCAAAAGATATACACATCCTAGCCCCTGGAACTTGTAAGTGAGACCGTATATGGAAAAAAGATCTTTGCAGATGTGATTAAGGAATTTGAGATGGGGAGATTACCCTGGTTTGTCAGGGTGGGTCCTAAATGCAATCACAAGTGTCCTTATAAGATCGAGCAACAGGAGATTTGAGGACGCTGGCAGTGGAGTGATGCAGCCACAAGTGAAGGAATGCTGGCAACCTCCAGAAGCTGCAAGACGTAAGGAACAGATTCTCCTCTAGGGCCTTTGAAGGGATCGTGGCCCTGATGACACCTTGACTTCCTCTAAGTGATACTGATTTTGGATTTCTGGTCTCCAGAACTAAGAGGGGGAAAAAATGTGTGTTGTTTTAAGCCATGCAGTGTGTGGCTTAACACGGTAGCCCTAGGAAACTAACACAACCATCTAGTAATTATCTGGAATAATTATCTGTGATCCTCAATACAGTCAAATGGCCTGCCTCCACCCTGGTTAACAGGTTTGAGGTAGGTTAAAGGAGGCTTTCTGGATCCTTGGCTTTAATCCAAAGCAGGCCACCTGGGAACGGGAAGACAGCCCAGCCAAGGAAGTGGATGGAATCCTAGCTAGGGAATCAGGAGATGTGCGTGAGGTCCCGCTTTGCCCTCCTTACTGAGAGTTTCCTGACAAGTCCCAGCCTTGGTTTCCTCCCCTGTAAAACTCCCAAACTGCGAGGAGAGGAGGAGGTTTCCTTCCTGCTGCCAGTGCTCTTAAACTTAAAGAAAAGGCTGATGAGAACATTCATATAAACCTGTGTTACCTTTGGGGCTGGGAGCCTCCCAGGAGCTCTCAGATGCCACCACTGGAGGCCACCCTGCTCTGAGTTTTAGGACTAACAATAATGATAATAGAAGCAGCTAACCTTTACTGTATGCCGACTATGTGCCAGGCACCGATTTTCATCCTGCGCCAGAGACACGTGGAAATGAGACAGTGGGGTTTGCACTTTGGAATCAGAAAAGCCTGAGCTGGAATCGCATATCTGCCACCATTAGCTGTGTGACCCCCAAGGCAAGTGATTCAGCCCTTCTAGGCATCAGTAAGCTCACCTTCAAAATGGTGCTGCCTTGAGCTACCTTCCTGGGAGGTCACCGAGGATCAGATTTAAGCAAAATGTCTGGCACAGTCCTCTTGTTACAATTTGTTCTTTATAATGAGTGGTGTACTCATGGTGAACACATGCGTTCAGAAGGGGGTGGGCTGAAATTTCTCAGTGTGAAACCATCTAAGTGCCACTGGCATCCATCCAAAAAAAGAGTGTTTCCACCCCCGCCCCCGCCCCGTGGCTCTGCAACTGCAGACTCTTTCTTCTATGACAGCACCTAGACACACACACGGTAATTTTCAGGCAACCGCTGAGCAACTAATTTTCCCACCTAAAATTTATTCTTCCATCTTTTGTTTTTGTAAGCTGAGGCAAAGACATAATAAAAACCCTCTGAATCTGGCAAAGAAAAACAACATGAAATGTGATTTGAAACTAGGAGTAATCATTGTGTCTACAATTCTAAAAAAATAAATCAATCAAGGAGTAGCTTTTAGAGCCGGTCTTCAGTCATGCAGAAGTGTCTGAGTTAGAAAGAGGGGGCTACATGCACCCAGCATGCCATTGTTTTCCTCCCTCAAATGCTGCTCTGCCTTGACTTTCTGTCCTAGTTAAAAGCCCCACCAACCCCCAGACCTACTGGTCCACGACCCAGGGATGCTCTCAATATTTCCCTCCTCATTCCATCAAGTCATCCAGTCCTGCAACTTGTTTAAAACGACAACAGCAAGAAAGTATGTGTTGGGGGGTGGTAGTGGGGGTAGGTCTGTGGTTAAGAAATTTGGGACATGGTCCCTCTGCTGCTCCATCTTAGACAATCCCTTGCATATCAATATATTAAAGGCTTTAATGCATCCTGTAATTAAAAATAAAAACAAAAGAACATTTTAACCTAGAGTTTTCCAAAGGCATTCTGCCATGGAACCCCTTTGCGTTAAGCACCCATCATAGGATAAAGGAGAACCGGTGGCTCAGTTGCAGGTCCTCAGCCTAGCACCCAAGCCCCAGAGCTGGGCTGGCTGGCCAGCCTGCCTCTGCAGTTTTACCCCCTCTCTGTCTTACGTCAACCTGCTCCAGCCACACCTCACTGCTCACATTTTCTCAAGCATGCCAGGATGTTCATGCCTCCATGCCTTTGCCGGAGCTGTTTCCTCAGCCTGGAATGCTGTTCCTTCTTCCCTCCAAGGGCTGGCTGAAATGGCTCCTGCTCTGGAACAGGTTTCCCAAGGCTTCTAAGCAGAGCTAATTACTCCTTCCATCGAACCAGCCCTGTACCTAGCACTTACCTGGAGTAAAGCACGTCTCTCGATGTATATTGATGAATATTTATTTCACATGCCGTCCCCTGTTGTAGGCTGTGAATTTCTCAAAGGACACACTATGCTTTCTTTATTACAGAATCAATGCCAAGCACAGGGCCTGGTACACAACAAGCATTTGCCTGCTGAAATTCCTATTGTCTTCTATCCTATTTTCTTAATATGGTTTTCTCAAAGAAGTAATTCATGCCCATTGGGAGATTTTAAAAACTATATATTTAAAGGAGAAATCCCATAATCCAAGAGGGATGAGGTGAATGATTCTCAAATGGGTGTTAGCATAAGAGTAACTTGTGTGAGCTTGTTAAAAACACAGTGCCCGCCAATAGATGATTGGATAAAGAAGTGGTACATTCACACAATGGACTATTACTCAGACATAAAAATGAATGAAATGTTACTATTTGCGACATGGATGAACCTAGAGCAGGGGTGTCCAAACTGCGGCCCGCGGGCCAACTGCGGCCCGCAATCCGTTGTTAATTGGCCCGCAGCAAATTCCAAAAATATATTTAGTTTCCTTACATAAACCAGGTGAGGCAATACGTACTTCACCTTGAGTGAGTGGCCCGGCTGTTTGTGTATTTTACCGCATATGGCCCTTGGTAAAAAACGTTGAAAAAAGTTTGGACACCCCTGACCTAGAGGGTATTATGCTACGTGAAATAAATCAGACAGAGAAAGACAAATACCATACCATTTCACTTATATGTGGAATCTGAAAAACAAACATAGACAAACAAAACAGAAACACGTGAATAGATACAGAGAATAAACTGTTGATGGCCAGATAGGAGGGGCATTCGGGGGCTGGCCCAATAAGATGAAGGCACAAAGAAGTACAAATTGGTGGTTACAAAACAGAGGGATGTGACATACAGCATAAGGATTATAGTCAATAATATTGCAGTAACTATGATTGGTGTCAGGTGTGTACCTTATCGGGGCATCATTTCATAAGGTATATAAGTGCTGTATCCCTGTAACTAATATAATATTGAATGTCAACAGTAATTCACACATTTAAAAACTAGATGCTCAACTCTCAGCTCTGCCCCCCAGTGTCTGCCCCAGTGTGTGTGTCCATGTATGTTTAATAAACTTCCAGTTGATTTTAAAATGCATCCGTCATTAAGGGTCACTGCTCAGGTGATTGCCAATAATTTTGTGATGAACACCTTTGTACACAAATCTCTGTCTGTGGGTCTGTTTATTGCTCAGGATAGATTCCTAGAAATAAAATGATTGAGCCAAAGGGCAGGAAGGTTTTTAAGGCTCTTGGAACAGTCGTTCTTCAGAAAGATTGTGTCACTCCCCTCTCCCACCAGTAGCATTTGAGGGTGCTTGTCTCATCACACCCCCATAATTATGGCCACTTTGGACAAGAAAGAATACAAGAACTGTTGCTATTAAATGTGAAAGAAAAATTGCGTAGCTGTGTGATTTCTTAAGAGGGACATTTAGCAAGCTTTTGATGTATAATTACTGTTTCAGCAAGCCTAGGAACACATGGGCTCATTATTTTCTTTTTGCACATGGCTCGTAATTTTGCCAACGCTGTGAGCACCCGTCATCTCATCTGTTTTCCTGGGCTTATGCTGCTTGTGTGTTTTCCTAGAAGATCTTCTCTCTCCCTCTCTTTCTCTGTCTCCGTCTGTCTGTCTCTCTCTGTCTCTGTCTCTGTCTCTGTCTCTGTCTCTGTCTCTGTCTCTGTCTCTCCTTCTCTCTCTCTCTCTCTCTCCTTCTCTCTCTCTCTCTCTCTCTCTCTCTCTCTCTCTCTCTCTCTGAGGGATGTAGTCTTTGAGTTTCTTCTTCCCCAGAGGCTCAGCTAAGGGCAGGTCCCATCACCTTAGATGCTCACATCCACAGTGAGGGGATGGGCCAACAGCCCAGCACCTAGAATTTTGCTCAAAGCTCAGTGTTCTTAGTTGTCACATTTCACATTTTTTTCCCTTTCTGCCTCCATCCTACTCTGGCAAACAAGGGTGGCCCTGGCAGGACTTCTCAAAGTCTGGACCCCTCTGAACGTAAGGAAGAACCCCTGCTGAGCCAGCTTATTGGTCTTAGATGGAAAAGGCCACAACTCACTCCCCTGTGCCCAAGGAGGGGAGGGTCTCCAGGAGCTCCAGTGGAGTAGGTAGGGAAAGAGAAGTTTCCGGGAGGAGGGAACAGCCGACCAAGTCCATGGACAGTAGCCATTCTAATGTTAAATGTGTTGGTCCTCTAACCAGCAGTTTCCAGGCTAGAAAGCTTGCTCAGCGGATACTCACACATGTACATGACACTGTTTGCAAGGACTTCCCCTGATGTTTGCAATTGGGGGAGGGGAAGCCTATTAATGGGCAACTGTTAAAAAGTGAAAGTCTTTCCATATTGGAGATATCAGGCAGTTGCCCTAGGCAGTTAAAAATCACGAGGCGAAAAAAGAAAAAGGAAAAAGACAACAGGACAGAACTGTATAGATGGCAGGAAAATATTTGTCAAATGAAAACAGCAGGCAGGAGGAAAATATGGTCAAATGGTCCCATTTATGTAAAAGGAAATGCTTATTTTATTCACCCAACATTTAATGAGGACCTATTACATGCCAGGCACCGTGGGTAAAAAGGCAAACCACACAAAGCCCCCACCCTCGTGGGACGTGCACAGCCAGGGTTTGTAACGAAACAGAAACAAGATTGGAAAGGACTGTTCACACTGTTTATACTTAGGCAGGTGTATGGGAGCAGAAACGGGGTTTTAATGAGGGTTTTCCTATCTTACTCTCCAGGCTTCTACATTGTTTGAGTTTTCTCTACAGTAACTATGCATTGTATTTGTAATTTAAAATAATACAGAATGAGGAAATGAAATAAAAAGGAAATGCAAAAATGGAGCCCATGAGAGCCAGGGCCTGAGACACTGGCCTGAGCCTGCTTTTCCCACTTCCCACGCCTTTCTCAGCTTGAGAGCTGGGATACCATCACTTCAGCTTCCCATCAGATCAAAGATGTGATTTTTAATCTCTCAAGAAAAATAAACCAGACAAACAGAGAAAACCATCGTGGGGGAAATTTCAAGGTTAGCCCAGCTGTGACTGCCTGTCCCACAGGCCCCAGGTCTCTTAAGTAGTTCTTTGCCAAGATGTATAGTCAAGAGAATAGCTCTCCCTTTTTTATTGGGAAAAATTTCAAACCTTCAGAAGTCACAAGAAATAGTACAATGAACACTTGTATATCCTTCACCTAGTTTCACTAGTTGTTAACATCTTGCCCATTTGCTTTCTGTCTCTCTCTCTTTCTATACATTAATTTTAATTTTTGCTGAATCGTTTGTAGCTACAGACATCATGATGCTTTATTCCTAATACTGAGAACGAGATCACTCTACATAAGCAAAGTATATAATCAGACTTGGGAAATTTAACATTACTATTATCCTGACATCTAATATACATTCCGTATTTAAATTTTCTCAAGTGGCTCAATAATGTCCTTTAATGGCTTCTTTGTTGTTTTTTTAAAGGTCTGGGATCCAATCGAGGATCACGTGTTACATTGAGTTGTCCAGGCTCTTTAGTCTCCTTTAATCTAGAGCAGTTCCTCAGTCCATTTGGGTCTTTTCTGACACGGAGACACTTGAAAAGTCCAAGCCAATTGTGTTAAAACTGCAATTACTTTAAATATACTTGATTGAATTCTACACGTCCTAGAAATGTACGTAAACTTCCTCATGCTACCACTAGATGGCGCGCTCCGTAGGCGTTGGCCCTTAAAAGCCCTTGTGAAAGGGCACTCCAAGGCAAGCAAACCCGTTTTGTCTCAATCAGATAAAGCTCTTATTTGGTAAAGCATATGATGTTAGAAATGCCTATATATTTATAAAAGTGGCATCCTTTTCAGCATGTCTTCTCACATATGATTCATTATCACATTGTTCCTAAGGATTCCGACAGAGTAGGATTGGGGTGGGTCTTAAGATTCTACATTTCTCACAAGCTTGTGATGCCACGGGCCTGCAGACCACATTTTGAGGGGCTCGGTATTAGAACAAGCATACTCGTATGAAGAAACACATCTATTTACAATTAAGCAACTGTTGTTTTTATATTATAAGCAGCAATGAAACAACTACTGCTCTTCCCCTCCCTCCCTCCGTTTTTCCCTCCCTCCCTCCACCCGGGCCCTTTGTCTTCCTTGCTCTGTACCTTAAGGCTTTTGCTTTAGCTGCTCCCTCTGCCTGGAGAGCTCTGTCCCCAAACAGCCTTCTGCTTGGCTGACACCCTTGGCTCCCTCAAGCCTTGCTGAAATCTCAGTTCTTAACGAGGCCTGCCCAGACCATCCTACTGAGTACTGCCACCTGCCACCACCCCGGCTTCCAATTCCCTTTCAACATGCTTGGTTATTTTCCCCATAGCCCTCACCAGCCTCTCACAGACCATATAACCTACCTTTTACGTTTATTGTTTATTTTTGTCTCTTCCTGCTAGAATCTAAGCTCCATGACGGTAGAGATTTTTGTCTATTTTCTTCACTGATATATCCCAAATACCTAAAACAGTGCCTGGCACTGAGTAGGTACACAAGACAATACTCATGCACCTTAATAGGACCTTCAAGATAAGGGAACCCAAGCACTTCATTTTGTTGATGAAGAAATGAGCTTCCGGTCTTTGGACAAGAGAAAGACCGGCCCAAGACCCATCACATAGGCTGTGGGAACATTGTCCCTATTCTTAGGGATGAATATAATCAAAATCAGGACTTACTGGTTAGTTTGTAAGCTACAATTTTAACTTTTATTATTTGCATTAGGCCTTTTCCAAAAAGGATCTGAAGTAGCTGACGACGAGATTAAAGGTCATGTAAAATGGAAAGGTTACGAATCAAAATGGAAGAGATATCATCTAAAGGAAGAGGGAGTCCACGTAACAGGCACTTGACAGTATTTAATCACTCTGATGGGTTGCTGTATTTGGCTCTAAATTCTTTGGCAGCTGAGTTAAACCGGAAGTACGTGGGACTGCAAAATGTTATCTGACCTAAGAAAGCCTGAGCACTCAGCGGGAACTCACATCCAGGAGGCACTGGTACAGGAGAACTCTGTGTAACAACCATCGGGCCCCAAATTGGCCAACGTTTACAACAAAACCCAAAGTCATGGTCAAAGAATGCGATCCTTCTAGCTGCAAAGACTAAGAGTATAACATTACAGCCCATGATGGCTTTTATGGTTCAAGTGAATTCTATTCTGATGTTCTAACTGAAAATAAAGATGAAAACTAGAGACTCTAGAAGAACACATAGCTCAACATGTCTAGAAATATCTTTTACAAATGTCTGATGCCCAGTACACTTAATTTTTTTTTTCTTTTGTGGTAAAATACACATAACAAAATTTACCATTTTAACCATTTTTAAGTGTATGGTTCAGTAGTATTAAATACATTCACATTGTTGTAAAACCATCACCACCATCGAACCTTATAACTCTTTTCATTTTGCAAAACTGAAACGTTAAACAATAGCCATTAAACAATAACCCCAACTCTCCCCTTTTCAGTTTCTGGCAACCACCCTTCTACTTTCTGTCTCTATGATTTTGAGTACTCTAAGTACCTCATATAAGTGGAATCATGTACTATTTGTCTTTTTGTGAGTAACTTATTTCACTTAGCATAATGTCCTCCAGTTTCATCCATGTTGTAGCGTGTGTCAGAATTTCCTTCCTTTTTAAGGCTGAGTAATAGCCTATTTGGAAATGTCTTTCAAGTCCTTTGCTCATTTTGGAATCAAGTTGTTTCATTTTTTTGTTGTTGAGTTTTAGGAGTTCTCTATATAGTCTAGATATATGATTTGCAAATAATTTAATATATTTCTCAAGGTATTTTTTTCTGTCTGATGCTTTTTTTTTTTTTTTGCTTGTAAAAGCAGAGATTTATTTCACACAGTTCTAGAGGCTGGAAATCTGAGATCAGCATGCCAGCATTGTCAGGATCCTCTTCTAGGACACAGGCTTCTTGTCATGTCCTTACATGGTGGAAGGGGCTGTGTGGTGCACTTTTAAACAGAAATCTCTGTGACCATGTCTTCAACTGAGCCCCAGAGGCATCTCACTCTTGGAATGTTATTTCTCCAGAAGGATCCCAGAGAGCACGAATAACAAACTGTACTTCAGCGAATGGCCTTGCCACAGGGGCCCCATGGAACAACCACCTGCCTCGTGTCTAAATTTTCTGGGCCATTCCTAAATAATCAAAACCTCAGATGCTAAATCTGCAAATGCCAAAGGTTCTCCTGAAATGATCACAGTCAAAAGCTTCATGATAAAGAGAAAAGCTTCCCCTTTTGCCTTCTTGTTCTTCTTCATTAACCCTGCCAGAGGAAACTGAGCTCGTCTCGGCTCAGGGACTCACACTTTTAATTAATGGCTGGTGGTATGACAGCTTCTAGAACCTGTGTCAGATTCTGGCTCAGGGTTCGTCCTCACCATGGAAGGCACTGAAATCCAGTCTTTTTCCTTTCTCTAGGACCCAGTCCCAGGCTCCTTCAAAGTCCCAATAGTAGGAGGTTTCCTCACGCTGCAAATTCTGGCCCAAACAAGCTAAGCCCGGAGGAGGGGAACGTTGGTTTTACCACAAACTGATGGAATAGTTTCTGGCACTAACCAAACTTTCCTGTGCCAAGAAGTTCCAGGAAAACTAGCACATCCTAAGATTGGCGGAAGTAAGGCAGCGACAGGGGACTTTTCCCTAATGAATCCAATAAACCCTTGGAAAAATAATCTACCAAAGGTCAAATATAGTAGAAAACAACTTTGCAGGTTTTTGGAGTCATTTTTTTTCCTAAAGAGAGAAAAATAGCAAATAGTCCATGTCCTGGTTCTCAAAACAAATAACTGAAAATAACCCATCTATAAATATAAGGAATATATGAACTTCGGTTCTGTATTACGGACAATTAACTGGGGGCGGGGAGAGAAAGGGAAAAGATAAAATGGAGAAGAGGAAGGAAAAGGAGGAAGCAGAGAAAGGATGAGAGGGAGGGAGAACTTTGAAGAACATCGGAAAAAGAAACAATATTTTCAGAAGAAGAGACACAAAACACAAGAGAGCAAAGTACACTGAGAGACTGAGCATGCTCAAAAGATTGTATTTAAAGGTAAATTACTGTTGTCATACTTTTCCATTTACGTGAGCAGCTTAGGAACATAGCAAATCAGAGCTGCAAGGACAGGAGCTCATCTTGTCCAATTCCTTCTGTATTGGGTTGAATAGTGTCTCTGCCATGCTCCCCCCCACCCCCCAAATCCATGTCTACCTGGAATGTCAGAGTGTGAGCTTATTTGGAAATAGTCTTTGCAGATATCATCAGTTAAGATGAGGTCATACTGGAGTGGGGTGGGTCCTAAATCCAATGACTGGTGTCTTCCTGAGAAGGCCATGTGAAGACAACACATGTGACGAAGGCCGTGTGATGACAGAGGCAGGGGTGACAGTGATGCTGGGCAAGGCAAGGGACACCAAGAATTGCCAGCAACCACCAGAAGCTGGAAGAAGCAAGAAAGGATTCTTCCCTAGAGACTTTGGAGGGACCATGGCACTGCTGACAACTTGATTTCAGATTTCTGACCTCCAGAAACTGTGAGAGAATAAATTTCAGTGGTTTTAAGTTGGAGTTTCTGGTCATTTGTTACAGCAGCCCTAGGAAACAAATACACCTTTCTTTGCAAAAGAACCTTGGGATGTGTGACATCTCCATGGTCACAGAAGCAACTGGGAACCAATCTCTTATTCCAACTTACATTTTAGTTTCTTTAAGAACACTGTTGCCACAACATGGAGGGACCTAGGGGTATTAACTAAGTGAAATAAGTCAGACTGAGAAAGACGAATACCATATGATCTCACTTATATGTGGACTCTAAAGAACAGAATAAAGAAACAAAACAGAAACAGACCCATAGATACAGAGAAAAAACTGATGGGTGTTAGATGGGAGGGGGCGTGTGGGGCTGGGTGAGAAAGGTGAAGGTATTAAGAAGAACAATTTGGAAGTTATAAAACAGTCATGGGGATGTAAAGTACAGTATGGGGAACATAGTCAATAATACTGTAAAAACTATGTACGGTGTCTGATGGGTACTAGATTTATCAGGGAGATCACTTCATAAATTATATAAATGTCTAACCCCTATACTGTACACCTGAAAATAATATAAAATAATATTGAATGTCAACTGTAATTTAAAAAAATAGTCACAGGGATATATAGTACAGTAAAAAAAAAGGGGGGGAATACTAAATATTATATCAAATAAATTAATACCAGTTTATGTATCTAAACACCTCTTTATGTACATAAAGAGGAATTGATTGCCCAAACTATGTGTTAAAAACTAGAAGGATAAAAAAAATAATTGTATTTGCTTTCCAGCATCCTTTATCCTCTGTAAACATGGAAATCATTTTTTTCTTCTGTTATCAAAGTTCATTTTGAAATAAAGATTCATTTCCTATTGCCCCTTTCTCAAGGAAGCGGCAATTCAGACTTTAGAAATACTTTGGACTGTGACGTTTTTCAATACATTGACTGCTTATTCCTTTCGTGTCCAAAACAGTTGAATCGCTTATTACTTTTGAGCGATGAGGGCTCTTTTTAAGGTAGAAATCACCATTTCTTTACTCTTTTTTTTTTCAAAGCAATTTTTCAAGGCAAGCCAAGTCCTGCTGGGATATTGGACTTAAAACTGTCCATGCGGCAGACCCTTCAATATGAAATGGGTCAGCCACTCTTTTGGGGTTTTCACCTGACATCAAATCATGTGGAACATATGTAAGTTTTTAATTATTTCATAGTTCTTAACCGTTTTTTTGGATCACGTCTCTGGGAAATTGACAACAGCTATGGACTCTCTCCTGGAAAATCATGTGCTCTCACAACTGTTTGCACCGACTCTCAGGGGGTTCGCAGACACCATGCCCTGCCCCCACACTCCACCCTGTGGACCCCAGCTGTGGAGACTGTCCACTGTGAATGAAAAAAGGGGTTCTACAGAAGGTACCTCACAGGGTGATCTGATCATAAGTGCCTAACTGGGCAGGTCATGGTGAGGAGTCACGTCCCACACATATAATGTCTTCACTAAAAGGTTTATCTTTGCCTCAAGCCATCCCTGTCCATTGTTTCTGTGCATCTAGGTTAATACACCTTTGAACATCAGGTAGCCACCCTCAAGAGAACATGTGATCTTGTTAACTATCCGGTAATACAGTCCCCACCTTGCTTTCTCCCACCTTCATGTAATGTTCCTTATGTCCCCTCTTTAATTCCAAATGCATAAAAGAAGCTGCAAAACCATTACTCCCTGGAGCATTTGAGCTTTTATTCCCCAGCATACGTCATCAGTTTGGCTCAACTAAACTCTTGCAAAAATTCTCTACAAGTTTGGATGTTTCTTACGTCGATACCTCAAATAGCTTTGCAGGTGGACATCTCCCTCCAGTTCACCTTTTCGCTTGGGCCACATGGTGTAAGCAAGGGCTGCACCTGGCCTGTGGCACAGGTTTTCTCTCCATGCTAATGACACTGGTGGAGAGTCTTAAAAACAACTGCTCAGGAGCTGAGTTCTTGCTGAGCAACTTTCAGGGACCCTCTCCTCACACTCTCAAAAACTGAGTCAGGCCCATGGAAGTCTGGCAGAATTTTCCAGGGGACTATGGTGGCTTTTTGAAGAGGACTAATTGAATCCTAGGGCTGGAAGAGACCTGGGGCTGATAGGCTGTCTTCCAGCTATTCCTGGAGGACACCATTCTCTCCCTGGCTTAAGGACCTTAGCACAAGTGCCCCCTTTGTCAGCCATGCTCCTCACCCCACCTTTTCCACCTGGTATCCTCTACGTGCCCCCAGATCTTTGGTTAGACACAACTTCCTCTTGGACACTCATTTCCCCAAAGTCTGTTAGGATCCTTTTACCTCTGCCCCCAATTGCTTTGAATTTCTCTCTTATAGCAGTTGTCCCACTGTTGTAATTAGCTCTTTACTCATCTGTGTCTCTACTGGATTGTATGTTCCAGGAAAGCCATGTGATTTTTATAATCTTATTACCAATAATATCAGGAAAACAGAGAATGACGGATACAAGCTTGTTAGACGAAATGATTTCCAGGACTTACTGTGACCGACGCCATCTTTGAAGCAAGCTGACCACCGGTTCACCCTGCGAGGAGTGGGCCTGTATCATCACCTAAAGGGAATATTCTTGCATAGATAAGTGGGCCCATTAAGCTGTTTTCTGCTTTGGATTTTACAGCTCTTAAGCATGCACATGCCATTTGGCTACATACCTTTAACAAGCCCTATCCCTTTTTGGGTGCAGACACCCTTTTTGGTGTCTTATTGTCACCCAAGGGGCTGCTTCTGTCTGTAAGTTCCCTGAATAAACTCTTGATATGATTCTGGAGTTGTCAGCTTTTCTTTGGTCTCTCTGGCCCAGGAAACAAAGTTTGTTGAGTAAATAAATGAATAACTGGCTGGTTCAATGCAGCGTTTCACTATTGGTGTTTTGGATTTGACAATTGTTATGGGGGACTGTCCTATGCTTTGCAGGATACTTAGCAGCATCCCTGGCTTCTACCCACCAGATGCCATTCAGCTGTGACAACTGAAACTGTCTCCAGACACTGCCCAGTGACCCCTGGGAGGCAAAATCACCCAGGTAGAAAACCACTGCTCTAATGAATGGATGTTGACTTTGGAGTCGCTTCAGCCATCTTGAGTCTATGTCAGGGAGTGAGAGTTCGGTTAATCAGTTTATACTGATGGAGATGCTCAGGAAATGGATGGCTGACCTCTTGTGCTTCCTCAGACAAGGGAAAAAATTCCACTGCGCCTTTGCTATATGGAGTGGTTTAAGTCCTTTAAAGACTTGTTATAATGTGAAAACACGAGAGGGAGCTCTAACTAACAAGTTCCTCTGCCATGAAAAATGGCCTCTCCTGGAAATGGTGACTGAATACTCTTTAAGTGAGGAGCTCAGGTTTAGATGCTTGGCGATGCTATCAGGTTAGGACAGCAGAGCTAGGATCTGGATTTAGAGGGATTTTTAGTTACTAAATCTATGAAAGATCCCTGTGTATGTGGCTTCCTCCTAGAAACATGCAAAGGGAATAATTAAAAACCCACTTATGCTCCATAAATGTCATAGCAGTAAAAACAGGGTCTTCCCAGCTTCCATGGCAATGGCCCTGCTCTGGTGGCAGCAAGGGACTGAGGAGTTGAACTGGAGGGCTCTGGCCTCTCCCCAAATCCTCAACATGGTAACTATCAGACTTCAAGGTCGTTAGAGATCATGTAATCTTTTGCTCCAGCCTGAGTCCACGGCCCCAAAAACTGGGAAATTGTATGACATTTTTGTGATACAACTTTGTATGTTACAATTTTGTGTATACGTGTGAGTCCATCGCTTTCATCATATTTTCAAAGGCGTCTAAACCCTCCCAATGTTAACAACCATTAGTCTATGTCTCATTTTAAAGGTGAAGAATCTGAAGCTCAGAAGGTAAGAGGCTCCTTCAAGTTTCTGCAGCTGGAATCTGGCAGAGTCAGGACACACTTAGATCTCCTTCCACCTTCAGGCCCCGTGGTGTGGTGCTCTGCTGGGGAACTCAGCCCATGGGGCAGTGAGTCTGTTCTGAGGCTACTGGGGAGCATGGGTCCCAAGGCTCAGAGGGATGGGAAAGTGCTTTACCAGTAGGATTGCCAGATAAAATATAGGATCCTAGTTCAGTTTGAATCTCAGATCAATGAATAGTTTTATAGTACCAAACACTACATGGGATATACTTATACTCAAGTATTCATTGATCTGAAATTCAAATTTAACTGGGCATCCTGGGTTTGGGTTTTTTGTGTGTTTTTTTCTCCATCTGACATCCCTGTCTGCCAGGGACAGCCTAGGAGTCTTCAGCCGGGAAACAAACATGGAAGCACCAGCCAGTGGATATGAATGACTCAGTGTCTGAGACTCAGGCTACCTCTTGGGCTACTTCTGGCCCTGACTTCAATGAAGGACACAGAATTCCCTCAGCCTGTGTGTAACTCAGTCTGCTGATGAGGCTGCTTCATTCACTGTGACTTCAGCAGGCCTGTGGAGTCCTCGAGCCCTACGGATATCCGACATGCACGTGGCCTCTTGGAAGATGACATGTCACAGGTCTGTGAAGAGTAAAAATCAAATTTATTTAATACAACATCCTTCAGGGTCCCTGCAGCTGTGTCACTGAGGCGGATGGAAGGAGCAGTCTCAGTTAGGTATGCCCACTAGTGAAATTCCACTACAAAATGGCTGCAGCCCCTCGTCCACTCACTCAAGACACCATCAGAAACACCTTAAAATCTCAGGAAACCATTTCTTTAGCAAGGAATAAATAAAAAATATTAGTAAGAAAAATATGCATTTCATTTTTCTATTAAAAATAATATTTGCTGTAGGCAACCATCTTCCTGTATTTCAGCCATCAGCATGGTAGAGGGAAAGAAAGAAAGAATATAGAAAAACAGCTTAAGAACGTCTGTGCTTTGTCCAACTTCATTTTCTATGTTGTGCATATCCCAGAATGAACCTCATCTTCAAGTTGACATTTCAATGGGGTCGCTCCCAAGCAGCTTTGTTTTCCCACCTGTGGTGGGTGAGGTCGCAGAGGGGTCAGGGGGCAGTTGTCTGGTCAGCGCTGTGCACTTCCGAGGGACAGGATGACCCAGAACCACAGGCTGTTGAAGGACCAAAGGCAAAGAGAAAAACTAGCCCCGAAGCCAGGCCATTCGCTAGAAGAGATTGACGATTGAGTACAAAAAACACCAAAAACACAACAGGTTTCTGTGCATGAGGGTACTTGGAAAAGTTCTTTATCTCTGTACAAGACAAAATATTCAAGTTTCAAAATATTCCGATGGCCTGCAGACTCTGAACCTCCTTCTGCTGCTGTCCACTCCCGAGGATGTTCCAACTCAGTGGGAGGTGGGCTGTGTGGGCAATTAACCAGCCCTTCTGCATCTCTTTATACCCAACATAAATGTAGTAAGATGTCTTTAAGAACTGGAGACTTGACCTGAGGAATCGCTGTGTTCAGTGGGAGCAAGGCAGGTTCAGAAATAAGTGCACAGAACTCTTGGAATGGGGAATCATCTGTTCTTCCTGGAATGTGGATGTCCTCCTTTGGAGAAGCGTCTGCTCTTGCAGTCCTAAGTTCCAGCCAGGGAGCCTTCCGTTCTCTGTAGGGACAGGAGACAAGATAAGGTTTGGTCATATCCTTCAGGCCTGAAGACTGGCCTGCTGGAAAGATGTGCAAAATTGCAGCTAGCTTTTCTGAAAGGAACTCCAAAGCAGTGCTGTTAGTTGGTACCCCCTGTCCGGTGAGGGAAGCTGCCACCCACACTCATTTCTCCCTCTCTCCGTGCCTCACACATCAAACTATCAACCAGCTTCCTCAAGCACCCACTGTGCCCTCAGCACTACGTCCCATGGGTGCGACACTTCCCACAGAGCAAGATTAGTAAAGTTAAGACACCTGGCTTCTTGCTCCAGCTCTACCTCTAATATGAGATGGATCTTCTCTAGGTCTGTTTTTTTTGTTTATTTTCAAAAATGAAGGACTGAACTCAAATGATCAAACTTAAATGCTTTAAAATTATATGATTCTGCCTTTAAAAGGAATTAAATTCTGATAGGAACAAATATTGTGTGATTCCATCTATATGAGGTACCAGAATATTCAAATTTATACAGACAAAGTAGGATACTGGTTGCCAGGGGCTGGGCGGCAGGGGGAAGGGGGAGTTAGTGTTAAATGGTGTTTTGGTTTGAAATGATAAAAAAGTTCTGTGGGTGGACGGTGGTGATGATTGCATAACAATATGAATGCACTTAATGTCACTGAACTGTACACTTAAAAATGGTTAAAATGGTAAATTTTATGTTGTGTATGTTTTGTGACAATAAAAAACAAAAAAGCAAGGTTCCATATGCCATCTTGTAGTGTTCTCTAACTGCTTCATATGGTACTTATGTAACCTACCCACCCATCAGTGACGAGACCCCAATTCAACCTAGGCACTGTTCTCTATGCTGAGGATGCAAGATCCTGCCCCTCCCCCCAATTTTATATCCTAGCAATTATTGACAAACAATGCTACTATGAAGTAGATGGTGGAAGAGGTCCTAACAAACTGTAAAAGGAGTTCAGAGGCGGTGAAAGGACCCTAGTTGGGCAGTGAGGGAATCACAGAAGCCTTCAGGGAAGTGACTTTGAAGCCAGCCTCAAAGGCAGAGAGGATTTTGACAAATGGATGGAGCCATAGGGCAAGAGTGGAGCACGCTGGGAAATACTGGAGAGTAGAGGGGCCCTGGGTCACAGTGAGCCCTGAAAAGCAGGCAGCATCTGAGTCTATGACTCTGGACCCTCCAAGTACACAGGGCACCCACTGCAGGTAGAACTCAGGGAGGCAGGAACAGAAATTGTGGGGATTAGCTAGGGTCTTGGGAACTCCCTGGCCACGCTGGTTGGCTCCCTGACCAAGAGGCTGAGACAGACTCCCTGCTTTATTCTGACCCTGCCGGGTCTGAGGAGATTCTTGGAACAGGATGCAGGTCTGAGGGGCTCCAGCGGGAAGCCCAAGTCTCTGTCTCCTCCTTTTGCAGGAGAGACCCTGGTAAGCGGGCCAAGAGAGCTTACCCCCAGGGAGCTGGAGGCCCGCCAGCCTTGGCAGCTACCCTCATCCCATTTCCTCTGCTCTACTGGAGGGGTGACCTTGGTGTCCAGCCTTTCTGCAGGTTCCAGACCAAGTCCCTCCCTAGACACCTCTGCTCTTCCTCTCTGAGGGAAACAAGTGCTTGGGGAGCTACCGGAGGACCAGCCCCCACAGACAGGAAGGGTTGGGCCACTGTCAACTGTGCCTTGGGGATTTTCAAGTGTGGACGAAAAAGGGGCCCCAAACTAAACCTGACAAGCTCAGGGGAGGTCAGGATGGCAGCCCTACAAACTGAGAGACCGAAATTAACCACATAGGATGGTCTGCACATAAAAATTCCTAACTAAAAACGGGTCATGGCAGGTAGTTATATCCTGGGCCAGTAGCTTTCTTGACAAAAGTCACTCTTTACCTTAAGTGAGCCTGTCTATTATCTTTGTGCATCTAAGGTAACACACCCTTGAAATATCAGAGTTATCCCTTTTTCGGACCCCTCAGAGCACAACCCACTGCACCAGAGCATAAAACCACAAATCCTTCATTGTTATCTTGTTCCCCAAATACCTGTGAATGTTAATAGCTGTGAATGTTAATTAATAACTGTCCTGTACCCACCAATGTAAAAGAAGTACGTGTCTCTCTGTTTTACTTTTTATCCAATTCCAGAGGTTTTTCCTCTTTGCTCTCGCTCCATCCTCCCTAATCTACCACCAATGGATTTCATATAACCTCATTTCCGTCTCCTCCTTTGATTCTAATGTATGAAATAAGCTGAACTGCCACTCTCTGGAACATTTTCTTAATCTGTTGAGATTTTGCTTCCTGGCAATTGTTGTCAGTTTGGCTCAAATAAACGCATTAAAATTCTCTACAGGTTTGGACGTTTTCTACGTCGACAAAAGTAAAGGTTAAAATGCTCAAGTCCAAGGCCTGTGGTTAAATCAGAGGCTAGCAGTCAGCCACCGAAGTACAGCAACTTTCTGGCCAGAACGTGGTACAGATGCTCTCAAAGGTCACTTTGCTTCTAATACCCCCATTAACCCCACTTCCAGCTTCTAGAATGTGTGCTTTAGGAGCACTTCCAATGAACTAGGTCTGTGCTTAGGTGCTTATTTAATTCTTACAACAATCAGGTGAGGGAGTTTTCAAACCTCTTATTTACAGACAAGGAAACGGAGGCCCTGAGAGGTTAAGAAATCTTCCCAAGTGACATGGCTAATAAATGTCTAATCAGGGAAAGGTCTCTGATTTCTAAGTCAAAGCCTGGCTTTGGTTGAATCCTGTGCCTTGGGCAAGTAACTGCTACACTCCCCTCATGTGACACGGGCATTTCAAGGCCAAGTAAAGTGAGTCCCCTATCCACGTCCCATACTATCGGAGTGCTTGATGAAAAGTACTGTAAAATACTCCACTAGCTTTTCTATAGCAGTTTGCAAAGTACTTTGCACGTGTTTCTCATTTAACCCTGAGGAAATTCCTAATAGGTAGTTCTTACTGTTACTGTTGTCATCATCTCTACTTTACAGACTGGGAAGCTTAGACTGGAGGAAGACAGCGTCCCCTCAAAGATGGCTGGAGAATTGGATCTCACACTCGAGTCTTGACCACAACTCCTGGGCAGTTCCCATTGCAGCCTAGCGGCCGGTTGGCTCCCAGGAGGGAAGGAGGGGAACTGTACATAGGAGTTGCCTTTTTTTTTTCAGTAAGAAAGCAGAGTTCTTTCCAAGATCTCAAGACCCAGGCAGGTCTAGATTCACCCCCTTTCGTTTAAGTACAGGGTGTTCTCTTTCACGTTATCTGTCTGCCTCGGCCACAAACACAATTTATAAACAAGGCAAAAATGGCAGAGGAAAATGAAGTCAGAATGTGCCATTGAAGTGAGTCAAACAATACTAAATTAGTATTTGGCTAAGTGGCTATCTCATTGTTAAGATATTTCCTCCAATATGTTTTCAGAAGCAGCAGCCATTAAACAACTGGGAATGATCGCCAGGTTTGATTTCAGGAAGGAAATCCCCTCCCATTTCCCTACTGGGCAATTCAATTAATTTTCTCCTGACCCTCACCAGCTGATTATTAGGGAAACTATACCTGTTTCTTTTCTAAACAAAATGCATTTGCTTAAAGATTCAAAATTCCTTCCCAACGGCTGGAGACCGCTGCCAAACGTCTAGTATTTTGGAGAGCAGGACCAGCTATGGGTGGGCACTCAGAAACATCCTGGGAGCAGACTCTGGGCCCACTGGCTGGCTTCTGGGGGAAGGGAAAATTCTGTCTGTCCTAGAGCTTGGAGCCTTTGCCCAGAGAGACCTTTGGGATTGGAGACAAAGTAAATAAGTTGGTTCTGCAGGTCCAGCAGATCTGCCTTGGGTGGACACAGCCATGTTTATTGCAATGGAGAATGTCTCTTTATCTGGGTGCCACACTGCCCATGGCACAACGTTCTCACCTTCCTCTCTCTCGAGGCCCTGTGGTTGGGACAATGACATCAATTTTTGGAGAGAGTCTTGTGTCATGTACTAGCTGGGGAGTCTGGAGACTTAGGTTCTAGTCCAAGCTCTGCTATTAACTAGCTGGGTGACCCTGCACAAGCTATTCTGCCAATTCAGGTCCGTTTTCTCCTAAAAATTGGGCTCCCTGCCCTTTCCATGCAACAGTCTCTGATTTCAGAAGTCTGGGTGGGTTAGGCTAGAAAAAGACATTCATTTCATTCCTCTTTTCCTTAAATTGATAGCTTTTCTCCATAAAAAGAATGTCAATGGCTTCCTGTCTGTCAAAAGCATAATGAGTTCTGTTTTACAAGAATTCAGACTCAGGCAAAACAAAGGAAGCCAAGGGCTCCCTTGGAAGGGCTACCGGCAATCTTGCTGAAAGTTCTCTCCAGACCTTAAAGAAACAGTTTGTGAAGCAAATCCCTCATCTCTTAAGAAGCTAGCTGCCCATTTAGTTAACTCCTGCACTGCTGCGTGGTTCATTAAAAGGTTGGGAGTAGAAAGACTCCGTGGAGAGGAATGGGTCTTTGCAAAATTTAAACTTGGACTTCTACATTTCTTTTAAACATTCTCCATTCTCACATGCCAAGTAGCAGCTTCCTAAATCTTCTGTCTCCTACAGAACGAAACCTCCTAATGAGGCATTTAACCCTTTAATGCAAGCCCTAAGTTACCTTTCCCCATCACGTGTAACTGTCACCCTCTTCTCCTCCCATTCTGAGGTGCTTGAAATTGCTGCATCCCCACACCTTTGCTCCTGTTAAGCTTTCTACCTGGACCCTGCTGTAATCCGACTTAGTCTTCATGGCCCATCCAAATGACTCCTTCCTTGGTGACAAGACTGTTAATCACGCAGAAGGAAGCTCCTCTCTTCTGTTTCCATAGTCCGTGGTGTAGCTGTTATCACCTTGCTTTCTCATCAGTGATAACTCTAACTCGTCTGAGTCCCTCATTGGGTCAGGAACCTGCAGTGTTGCCTGCTATACAGGGCCTGGTGTGTAGGAGTGACTGGCATAGACTCTTAAGAGTTGAAATGAGCTGTTAGATGCCCCACTCACCCAAGCATACCACCCCTACCCCCCCCCCCCATCTGCCTTACTTCCCAAGCCTGAACCCTGGACTAGGAGGAAATATGTACTTTGCTTGTTTGCAGCTAAGTGCCCTAGATTCCCAATTCTCTGGGGGCACTTCCAGGGTCTCCCATCATATGTGGGCTGAGATGTAATGATGGAAACAGTGGGAGAGAATATCTGAAAACACAACTGGCCCAGAAAACCTGGTGACCTGATGACCAAACTTCCACCGGCCCTGGTCTAAAACAGACAAGGCCAGTACAGGGGTGTAATTAGCGGGAATGCAGAATCTGGGTGAGTCTGGAAATACTTCACTGTTCGATAGACTTAAAAAATAATAATGCATATAAAATGTGTACTTACAGAATGTCTGTTTCCCATGAGATCTGTAAAACAAAGGATAACAGGGAGGTGAGCAATGCAAAGCAAGTGTGTTAGGCTCCCCCTACCCCAACATCTCAGAGGTTGAGCCCGTAAAGGAAAGGGGGGATGACAGAAGGAGACACAGGACCAGCAACCTTACTGGGTGCCCAGGTGTATGGCTCCGGAGCCCTGCAGTTCCATGTGACAAGCATATAATGTCCCTGGCAGCTCATTTGACATTTTAAACAATTAAAAAAAAATTAGTACCAACTGTTATTTTAGGGGGGGGGAAAACTGAAAACTACAGAAAAGTGGACAGTAGCAAATAAAAAGTATCTCTGTTCCCCTTTTCAGACCCTGGTGACACTTTTGTCATCCTGTCATTTTGTGCTATGAATGGACCTTCTTTTGGAGTTATCATTATGCAGTATATGCCACTTTCTAGCTTATCTTCTTCACTTAACATGACTTTATAAACATTTTCTGGAAACTTCTTAAACATCATTGTTAGCAGCTGCGTAATAATCACTGGATGGATGTGTAACTGTTTACTTAACCAGTTCCTTACTTTGAAATTTAGGTTCTTTCCAAGTTTTTTTCTATTTTTAAATAATGCTGCCAGTATCCTCTTTAGGAATAGAGCTATTTCCATTTTTCATAGTAGTTTGTCCACTCCAAGGAGTGGGATCATTGGAACAGAAGGTATGAGCATCACTGACTCTCGTGGCATGTATGACCCAAGTATGTCTGAAGGGCAGGCCGCCACGTCCTCTTCCCCTGGGAGCCTCATCTCAACTGTCTGGAGACCACACCATCTTCTAGCCAGAAGGCATGCTGGGACTGGCTGGCCTGGCCAGGCTGCAATGGTGAAAATCGCCCTGGCCAAATACCAGGAAGATGAGAGTGAGGGTGAGAACAGGAGACCCTGTGTTGAGGGTGAGTGGCCCCTGCCTATATTAGGTAGAGATGGTTTTCACTATAAGAGGCAAGAGAGGGGTAGGGTTTGCCCCACGAAGAGCAGAGTTTCTGAATGGGCAGCGGCCCACAAGATGGAGCTGGTTCCCATGGACTATGGACATAGACATGAAGACCGAGAAGCCACAGAATCTCTTGTTCCCTGGGGAAGGCTCCGAGAGAAGATGTAAGGATTGGGGGTAGTTGCCGTTCTTGAAGCAGGGGAGGGCCTCCCTGAGTCCTCAGTCTTACGGGAGGAAAGCTCTCCAACGGGCCTTGGTTTCTACCCAACCACTCAAGCTCAAATCCAGTCCCTTCTGAACCTCAGGCAGTCTCAGGGCCCATCTGTCACAACCCTTCTGTTTCTTTCTCTAATTTAAAAATATCCTGTTTCCACAAGTCCACTTCCCCCTCGAACCCTTTCTTATCACAGCTCCATTGTGAGTCCCCTCTAGAGGGAACAAGGCCAGAAGTTCCAAAGGGGCCCCCTCTGTCCTGGCTGGGCCAGAGGCAGGCGTCAACAGCCAAATGGATGAATCAGCCCAATCACGAAGTCGAGCCATTGTGTCAACTTCCACACATTGAGTGAGCCTAGGCAGCACCCCACCCCCACCCCAAATCTGACCTGGGAGGGCCTGAAAGACCCCATGCTTCCTGCTCCCCCCAAAGCCCCAAGTGCTCTGGAATGGGACACAAGAGGGAAAGAGCCTCAGACTGTGTTTCCTAAAGCAATCTGAACACGAAATACTCAAATATGAGTATGCTGGTAATACCAATGGAATACCAGGTTTGTGCACACTTGTAGTTTTCTTTTTGGTAATAGAGGAACCAACCTAAAAATGGAATCTGCAGGGCAGTATTCAGTTTTGTTGCTGTTGTTGTTGTTTTCACAGAGTACTTTTTTTACCCTCTCAAACTCTTAGCCTTGGGTTGCTCTGGGCCTCGCGGGATGAATGCGGGACTGGCCCTCCAGCGCTCTTCTCTCCCCCACAGACGGAACATGGCACAGACACCCTCTGTTCTTTTTTTCTCAATGGCCAGCCACTCTTGGCATACTGGATTTCTCCCCCTTAGGAAACATCTGGGAGTTTGAATTCAGGCAAAGAGAAAGCAGAAAGTGGAGTCTGAGCGAGCAGATACTCAGATGGGAAGATGGGCCCTGTCCGACCCAGAAGACATAGGTTAGTGTCTGGAGCAGGACTTGGCATCTTTTCCCAGGGCTTTGAATGGTCAGGTGGGGTGTGCTCAGGACATCACCCAAGGTGGACACAGGGCATCTAAAGAGAAAAACCAGCTTCCCGTTGGAAGACTCACAGGAGATGAATCCCTTTAAGCCCGGGTTTCTCCACATTGGCTCTACTCACATTCTCATATGGATATTTCTTCATTTTGGGGGTTGTCTATACATTGTAAGATGTTTAGCAGTGTCTGGCCTCCACCCATTAAATGCAGTAGTACCCCTCCCCACCCCCTCAAGTTATGACAATCAAAAATGTCTCCAGATATTGCCAAATGTCTCCTGCATTGAGAATCGCTGTGCCAAGCTGTGGAAATCTCATCCAGACCTGAGTTCTTTCACAGGGAAGAATTTGACTGTGTTGCCAATTGTAACAAACCACTTTACCCTTCTGTTTTTAAAATCCAGCGTAAATATACGCCAATAGGTTTTGCTTCGGATGACCTGCCAGCCATTTTTATCGAGCACTTTCAGAATAAGCTGGACCACTATAAACCGTCAAGTGCTGAATCAGAGCAAAGATGTAAAGCTTCCTGACCAGAAACAGCAGTTCATCCGAGGCTCAGCCAGGCCATGGACAGCCATGTGTTTACAGAGAGGTTCCCTCCTCAGCTATACTTTCTCTTTTTGTTCTTATCACTAGGAGAGCACTAAGAGAACAAGGGGGAGGAAAAGAAAATGAAATCGTTCTTTGGATTAGCTGGCACCCATCAGAGGAGGAAGTCATGACAGAAGAGAGGTGTATGTGGTGGGGGTGGGGTGGGTGGGTTGGGTTTGATTCCAGGTCCTCTGGCGACCCAGAGTGCCAAAGTTATGAATGAACAAGGCCTGGGAAGATGCCGCTATCTAAATCAGGAGAACTCAGGAGTCACAGATCATCTTGCATCAATTCCAAGGTTCCAGGGGATGGGAGTAAACTGGGTCTAGTCACGTGTTTAGAGAGGAAGGTACCAAACTGTACCCTGGACTGCTTTCTTTAAACGCTCACCTTTCAGGACCACGTACATGACTGCTTCAGAAGAGACATAAAACAAATTGATTTTCCCATTTCTGGGACGCCAAATCATAAGCCATGACTAGAGCTGCTGTTACTGACTGGGATTTGCAAATAATTGAAAAGGGAATAAGAACTTTAGGAAAATCTCCACTTGCAGATCTAAATCATGAGGACATCATCAGCGTTTTCTCCATTCTCCTAAGAAAGCTGAAGGTTACAGAGATGCAAAGGCTCTCAATGTGGATTCTTTCTGAATGTAATTTTCCTAGTTTTGAGAAGTTGTTGTTTCTAGTTCCTTCCCTAACACGTAGCAAGAATCATGCAACAGTTCGAAAGGGAAAAAACTCAAAGATTAAGAGGTTTGCTTGCCTTAGACTATGAATTAATTGCTGGGACAAGAAGATATTAGCTTAACTACATGTCAGCATAATAGTGGGCTCCGAACAGAACAGCAGACTTGCTTGCCCATGGCCGGGACCCAGCGGGAGCTACTTACTGAGCTGGAAGAGATGCTCCCCCTTCCTCCCCATTTTTAAAGAACCCACCTGCCCACGACAGCCCTTCCTTGCCCACCCAAGGGCCACACACACTCCCGAGGAACACTGAGGTGATCACTCTGCAGCCCCAGATTCCACACGGGTCTTGGGCATTTTGTTGAGAATTACTGAGAAAACTAACTCCCTTGGGAGAAGTGAGGGGTGGGGGTCAAGTCATATAACCTGATCAGGGCAGGGCTGAGACCCAACCCCAGGTTTCCATCAGGGTCACAGTACAAAGAACCACCAGACTGGACTCCAGCCAATATGAATGCAGCAGAAACATAGTAAATTGGCCCCTGAGATGCAAGACTTGAAGAGAAAACTCAGGCTTAGAAGCAAATATCTCAGATATTTGGGGTCTCAGAGTCAAGGGTGGGTAAAGGATTAGGAATGGCTGCAAGGGACCCAGGGAAGTGACTGACTCCCCTCTCCCCACCAACATGTTCAGGGGAAACACTTCTGGACTGACCAAGGCATAAACAGATGACCGAGTTCCAAATGCCAGCACACTGATTCTTTGAATGTTATAATTGGAAGGCAACTTAAGATCGTTCTTTCAACCATCTCCTTTGACAGATAAAAAAGCTGCCCTTAGTCAAATTCACAGACACACAAAGTAGCATGGTTGTTGCCAGGGGTTGGGGAGAGTAGGGAGTTACTGGTTAATGGGTACGAAGTTTCAGTTTGGGAAGATGAAAAACTAGAGATGGACGGTGGTGATGGCTGTACCATATTGTGAATGTACTGAATGCCCCCGAAATGTATACTTACAAGTGGTTAAAATGGCAAGTGTCGGGTAGATTTTATCACAGTTGAAGGGGGAAAAAAAAGCTAAAGTCAGGATTACAAAGACCTGGTGCCTCCACAGCCTACAAACCCCCTCCCCCGTCGACAATCCTTAGCCAGCAGCCCAACACTCTGACTCTCTCCTGGCACCTGGTCCTACCCAGAGCCCCGCCCCAGGGCTGCTCCTTGGAGGCAGGCCTGCCCCATGCCCTTTTGCTTATCTAGAGGAGCAGTTTTCCTTTGTATCACTCAGGGGAAAAAGGGGGTTTAAGAGCCAGAACTACGCCCTGCGAGCCATTTCCCAAAATAGCCAGCCCTGAAGTGCAGCTGGCTGGAAGAAGCTGGGAACTGAGAAATCAAGATGGGGAAGAATACAAAATTAAGAAGGAAAGGTTAGATACGACTCAGCTCTGCACTCGGCCTGCTCACTGACCTGTCCAGGGACCCAGCTCCCCTCGAAGGCCCTTATTTTATCGTGGGTCAGCCCTCCCCTTCACAGGTACATGTACGTACACATGCGCGCGCGCGCACGCACACACACACAGGAGTTTCTGGATTATCTCTGCTGGCCAACACTGAGCGATCTGGTACAATCAGAAGGAAGCTGAGAGCATCCAGAAGATGGTTCTAAAAGTGTGGCCCCCAGGCCAGCAGTAGTAGCAGCGTGTGGGAATTTACTAGAAATGCAAATTCTCTCATCCCCACCGCAGACCTACTGAATTGAAAACGCAGGAGGCGGTGCCAAGCCATCTGTGTTTCAACAAACGTGGAGAACCCTTGATCTGCATTTAATCTCATGTCCCTCCTTTCACAGAGAAGGCAGACGAGGACCCCACAGGTTCCATGACTCCCCCTGGGTCACCCAGACCACAGCAGACTGTTACTCTCAACTTCTGAAGTAGGCAGAGCCGAATCCTCTAATTAAGCTGATGATAATGTGGAAACCAAACAAAGAAAACTGGAAAATGGAGAAGCACGCAGTCAACTGGTTTGGCAACCCAGAGAAGGCTAGTCAAGAGCACGCTGTGCAGCCAGGCTCCCCCCATGCAAATCCCTGCTCTGCCACTGCTGGCCTTGGGACCAGGACGAGGTATTAAATCCCTGAGCCCATTTCCCCACCTGTAGAGCGGGAGGAATAACACAGTTTCCAGCAGCCCTACGATGATTCTGCGGATGAAATGAGTGTAGGACAGTTAGGGGACAAGAACGAAAAGAAGAATCAAGCCAGGCCTGCAGCCTCCTGCCTGGAGGAGCAGCTGTGCTGGAAACGCTCAGGAACTCTCTTGGCTTCCAGGATGGAAACCTCCTAGGAAGCGGCTGCGCTGGCTTTCACAGAAGCACCATGGTTTTGGCTCTAAGACCCAGCGCTCGCTCCTCCCTCAACCCACCAGGCTGTGCCCACCAGGCTGGGGGAGTCAGGGGCCCCTCACTCACCAGGGTCAGCTTTCCGGATTTCACTGTACACTGTCTCTGTGCCCTTCGTTCTCAGACCTGGAAAGGGACCAGGCATAGGTCAGTAGCTGCCTCTGGTCACCAGGGCAGCCCACTGCCAACGCAAGAAAACATCTGAGGCTCCCCAGGTAAGTCGGCACCCCGCTACCTGCCCCCATAAGTGCCATCCCCAGGAGATCCTGGAGACCTTGTCACCACTAAGCCTGGGCCATTTCTTGGCTTTAGAAGATTCTGGTCTAACCAGCGTCACTCTGCCTGGAAGTACGAGGTCAACAGGTTACCTTGGGAACCCTGGACCTGAGGGGTCGCAGGTGGAGAGGGCCCCAACACAGGCCTGCAGCCTCCAGCTCAGTGGCCCCACCCTCTTTCCCTGCCACGGTGTCCCTGTGTCTAGCTGCTCTGTCAGCCCCTCCCAGGAGGCTGTGGTCTCCTAGTCTCCCAAGATCTGGGTTACAACCTGAGCATTGTCTGTGACTAAGGATCAGCTGGGACTGAGAACCACGTACAAGTGTAGAAGCTGAGCTAGTTGATGTCACAGGCCAACACCTGGGCCTCACCGCAGATTCTGACAGAATTGGGTCTGATTGAATTGGCCTGGCTTTGGTGGTTTTTTAAGAGCTCCCTAGGGGATTCTAATATACAGATGGTCGAGATTCTGTGGTCTGGATCCTTTAGAAACAGCCGAAGCAGCAGACGAGGTGAACAGTCCAGGGAGTGGATTCCCCCCAGAGAAGACATGAGGATTTGGGAGACAAAGAGCTTGTCATGCAGGGACTCAGGTCCTGCTCCCCACACAAAAACGCAGGACATGGTGAGGCCAAAAGGGAACACCCAAGGAGCCATAGATAGGGGAGTCATACCATTATATTCTCGCTGGCGGCTGGGTTGGAGACACAGGAAACAGGAGTCACATGATCCGCAACCTGCCGTCCACTTCTCTGCCAGCCAACCAACCAACCAACCTCACTTGCTAACTGCAATCTGCTCTTGCTAACTTAGCCACAGCAGTTATACCAGTGGCCAATGGCTAACTGGTTACAGCTAATGGCCAACTACTCACAGCTGATGGCCATCTACTACCCAAGCCAGCACCTTTCCATGTGAGGCCAAGAGCCTAGAAACTGCTCTCTGGGACTCTGTCCCCACAGAGGTCCTGTATGGCCATCAGTTTATGTATATGCACAGTTGTATACGCACACATATACTCATACTCATGGCACATCTACATGCATCGTACACACATATATGGTACGTACACACACAGTATGCACATAGAGACATGCACACCCGTGTGCGCACTCACCCACAAACCCTCAGGAAACAGGGTGGAACACAGTCACTTCCCTGGCTCCTTTCACCTGCACAGAGGACCAGGAAGCCTCATTAGTGACAGTCAGCTGATGCCATGTTGCCAGTATTCTTCCCCTACAGATTGGGAAACGGAGCCCCAGACAGGATAAAATGCTTCCTGCTGCCACCATCAGCACCATGTAGATGTGGCAGATGGCTGGGGCACACCCATGGCTTCTGACTGCACTGAGATACCCTCAACTCACCATGCTCCAGGGATACCCCCCTCTCTTGCCCCTGACCCTGTACAAACTCCTCCACTACCTACACGGCCCTTTCTCTTTGCCCCATTCTTCTTCATCCTCCAAGCCCCAGGTCAAGCTTTGGTTCTGCACTTGAATGCACACACCCTCACACACCTAATACTCCCTCATGCACTCACCCCTTCCCTGTACCCCGGGCAGTTACGTAGGCCTCCTGTGCTCTCACAGCACTCCGAGGACACCTGCTCATGACACACTGACATTATTTGTCCCCATAACTGTCTCTCCAGTGGACCCAGAGCTCCTCCAGGGCAGCGCCTGAGGTTTTGTGCATCTCCCAACCCCAAGTCCTACACAGCTACCTGGAGGCACCTGCAAAGGTTTGATGTGACAGTGAAGGCACCAGTCAATGTCTCTTTATGTGTTTCTGCCTCAGACCCATGACCTTCAGGAAGGTCTTGGCATAATCACCCCAATCCTTGAGGTTTTTGCTTTTAGGATTAAAATCCCGGTTATTCATTGTACACTGAATGGTGGGGGCTGTTGTGTGAGAAACTGAATGCCAGGAGAAAGCCTTGGGGGTGGTTCAAATCACAACAGCTGAACTTGGGGTGGCCAGGGCCTTGCAGAGGGCATTGTAGTGACTCCCCCAGGGCACAGAACATTCAGTAGGACGGCTGAGATATCCGATGGGAGGAACATCTGCCTTTTTCTAAGAGGACAGCAGAGATGCCCATACCACTCTCCCTCCATGACACAGATCTGGGAGTGTAGAGGGAAGTTCCAGGGACCTCCTTATCTGCTGGGGGAGTCTACCACATCCTCAAGGGATGCCCCACTCAATGTCAGGCCTGGCAAGTCACTCATTGAGTATGACCCTATTGCCTACTGTGTGCCAGGCACCGCGAAAAAGGAAAAGGTGAATTGGACCTGGTCCCAAATTTCGGGAGCTTCAGGCTGTGTGGCAGATGGGTGCAAAAATAGTGCTGTAGGACACTGGGTGCACCGGGGTCTCTGCTAGCTCATCCTCTGACCTAGCCCCACATGGAAATGGGGGAAAGCAGGGGTGGAGAAATGGAGTGTGGGGGCCGGGAGGCCAAGCTGGGGGCCTGATGCCCCAGGCGCATCGGGGGTGGCCAGTAGACTTCTCTGGTCACCTTGGGAATTCTCTAACACCCTCTGGACCTGAGAGCTGCACTCAACTCCCTTTCACATCATAACGGCGTATCAGCCTGGGCAGTAAGGTGGCTGCCACTTCTTGGTTGAATTGCAAAGCTACAGCTGCCCAGTGGTTTCTCCTGCTGCCCCCCCACCCCCGTTCTGCCCAGCTCAGTGATGGGTGGGGAGCTGCCAGTTCATCACTATCCCCTCCCCTCACTGCTCCCCAGCAGCGGCTGCCTGCTAATGACTAAACCAGCCAACAGGCTATTTGTCTCTGCTGTCAGAGGTATTTCCGGATGGAGCTTTATTTTGGCTTGTTTTTCTCTATTAACAGAGATGGTTTCAACATCATGGGGTTTTCCCAGCAATTAGCCTCAGAGCAAACATGCAGCAAACTGGGGTTCCTTCCTGCCCCTCCTCCACCCCCAAGGGACCACTTGGTCCACTGCCAGCCAGGGTTAGAAATGGACATGGTCCCCATCTCCTCCTCCATCCCAACTGTGGAAGAGGGAGGCCTTGAGGACAGGGAACTGGGTTGGCAAGACCAGGTCAAGTTTACTCACCATTAGCTTTGCACCCACAAAGCCCTTTCCTCACCTGGCAACGACCCACTCAAGAAAAAGCAAGGGGACAGCATCATAGGCCAGGCCTGCCCTCCCCCACTGTCCTTAGCTGCCAAAGAGGCTGGGTCCAGAAAAGTCAGTGTGAGTCCTCTAGCTCTACTGAGGTACCCACTGCTGACATAGCACCTTTGTACAGCCCGACAGCTGCACAGCTTGGCAAGAAAAGAGCCCCTGCCTCACCCCGTCCTAGTTCTCTTTTTCCTTCAACATCGCCCGTCCCCGACCCTCAAGCCAGAATTACACCAGATCCACTAACATGGAAACAATCCCTAAGGAACCCTTTTCGAAGCACAAAACCCTGCTTCCTTCTTCCTTCCTCAGCGTCCTTACATCCTCAGCCTTCTAGCCATCAGGCACCGCCCTCATAATCCCACCTAGCCCTGGCCCTCCTGGCAGCAGAGTAAGTGCAGGACCTGGCCCTCTGTGGGGAGTATCAGAACCGCAAGGCCAGAGCCCAGGGCAATCACTGTCAGCTTGAGCGCTCACCTTCTTTGTCCCCTTCAGGCTGCAGCTTAAATGTCACCCCTCAAACAGGCCTCCTGGGACCACTCAAGTCAGGTGTCACCTTTCATGCCTTCTCATTGCAGCCCCTTCTCCCCCTTCCAAGAATTTACTGTAACCTGAAACAGTTTATTCTTTGGTTCCTTGTTTTCCCAGCTCCTTCATACGTTATATATACCTCCATGGGAGGGACCACATGTGCACCTTTGCTGCTGGCCCATCCTTCATTTGTTAACTCAATAAGCGAATTACTTGACAATGAAATGAAGAAAACTTCAGGCCTGCTATGGCCCCCGCCCCTCCCAGGTCCAGTGCAGACTTAGAAGTGCGATGCCCTGTGCAGTCCTGCAGACTGGGCGGCATTAACACTAAGGGCCACTCGGCCTGCAGACTATAGGAAGGGCAGCCCAGTTGAGCAGCTCACAGCCGAGGGGCTGTATGGGACAGCGCCACTAGGTTGGTTCTCTGCCCACACCTTCTGACAATGGTACCTGAACCTAAGGGGAAAAGGAAGCAACCCAAAACTCCTCCCAGATCGTAGAGCAAGAGGTGACAGGAGAGCGCCATCACCACTTGGCTCTGGCTGATGCTACACAGGGTTGGTTTGGAAAACAGCCCCAGGCCTGCCTGGCCGAGTGAACACCACCTGGCCTTAGCCTCAGCAGGAAGACGGATGCATGGCAATAGCCCTAAGAGTGTCCCGGTAGCTGAGATTGGTGTTCTAGTGTTTGCTGTGGACTGGCCCACTCTGAGCCAGGCTCCCCAGCACAGAACCCGAGCTAGGGACCTCCAGGCCAGCCCCCAAGAGGACCATGCACATAAAAACAAAACTGGACGCTAAAGCCAGCACCACTATTACACAGAAAGGGATTCTGTGCATCCAAAAGCCTTTGTCCAAGTTTTCCTTTAAATAGCAAAGCCCTCACTACCTTTAAACATGCATTTCATTTATACAAGCTCAGGCTACCAGCAGCTTTTTAAGGAAGATGCTGGGTTTGGGCAAGGAGCATACCTCTGAAAGAAAGCCCAAACACCCAGGAGTGAGGCTGACCTCAAAAAGTCTCTCAATAAACACATTTCTTAGCACTTAGTAATTGCTCAATAAAGTGCACCCATTATTAGTATGATAAATAATGGTTAATGAAATTTTACACCTTAAAGCCTGGGCAGCATTCTTTGTTCCTGCCTGGGACATGTCCAACAGGTCTGTCTGCTGACCACCTTCCGTCTGAGTGACTGAGGGTGACTAGGCTCTTGTTCCTGGGTCACAACCCACCCCACCCTGCATGTCTATACCCAGAAAGAGAGCAAAGTGTGGAGAACCATTTGAGTGATGGCATTTACCTTCGTGAGGCTCACATGAGGTCACTTCCACTTCTGTGTACTCCAAGGTCATAGGCTCTGCTCAAAGGAACCATAGCACCCTGTGGTTAGACAGAATCTCCTGGGGGGGGCAGGGAGCTCACACCACATTAGAGATTTCCATTCAAATGATTAAAGTATTCCGTATTTTCAGGGGGGAGCCAGCACAGGTGTAACTCCATTCTAAGTGGGCAAGAGACCTCAGTCTGGGCAAGGCAATGATGATTCTGTACTCCCCAGGCTATAGAAGGACCCTCCTGCCTGGGTCCCTCTTGTTTCTGCAGTGGGAGGATTGGTAAAAATCTTAAGTCGATACAGAAAACAGCCAGTATCAGCCCCCACAGTTAACTCTAGAAGCCTCCATGGCCACAGGCATAGAAAGCCATCTCCAAGATGGAGAGGATCTCAGGAAATAGGGAATAGCATCCCCAGCCTAAAAAAATGCTCTCAGATTGTGAGGCATACACATAGAAAAACAAGTTAATGAAAGTGGTCAGGGTGCCACAGTGAAATCTAGTAAACTAAGTTTGTCTTCAACTCAATGTAACATTATTGTTTTATTTTTGAAGCCCCAAAGAATCAGGGTTTCTCACCAGCAACTAAAACAGTGATTCTGCAGTCAAGGTGTTTACAGAATCCATGTAGTTCTTCAGAGTTTTAGTTCCCATGATAGCAGCCCCAAGGGGAAAGGAATTTTGAAAAATGATTTAGCCCAATCCTTTTGTGCATTAGGCAGAAGCAAGCAATCTATTTATTCATTGTCTTAAAAAATTAGCAGCACTGCTATTTTATTTTAAAGTGTACTTTTAATTTTTATTACGTACTTAGTAGATGCAAAAAAATACTTGTAAGTTACACATAAAACGTAAATATAAAAATACACATATAAAACATAAATAATTTAATAAATAACAGTGTATACCATCACTTTTTTAAGAAAAAGGAATTTTCATTACTTTTGAAGTACGCTGTGTGCTTCTCCACCACCCCAGATCCTTAATATTTCTTTTTCCTGCTTTATTGAGATATAATTGACATGAAACACATGTAAGTTTCACTGATGATTTGCAGTGATGCTATTTTGAAAAAACACCTCCTCTTCTACTGCCCAAGAGAAAGGAGATTCTCCTACCTTATTCAGTAGCCCATTCTGATTTAGGAAGTTCCTTTTTGGGTACAACCCAGTTCTTTCCTACTGGATTTTAGATTACTTTCCTATTTCGACACTAGATAGCATCCTTGGAGAAAGCAACCAGCTATCTTCATTTTACTATCAGCCAGTGACAGGATCGTTAAGAGACGTGGGGAAAATATCCACAGGTCTTAACAGTTTTAGTTTTTTTCCTAGGGGTCTTTTTTAATATAAAGGTTTCTAATTACAAAACACCAAATTAGATAATTACCTTTATTTTCATTCATTGGTTTCATCGCATGGTTTCCAATGTCTTCATCGTAACCTAGTTGAAAAATAACAATTTGTATGCGTGACAATGGAAATTCTAGTTTTCTATGTAATTTAAAATAAAATTCAGTGCCACTAACAAAGGAAGTCACCATGTAGTTGGCAACCAGCAGTGTATCTGGGTTCTGGATTCCTTCCTGGTCCTCTGTGGCCCCATCCAACCCACCGTGTGGTCTCTTTCTAACATCAGTGAGATGTCACCATCCCACAGGAGAAACACTTCTATTTATGAATTGTTCAAGATTCCAGATTGTTCAGTTTGAACAAGTTCACTAGAAATTAAACTTAATTGTAGAAGAGATGGCCCTGTAACCACACCACGAAGGATGCTAGTGAACGAACCCTCTCCAACTGGGGCACCAGAGCCATGAGACCATGGTTTAAAGAAACTGCAGTACCTCTAGGCTTCCCTCAGTGGGCAGAAATTTTTAAACCTTTTTTATCAAGTTGTTCTTTACTAAAAAGAATGCTTATAAATGTTATAAGTACTATTCCTGAAGAATGCCTGGTTTCCATTATGTATTTGAACTAATTACTATTGTGATTATTAAAATAGGTCTATAAACTGAAGTAATCCATGGAGAGAATATAAGAATTGGACTGTTTCTTGCATTTTGTAATTTTAGGGGGAAATCCTATTTCTCTTAGACCTACTGGGATTAAGGATTCCTGGGATGGGCTACCCATCCTACAGAGCTGACTCTCAAGCTTGCGATAAGACTCATAACCAGGTGGCCCTATATTGTTTCATTAAAAAAAAAATGCCTCTACTAACAGATAAATATTGAAATTGGTTTCCTGTTGTGGCAAGGTTGAAACTAAACTGTCTTGTGCTTGTAATAAATAATTCCATCTGAAAAGATGTTTCCAAACAACATAATTTGGTATCTGGTCTCTCTCTTACAAATGGAGAAAGATTACACCTCGGCAATATTCAAAGACTTCAAAGATAACCCAGGAGGGGTGTCTGCAACATTACAATTATTGTCCAGCTTTCATTCCCAGGGGATATTTAGAAAGTGGTGAAATTAGAGTAACATGTTCTGCCTTTCTTCTTAAGTTTTTGTTTTGCTTACCAGCTCACCATCCGATGGCTGATGAGGTTAAGTGCCCCTACTTGAAGGCAAGCTTCCCTACCAACATTAACCCCACCACCTACAGATTCTGCTTCTAAAAAGGGTAATGGAATGGTAGCAAGTTGGGAAAACCTCTTAGCAACTGCAGGAAATCATGACTGTACCGTAAGGACTGTTGGCTTCAGTATTGAAATTTGACATCTTCTCATTGTTGGAGGTCAGAAGTGGTACTGCCGGCCTTAAAATGAAATTTGAAAAAGAAAAAGAAAAAAGAAAAAAAAAAATTAAAAAAAAAAAAAAATATATATATATATATATATAAAACTTTTTTTTGGCTCTAACTCCAAACTAACAAAATAATCAAGGAGAGATCATGAGAAAACCAGAAAGAGATTTCTGAAGTGAGGAAAACTTGACTCTCTCGTTTGGAAAACTAATCTTTTTTTTTTTTAGTTCTAAGATTATTTAACAAATACTTTTTTGCTGTTAAAATAAGTGTCGGGGCCAAAGGGCATATGAACAACAGAGGTCCTTTCTCAGGTGAATTCCAACCCCTCAAATTCCTCGTTCTGTGCCACACAGCTATCATTCTCATACTTTTAGATTTTGGATTTCAAGAACAGTAAAAATAGTACAACCATTTTTTAAGGCCAACTCTATTTTGCCAAGTAAGTAAATTTTTAAAATTCCATCTACTACCATTATAATTTCCTAAGGAAAAGGGGATTTCACAGGTAACAGTATAGGAAGGACATGATCTCAGAAGAAAGCCATTTCTTACCATGAAAGACAGTTGACAATCTTCCACTGAGACAAATACACACACACACACACACACACACACACACACACACACACACCCTACGCTACTCACACCCTTATTACTGAGTTTTCCAAGAACCACTGAAAACTCCCCAATGACCAGAATCCCCCTCTAGAAAATTCTATCCATGTCCACAGAGCAGCTTCCTCTCTTCCAAGGACACACACTGACCTGGACATCTCCACTGGCATCTGCTTGGCTTTAAAAGAGAAAGAGAAAAAAAGAATCATTAAAAATCAATAAAAAGTACCCACACCCATAACAGATAGGAACACTCATTTCAACCATATTTGACTTTCTTGAAGATTGACTACCCATAAAAAGAGAAAAGAAAGTCAAATATATTTCTGCTTTGAGAAAAAAGAAAGAAAAAAAATAAGCAATACAAACAGAGAAGCTCTTCTCTTGGTCTTAGATTGAGAGATTTCACATAATTTCCTCCAGAAACATGACATTTTGTTGTTTTATCCAGGAGTGATTTTCCTTAGTGGAATGTGACAGAAACGAAAGCAACAGTACAGGACCCAGGTTAGTCAGATAAAAGAGCAACTATCTCTTTGACTCAACCATTCCAAAAAGTCAAGACTAAATCAGTCCCTGGGCTTGGACTGAAACCAAGTCTGTCCTCTAACCATGTCTGTTCTGCCTCAGGAAGGGATTTGTTCTGGAGCCTGCCTTCTCAGAGGGGTTGCAGCTTTCCTCTCTAGAAAAATCTCAGGGTCCTTCCTTATCTCATTTGCCCCCCCCCATCCCACAAAGCAGCACTGGGGGCACCTGCTTTATCCCACAAAAGTCTTTGCAGAATTTACTGATGCTGTGCCTTTTTCCTTGAGTCCAGGCTAGCTGACTCTGGTTCCTGAGTGTTAGTGGGTGATTATGGCTTCCTTTCCATGTATGACTAACCTCAAGCACAGGATAGAAATCGTGGCACAACAGGCAGATTAATTGGGAGGCATTTAGTGTGTGTGTGTATGTGTGTGTGTGTGTGGGGGGGTTGTCCCCATAACTCTCACCCCCTACTCAACCAACTGCAGTATTTAGTGTGGCCAAATCCACAGAAATGGCCTCTTCTGACCAGACATAGAAGGAACTTCCCTCTGAAATGGTCATTTCCATGTTGCCCAACTAGGAAACCAATCACTTTCATTTTTGCCTAAATAAATCCAGGGGCAATAAAAGTACCAGAGCCAAGATCTTTGTTTATCCAGATGATACCCCAAGGAGAAAAACAACTGTCATCAGTTACATCTCCTCAGTTCCCACCGGGGCAGAGCAAACCCCCCATGAAGCTGAAGCCCTTCACACCCGTGGCCAGTTTCCTGGTGAGGGCAACCTCTCAGAATGGAAAGAACATGCTCACCCTTGGCTTTCTTCAAAAAATAGCATCTGGCCCCAAGTACCAAGATGGCAATTATTACTCCGATGACCACCACTGCAATAAGTCCTTTCTTCCACGGGGCAAGAAAGACTGGAAAGAGGAAAAATTAAAATAGGTAGGTTTTCTCTGCCAGCAAGAAACGATATCAGCTTTAAGGAACAAATAAGACTGATTTTTTGGTTCTTGTAACTGCCTGATGTTTTTGTTCTGTCACACTGAGCATTTCCCTTCGAGACCGTGTGTTCATAGTTGGTGCAGAAATGGTAGTTCTTGCGACAGAGCCAGCCATGGTCTTAAAGACCCATAGGACTGAAGTAGATTGCTTTCTGGGTCTGTTTGGTCCTCCTCCTTCTCTAGGAAACCACCTTCTACCCACATGCGTGGGCTTCTCTAACCACGTCTGTTCGGCATGACCCAATCCCCATGGCTACAGGTGGTCCACAGGGGCCCGTTTGACCCAAAATGGGCCACCTGGTATCTCTCCACCAAGAATTTGGAATTACAACTCTGTGAAATACTTCCAATAATAATAATAATAATAATTATTATTATAACCACTTCCTCTTTTGTATTTCATTTGAGTGCGTTTTGGTCACTTGTAACCAAAGAGGCTGGATCCAGGATGTTGGTCTCTTAACCCTCAGTAAGAAGTGCTAAACTCCCACCCATTTCCTCTTCCAAGTGTGAGCTTTCTGGTCTCAACACTACATCTCTCTGTTGAGGCCCTGACTCACCTCTGACTGTCAATATGTTGCTTTGGGGGACATTTTTGGCAGAGTTGGCTCTGTTGGAGGCCGTGCAGTAATACTGCCCCTCATGCTCCTTGCTAGCTTGTGTCTTGAACCAAAAGGCCTTGGTTTCACTCGAGATGTTTTGGTAGAAAGGCCTGACCTCCTTTTCTCTGTAAAACTTGTAGGTAATGGGACCAGATGCGTTGTTCACAGAGCATCGAAGCACAATATCATTGCCGGACTCCACCATCTTATTCTGCAGGATTGAGAGCGTGACATTCTCCACCGGGGCTGAAAAGCAGGAAAAGGATTAGCACTGGGTAAAGAGAAGGGGAAGTGAAGGCACATGACACAGCTACTGCTCGTGGCCAGCCTCCTTTTGGGCTATGACTCAGACTTGGATTTTGACCTTCATCCAACCACCTCTCTTATCCCATTGTTCAGTTCCTCTTCTGATTAGCCCACCAGGGCAGCATAGGACGCCTTGCGTCCTCACGTGTTGATTCAACACAGGATGCTAGGACACCCCCCTTTACTTACCACCTAAGTATTACTGACCACCCAGCTTGACTGTACCATTAACTTATGTGTTCTGTTGAGGTCTAGTCTGTGAGTGAATGTGTGTGTATGTGTGTGTTTCTTTCCTTCTGCTTACTAAGACTCATGGCACTTCCAGATCTTACGAATAAATAACCTTGACGCATGACCTTCCTGTTTTTCTTCTTTTTCCTTTTTGAGTGGTCCAAACCTATTGCTTTTACATTCTCATTTCCCACTTCCTTGTTACCCCTTAAATCTGACGTTCATCCCTCTGCTTCTGAAACTGTACTCTATCTCTGGTTTTGAAGAAACTCCAAAGGTCACCTAACCTCCCAAACTCATCGCTGAGTCCCCAACAGATTAAATTCAGTTCTTCCAATCTCCCCATCCTTGGCTTCCCTACAGCTCCCAACTGTCACTCAGCCCTTCTTTTGAACTCGGCTTCCTCTGGGCTACTGTGATGGCTCACAACCCAGATGGTCTTACCCCCTTCCCTGCAACTCTCTTTTTATTCACCACGTTTTCATCCCATTGCCTCCTACATATGGACTTTCTGCAAAATTCAGTCCTCAGATTTTCATCTCCATTCTCCTCTTTGGTGATTTCACCTACATCACAGTTTCTCTTTGTGCATTTAACACATAGCATGTAAAGCCTACATACATCTCTCTGTTCCAGATTATGCCCCTGAATTCCAAGTCTGGATTTTACCCTGGGCATTTTCCCTTGGGAGCCCCACCAGCCTCTCATTCCCAGCAGATCCAAGCAGAACTTAGTTTTCTCTTATATCCCCTTTTCCTGGGTCCACGTTCAACCATCAACATTTTGATCCTAAATTATCTTTCCACGTAGACCTTCCTATTCGTGTGAGAACAGACTGGTCAGCAGACTGGCATCGGGAGTGCAGTGGGTGGCCAGACCATGGAGCTGCTGGTCTGGTGAAAGGAGCATCAGGCCTGGGCTGGGCTGGTGGAGGTCAACCACAAGGGCAGACTCTTGGAAGGTGCAGCTTGAGCCGACAGCCTGCCTCCATGTGAAGCACAAGGTGGGGTCAGGAGCCTGACCACCTTGCCTCAGTTCCCAGCCCTACTTGCCCACCAGCTGTCTGCCTTAACCCTTAACTGCCTCATCACAAAACAAGGATAACATTATCATAGGTCTTACCTGGCAATCGTAAGTATTAATGGGAATAATTTACTGCCATGCTTCCCATAGGGGTGGACGCACAGTCAGGGCTCAGTAAATGTTAGCTACTCATATGGACCCAATTTAAACCACCAGTGTCGTAGAGGCTTCTCCATCACTTCGTATGGGAGTAAGAGGTCTGAAGTCACCGCTACCTGGTACAGATATCAGATTAACCTTCCCAAGGCCCCATTCTCATCACAGAAGGCCTCACCTCTTCTGGCTCTTTAGTGCACAGAGGACAAACTCCCAGCTCAGAAGACTGGTATTTGATGCCCTTCACAGTTGGGGTCAGTCATTTTTTCAGTTTCTATCCAATGATTCTCCATGCCTCACCTTCATTTGCAACCACCTGATTTACGGTTTTTTGAACTTCCCCATGGAGACCTTGCTCATGTAGCTGACTGGGCTGGCAGGCCCTCTCGAGCTGTCGCTGCCCACCCGTTACCAAGCCCTGGCTCCTAATCCAGCTCTTCCTACTTAAGCTAGATGGTAACTTCCATGCCCTAAATTCCTATCACCATCACTGTGAGGGTATTTCATGTGACGATAATGTGTTGCCTAGTCATATTTTTCTGTGCTTCTTTACACTGTTATTCAACGATATCACATATTTTCCCATTCTTAGGAGATCCTGTTTCTTGATATGTCACTGAAAACAAAGAATATGTCTCCTCCTCCTCCTCCTCCTCCTCCTCCTCCTCCTCCTCCTCCTCCTCCTTTTTTTGCACGCCCTACAGCCTGACGTAGTTGCTTAACATATATTGATGTGAGCTTGAAAAGTCTGGCTATTCTTAGACTATATATTAGTAGCAGCAGGAATCTCTATCCAACTCAAGATGTCCACATGGCACATGCAGATAAGAAGTTATTAAACAAGAAGAAAGGAGAGGAAGAGGATGAAGCCTTGTAAGCTTTTTATAACAGGATGCAGAACATCTCAGAGATGTAAGCCATGGCACTCCGAAGGCCTTCTGAGAGGCACAGATAGAGGCTCAAGGAAAAACACCGACTGCAGGACAATGGCATGTTTCTCTTGAGTGTGAGAGTCCCGGGCGAATGTTAGCACGACCCTATGAGACTACAGCCTGCAGCTCGGATTGCTGTGGCTTCCACACACGACAGAATTTGTCAGCCAAGGGCCAATTCTAGAAAAGAACTCTGGTCCTTTTATTTCCTCTTGGCGCTTAGTGCCGACTGCCTGTGCCAGTTTTCCTCGGTTGCCGCCCAGCTCCGGGATTAGCTGATGCCATGGGTTTTGGAGACATGTAAAGCCCTGCTGGTTTCCAGGTGCTCAGTGACTCCCTGGAGGATAAGAGCTATGTCAAGAAGTACGTGCCATCACAAACCAATGTGGCAGTATCTGAAGCAGTCTCCGGTTCCACCACCTGCTGAATTGTATCCTGCTCTACGTTGGGATAACCACGGTAAGTCTTATGAAAAGAAAAAGGCCAGCCTGCCTGGAGTGAAGAAAGCTTTGGGCAGGTCTGGCCCCGCTAATGTGGAAAACACTGCAGGAAGTGGAGCTACGGGTAGTAAAGACGATGACATTGATCTCTTTGGATCTGATGAGGAGGAGGAAAGAGAAGAAGCCAAGAGGCTAAGAGAAGAGTGCCTTGCACAGTTGGAGTCAAAGAAAGCCAAGAGACCTGCACTTGTTGTCAAGCCTCCCTTCTTCTTAGATGTGAAACCTTGGGACGACGAGAGAGACGTGGCAAAATGTGAGGAGTGCGTCAGGAGCCTTCAGGCTTGGTCTTGGGGCTCTTCTAAACTAGTTCCGGTGGGTATGGAATTCAAAAGCCTCAAATACAGTGTGTAGTAGAAGATGATAAAGTTGAACATATATGCTGGAGAAGTCGATCACAGCTTTTGAGGACTATGTGCTATCCATGGACATGGCTGCTTTTGACAAGATCTAAAATCCATCATGGATCATTACACTTAAATAAAAGCTTGAAAGCCAGAAAAAAAAAAAAAAAAAGGCAGGGGGGCTTCTAGTCTACAGATAGATCTCAGGGATGACTCTCAGTTCATCCAAAAAGGAGCAAATGCTAAGAGAGCCCAAAAGCACGTTAAAGCTCCCCAAAGTCACCACACTTGACTCATATTTTAGCGCTGCACTTGAAAGGTTCTGAACAGAGAGGACACACCTATAGCCCCCAGATATTTTCTGGCCTCCTTTCTGTGGGCCTTTGTCCTGCTCTGCCACATATCATGTTTGTGGACTTTGCACAAGTACCACCCACTTCCCTGTCCGCACAATCCCTGGACAAGCCCAAACCTTTGAAAATGTGAACTAAAAGCCCCAGGTCCCACATGATTTCTTCCATAGCACAGCAACTCACCTATCACCTTGACCTTCAGATGTTTACTCTCCATTTCAGTGTGGGAATGGCAATTTTTCACAAAACACTGGTATTCTGTGTCGTTTGTTGGGTTATCCTTGAATACTGCGGGCTCATTTGAGGCCACTATAAGAGTGTCCAAAATGTTATTTGCTTTTAAAAGGCGATAAGAAATAGGCGAGGTTCCATTTTCCGATTGGCAACTGACTTTTATGGCCTGTCCTTTTATCACCTCAGACCCGGAGTCATAAAAAATCTGGGGTTTGGAGAGCATTTCTAGAGTGAGAGAAACAATGAGAGAAACAATTTAAAACAAAACATCCAACCCAAGGGGTTCTTTCTCCCAACTCTGGGCTTTGCTTTCTCCGTCATTACTGTAATTTTAAATGCCTGCCTGCCTGCTTTATCTACCTTTACAGGACTCCTTAAAGATTGACAGGTAGGGGTGGCCAGTTAGCTCAGTTGGTTAGAACGTGGTGCTAGTAACACCAAGGTTGCCAGTTCAATCCCCACATGGGCCACTGTGAGCTGCGCCCTTCCTAAAAACTCAGAATAACCAATGAAAACATTTCTCAAAATGGAGGTGAAATAAAGACATTAAAAAAAAAAAAAAGATTGACAGGTAATGTGTGTGTGTGTTGAGAAGGGAAAGCTGTAAACATAAAAGAATGATACAAACTCAAGGATAACATTACATCCCCCTAAATATATATTTATATTTTCATATACCTCACATGTACATACACGTACATCTGTGTGGTTCTTTTGTATTGAGAAAAGACACAAGCATGGAAAAAAACAAAACAAAAAAGTACCCAAACAGAATATATTTGAAAACAAATTCTCAGTGTCTCAGTCTCTCCTGATAACGAAATTGCACGCCTTACAAACAAGAATTCTACTAAGTTGTTATTTAGAAATTAGCTTATTTATAAAGCTTATATAATGAAATGACCTTCTCCTAAAAACAACAGAAAGAATTAAAATGCAATGACCCACATTTGTCTCTTGCATTATTTCTTTTTGAATTAGGTGACTAAAGACTAAAGACACTGAAGACGTGACAATAGGCTAAAATCCTGGTTCAGTTGAGACTAAAATCTTGGCTGGATAAACCACAGCCACAGGTTAAACTGAAGGATCATGACTGAATAATAAGACTGACAGTGACAGCTTGACCAGAGTTCCACATTCATGTAAAACCCTTCCACTCAAACTGTGGTCCAGAGCCCAGCAGCTCCAGTATCCCCAGGGCGCTAGCTAGAGATGCAGAACCTGGCCCCATCCCGACCTGCATTCTATGCGGGCTTTGCATGCACATTCACCTCTGAGAAGCGAGGCTCTAGGTGGTCTCAATACCTACATTCTGTCCACTGAAAGTCCTAGCCCTTCTGCTCAGCCAGGATATGGACTAAACACTGGTGCTTCCATCTTAAAGTTTAGCATTGACTAAGCAGTGTTTCCTCCATGACCGTTTGGGTGGGTGTCTGCTCGAGCAGCCAAAATCTTGCCAATTGGGAGGTCACATCATCAGCATGCAGCCACAATAAAGCCATGAACTTGACTTTTGCCAACAACGTTATCTTCACATTGCCTCTCTCCTGTACGCTAGCAGATATACCCACTTGCTTCTGTTTGCTCTCTCAATTTTACTCCTCTTTCTTTCCCTCAAGCTCTTACCCTGCCTTAGTGTGACCTGCCTTCAGACTAGAGGGTGGCAGCTGGTGATAAATTCCCGTTCTCCCCTTCAATCTCAAGACTCTCTGAGCCAGTGAGGACGTACTCACCACACACTGTTATCTGGACCGTGTTGCTTTTCTTGACCACCTTGCCAATACCTGCGATGCAGGTATACGCCCCACTGTCCCACTTGGAGGCTTTCTTGGTGAAATTTTGAGCCTGCGACACGATCACGCCTTCCTTCTGGATGGTGAAGTTGACTGGAGGCGCTCCTGGGATGGAACACCACAGGTTCAGCCTTTCATCCTGGTCCAGACTTGTGGCGGAAGATTCCAGCTTCGGCTTGGAAAACAGCTCTGAAAAACCAGTGAGTGGGAATGGGGTGAAATATTTCTGGGCACCACTCCCAAAGCCCCCTTACAGAGTCCTCTGGCCCAGCTGCTTTTGGCAGAACCAAATCCCATCGACCTGCAAAAAGTTTTCCTTTGCTTCTCAGATACTTGATGATCACACAATTAGAGAGCTAGGATGCATTCTTTGCCGGGGATTTCAACGGCAGGTTTGTCTCCCTTGTTAATCCAATTTATTTCACAGACATGGATTAGAATAAGGTTTTGCAACTTGTATTAGGTTGGTGCAAAAGTAATTGAGGTTTAAAAGGTTAAATAAAAATCACTGCAAAAACTGCAATTACTTTTGCACCAACGTAATAATGCAGCCAAGCAATGATTCATGCATTCGCCCATTTATTCATTCACTCACACATTTTAGTCCACACGTACTTATTTTTGGCTACTTCTGTGCTGGGCACCTTGCTTGGAGTTGGGGAGACAGAGGAGAAAAAGAAACAGTCCCTGACTTCAAAGTGCTTACAGCTGGCGGTGACTCAGACACAGCGTTTGCAGTAGAGCCCATAGAAGGGAACTGAACCAAGGTTTGGGAATCAGGAAAGGACTCTTGGAGGAAGTCATCCAGGCAAAGAGAAAAAGGGGTGTTGGCAGAGGGAACAGCATATGGAAGACTTGGCAGGAGGTTCAAGCACCTGTAAGTTCAGCTGGCCTGAAACACAGCGGGAGTAGAGGGGCCAAAGGAAGGCCTGTAGATCTCGAAGGAACTTGGCAACCACCTAAAGAAGTGTGGTTAATAGAAACCATCTTGCTGATGTGGGTGCAAGATGGTTTACAATTAGGAATGAAACATTAGGGAACAATCTGCTTGTCCTTGGGGCAAAGGGAAGCATGGAGAGTCTGGGTCAGGGGAAGGACATCAGAGATGTGTTGTGGGAAGGTGTCTGGGAGCAGAATGGATGGGGTTGGAGGGCCCCAGATTGGAAGCAGGAGAGAATGTAGTGCAGGCTTGAAGCAGAGTGACAGCATGAGGTTGGGGAGAAGTGGCAGCTGGCCACCATCCTCCCAGCACTTCCCACGGAGAGGAATGACAATGACACCTAATACCTCCTGAGGTAAGCTACAGTAGCATTCTACACCACTTTCTGGAGTTATTAGTGCCCTAATTCAGGTGGGAAGGCAACAGTAGTAAAGACTGAATTTGACTTTTAAGAAGTTTTGTCATCTCCTCATTGAAATATTTCCTGAAGTACATCATCTTTCATAGTTATGGTATATGTTTTTATCTTCAGCTACAGAGAAATGACGAATTAACGACTTAACCAATAATCTTAACCAATTCAAGACCTGAATCCTTCGTATAAGCCATGTACCCTGACTTCATGGTTATGGTCCTTGATGCAGAAGGGAGAAGAAGTCAGTCCACTCCTGAGACCACCTGCACGTTACAAAAGGACTGAGTCTCAAAGTTCCTCTGAGGAAAGCTTCTTGGGCTAGAGGTTTGAGAATGCAGCCAGGAATCGGGGAATCGAATTCTACCTTTGGCTCTAAATTTACCTGCTGTACAGGTTCGGGGGGTACAAATCAACCCTGTCATTGTCATCATTGATGTGACATTGCTGTGGAAGTCATTTCCATCATACCATCTTCCTAGTTTCCTCGACAGGGAATAAAATAAAACTTCAGGTAAGGTGGTATCCCAGTAATTATATTTTAATTAAGGCACATTCTATCCTCCCCTCCTTCCATATAATAAACATTGACTTATCTGTTTTCAGAGCACCATCCAAAGCTCTAGGTTAGGAGTGAGGAAAAGAACCAAAGAAACTGACATTCTAAAGTGCCTTATAATTTCACTGGGCAGATACCACCGTGCCCGCAATAAATAAATAAATAAATAAATAAATAAATAAATAAATAAATAAATAAATAAATGGAAAAAATGACTCAGAAAAAAAAATTCCAAAGCAATGACTCTACATTTAAAAATATGTAAACAAAAATGTAAAAAATAAGAAACCATCTTGCTGACGTGGGTACAAGATGGTTTACAATCAGGAATGAAACATTAGGGAACAATCTGCTTGTCAAGCAGGTAATATAAACAGACTGGTGGGACCATCACATGGGCGAGTAAAAGATCAGTCTTTTATTCACTCATCAAATGGATATTTATTGGGCTCCTACAATGTTCTGTGCTAAGTATCGACGATGTAAGATGAACAGAGCCACAGACCTGGTCCTTCAAGAGCTCACTCTGAGTGGTGGAGAGGCACTAAATCTTTGCAGGAACTGTTGATGTCAAGATAGGAGCAGAGTGCAACGGGGACTGAGGTGTGACTGGGGGACTCTGCCTGGGGGAGCCTGGAGGGAGATTTGGGGCTTGCTCTTTAAGGACAACAGAAGTTTTTCAGTGTCCAAGGGGAAAGGGTGTTCTAGGCTGAGTGAGGAGGGTTGTTTGGAAGAGAGCGGGGTCAGGGTGAAGGCCTCAGGACCGTGCAGGAGTTCAACCCCAAGAATTAGTGATGTCAAACAGGGGCCATTTGAGGAGGGCGTCTCCTGCAGTTGGCTGAAGGATGCATTGCAATAGAGAGGCTCAGGCACATTCCTGTGGTCGTCCTGGTGTGAAGACCCGTGTTAGGGTGTGATTAAAGAAATGACAACCAGGACAGAGTTGAGAGACCTGGCAGCACTTGATGACAGATGGGTCTGAAAAGATGGACTGTGGGGGAGGGAAGAAACCCTTTTTCTATCCAAAGACTGATGGCTAATTCAATGATATTGATGTTCACAAAATGATTGTAAGCCTTCAGTATTACTATGTAGAGCCACTTACAGTGAGGCATGATAGCGACACGGGCATGGAAAACCCGATGCATAATTGGGCCTGGAGACATTTCCAAAGGAGCTGACCCAGTCACATCAGGGCTGGCAGGAACAAAAACATGCTAGCCTTGGTGTGACTGGGTTAACTCCACAAGGAAAGGACCGAGCTCAGGCTGAGGGCATGGGAAAGACAGGATGAGCATAACACTTCACTTTCTTGGGCCGGGGGACTAATCTACTGAATGACTTGTGTACCCCGCAGGACCCAGACTTCTGGAGGAGGGTGATCAGCTCTAACAGTTAGTATCTTACGGTCCAATGACGTTTACACTTTCCTAAAGGAGCCTGGACCGAGGGGTAAGGATGCTGCTGTAACCGCTGAAACAGTCCCTAAGTGTGTCCCGTGGTCCCTGTTGCTCTCACGGCAGTACGCCCATCCCCTTTTGTACTTGCTCACTGCATTGCACTCTAATGGTCTAGTTATGTCTGTGACTTCTTCAAGGGCAAAGCCTGACCTTAGGCAGCTCTCTATCCCCAGTAAGTTGCCCAACATACAGAAGGTGCTCAATAAATCTTGAATTGAATACTTTAATGAGATAACAGATGCCTTATCTGTGAAAAAACATCATGTGCCATCAAAATATTTGTCATTATCAATAATAAACTGAACTGCTGGCACACACTATAGACCGGGGGGAGCCAACACATATGCCAATCACCCAGCTGGGTAGTTGGCAGCCAACCTATGAGATGGGGCACTGTTGCTGTACTATATACTCAATGCCTAACACACAGTAGGGGGCTTTCGGTAAATGAGTGAACAAATGAAGGAATGAATGGAATCATTCATTCAAACCTTCACTTGGGAATCATGCAGTGCTGACTCTCTCTGCCCTCTGAAACACTGTCATCCTATATTCATTCATTTATTTATTCATGCATTCATTCATTCATTCATTCAACAAATACGTACTGATTCCCTACTATGTGCCAGGCACTGCTATGGGTATTAACGATACAGTGCTGTACAAAATAGGTAATGTTCCTGCCCTAAACAGCTTACATAGTGCCTGGATTCATACAATAAACAGGGAGAGGTAGAGTACATTTTTTCGGTGGTAAGTGCTACAAAGAGAAGCCAGGTAGTAAGTGGGGAAGGAGTCCAAGGGAACTTTTAAGTGCATGTGTTTGGAAGTCAAACAAGCCAGTGGCGACTCTTGTTCTGCCACTTGGTAACCCTGTAACCACTGGGTGAGTTGCCCAACCTGTCAGGCTCAGTTTCCAGCTCCATAAAACTGGAATCATGATACCTATCTCATTGTTACAAGCATGAAATGAAAAGGTATGCAAACCAGTCATACAAAGGGACATTGTTACTATCATTTTTGAGTTTGCTAATGCTTTCTCACTCCCGACTCTGTCATAGGACCTGTGTCTGGAATCCAGCACAAGGCGTGATACAGAGGAGAGAGAAAGGTGACACAAGAAGAGAAACACTAGCTAACATTCACTGAGTGCTTACTCTGGATGAGGCGCTTCATGGCAGGCCTGTCACTTAGTTACTGCAACAGTCCTACAGCTCCCTCGTCTCAGAGTTGTGGCAAGAAGTTCAGTGAGTCTCCCAAGGTCTCAGAAGTAGTGAGTGGCAAGGTTGGGATCTGATGGAGAACCCGTACCCTCAGCTACCACAGCTAACCGCCTATTCGCTCTGTGGTGACTCTTCCCCACGAGCACCCCCGGCCCCCACCATACCATCACCAGCAGTGCATTCATTCAGACACGCAGGAGCAGAAGTCTCACTGGCCACCCTGGATTCCAGCACAGTTGCTCCTTGAGCCTGACACAGGATGACACCCTGCAGCAGCAGCCCTACCTGTTATGTTGACCACGATGCTGCTGACCTTGGCTATCCGTCTGGTTTCCACTTTGCACGTGTAATTGCCATTGTGCTCTGTCATGGCCATCACCGAGTAGTTGGCCTGGTTCTCGTGCCGGCTGTGTGCCACAATCGCCTTGTCCTTCTGGATTATGATTTCTGGAAATACCTGGACCTTGTGCGTCACTTGAATGGTGCACCTAATCTGCAGCTCGTCTCCTTCTGTGATCACTCCTTCGGGGCTGATGTGAAACTTGGGATTCGAGAAGGATTCTACAAGAAGAGGACAAGCTTGTTGGACTCAGGTTCAGACCAGGGGGAGGAAGAAGGCACTTCCTCCACTTTTCTGCTCTTTTTGTTCTCAACTGCCATTTTTCCTTAGTAACTAAAAACATTCAACCTGTCCTCTCAAAAACCTTCACCCAGCCTGCTCTGATGCTCCCTCCCTTTTCGCTCATTCTTGCCTCTTCAACCTTCTCTTAACTGCAATTCTGTAACTTTCTTGAGCTTCCCAAGGCTAAACAATCTTCTATAAATCCTATCTTCAGAACCTTCTTCAAATAACCTCAGAAATAACCACAGACTCTGCCCCCTGCCCACCAAAGATTTTCCCGGTTCCTCTCACACCATTGGTTTCATGGAACTCTGGCATTTCAGCATAAATAGTCCATAGCTTTCAAAAATGATAATGACGTAGACTGTGCTGCTTTATGAAAATGAATATTTAAATAGCCATATGCAAAAAAAAAAGGGGGGGGATTTCTAGTCTATTCTATTGCTTTGTTAAAAATGCCGGCTATGACTGACTAAATTGATTTCAGGACTCATGCAGTTTTAAAAACACCATTTTAATTAAATATGTGTCAGATACCAGGTGTGGGATCTTCAGGAGATGGTGAGGGAAGCAGGGCTAGGCCTTTGCTCCTGCCAAAGAAAACAGAAGAGTATAAAGAGTATACACACAGATTACAACTGTGTAAAATACAGATAGGGACATTAAAAACGCCAAAAGTGAATTTAGAGTGATATAATATTTTCACATTCATTAGTTGTTGTTGTTTTAAACTATAATCATTTAAATTTACAATAAAGAGGTATCATTTAAAAAATAGTCTGCTTTCCTGAGTCAAAGTCAGAAAAGAAAGGGTATCTTTTAGGACACTCAACAAGTGCCCTCTGTGGTAGTTTAATAATAACTGCAGGTTTGTTTGTTTTTTTCTTATCCCCAAATTAACTCCAGATGCACCAGAGATACAGAAAGAAATACAGAAAGAAAAAAAAAAATAAAATAAACCACAGAAACAGTAAGAGAAAACATAGGTGCATTTTTTCTCTAATAATCTTGGAGTATGGAGGAACTTCAAGCATGAATCGCAAAACTGAGATACCATAAGGAAAAAAGATGGATACATTTGATTAACCAAAGATTAAAAGCTTCTGCATGGAAAAAAATCATAAAGATGATGACAAACTGGGTAACATATTTGCATAGTGCCTGACAAAGAGCTAATTCCTTTAATTTATAAAGGGCTCAAACAAATCAATGAGAAACAGCTGAAATGGGCAAAGTGTATATGAACAGGCAGTTTATGGGGGGAAAATGTAATAGACCAAAAGATATAAAGATCATACTCAACTTCACTAAGGACCGAAGAAATAGAAATCACAACCACAATGATATATCATTGTGCCTCAATTAGTTTGGCAAAAATAACAAAAGGTTGATAATACTCCATGTTGGTAAGGTTGGTTACCATCACTTCAGCTATTTCGAGGAGACCTTTGGTAATATCTATCAATATTGAAAATGCACAAAACATTTCCATTAACAATTTGCTAGAAATCAACCCCATAAATAACAACAATAATAATAATTGCAACAGTACACAAGTTATAAGTATAAGTATGTCTGTTGCAAGATTGTTTCAATAACAAAAACTGTGAAAATACCTAAATGTCCATCAACATAAACTGAGGTAAATACGTTATGGCATATCTCCGTAATAGGATTCTGAGTTGCCACTAACATGATGCAAACCTGTATTTCTTACTATGGACAAAAGTCCATAACATATTAAGAAAAAGTTATAAAATAGTATGTTTGACAAATCTCAGTTTTTGTTAAAACAAAACAAACAAAACTTTGGGTGTGTGCATGAACATACACGCAGAGTTAGTCTAGAAGACCACACAAGTGGTTTTCTCGGAGTCGTGGTAGTATGATTATTCCTTTATACTTTATATCGTACCACATTTTCTGAAAAGGTAACCCACAGCAAGTATTCTAATCAGAAAAAATATTACATATACATTATAGTTATATAAATGTATTTCTACTCGTATATGTATATAAATACACATCTGTACATATATTGTGTACATATATGTAGACATATATACATACACAATGGGCAGGGGTGAAGTAAGGTGCCAAAAGCCCTGTGATAAACTTGAGGACTTCTGCTTTGCAAAGATTTGAGGTTCTCTGCGTTAGAATGTGCCTTTCCCATGCTTCCCTGCTTCACCAGTCCTTCGTCCACAGGTCACTGGCAGTTGCTGGTTGCCTGTCCTGGGCACTCACCCAGGCTTCCCTCTGCTGTTGCCTTTCTCTCCCAAGAGCAATTCTCAGGTCACCTTATTTGTTTGCTATTTGTCCAATATCTTGGTGATGGGGGATGGGTAGAAGAGGGGAGCTCTCATCAAATGTAGGAGGCAAAGGCTGAGGACCTGGCCCTCCTTCCCTCCCGATCCCCTCCAAACCCCACTTCTTGATATCTGATCCACATTGGCTTAAAGCTGGGATTTTCAAACTGCAGGTCACATAGTGCATCGTTTCAGTGAGTTATGGCCAGAGTTACCAAAAAAAACAACACAAAAAAACAAAACAAAAAAAAACCTGAACTAGAGTAGAATAGAAAATAGCAAAATGCATCACATGTTAAGGTTAGGCACTGTTTGTAAAACTTTTGTTTGGGGAATTTATAAGTGTGTGTGTGTGTGTGTGTGTGTGTGTGTGTATGTGTGTGTGTAACTGTGTCACAGTCAAAAAGTTTGAAAAACTATGGACGTAAAGTGAATAAGGGCAGTCTTGAGAACAGCAGCCCAGCCAGAAGTCCCCAGCCCCCTTCCAATCCTGGGCTCTTTCTCCCCACAACAAATCAGCAAGCCAGAAAATAATGAAGAAAAGAGGAACAGGACTCTGACCCCTCACGGTGACCAGGTCACTCCTGACGATTGTAGAATTCTCCACATGTGTCCCAGAAATGATGCTGGCTTGACACTGGAAAAATATCACACGGTCTTGTTCCTCGACAGTGAATTCCAGCGTCACAAAATTCTGGTTCGGAGAAGTTTTTTCTCTTTTTTGCTTGAAATCTTTTATATCTAGTTCAAATTTTTCAATGGTGAAATGTACTGGAGGCTTTTCTTCCGGGACAGAACAGTGGACGCTCACAACCCCGCCTTCTATCGCCTCTTTTTTGTCCAGCGTCACTATGGGAGTGGACACTCCTTTGGGGAAAGAGAAAGTCCATTAGTATCAATCTGATCTAGTGGCACAAGCCTCCCTCAGCTGAGTCACTGTGGCTGACCTACCTAAGGGTTCTTTTCTTTTATTCCCAGAACACCCAATGCCACCTACCAGGTAATTATTGAGCATGTATGTGCCCAGCATAGCACCACGTACTTTGAAAAGTATAAAATATGTTTAAGATGTGGTTGGTGCTTTTAATATTTATAACACCATTGCGAAGACAAGTCTTCCCACCTGATACGGTTAAAAATGAAATAAACAGCCAGTATTCATTAGTATTATGGTGTTTGTTGCTATACTTTGTTGAATGCCAGCTATAAGCTAGGATTGACTTTACATCCATGACCCCATGGAATTCTCATAAGAAACCTCCTAGGTGGGCATGGAAGATAAAATTATGCCCATTTTATAGATAAAGAAGGTGAAGGTCAGAGAGGTTCAAGGCTCATCTAAAAGTTCACAGCAATCAAGCCCCAGAGTTGAGACTCAACCTCAGGTCTGCCTGACTCTGAAGCCAGAGGTTGGGGGAACGGGTTAGAGAGAGGAGGGATGCATAGACTCCCAGTTCAAAACGCAAAGCTGAAAATAACCATGCATCAGAGTGTGTTGCAGAGACAATGAATGATGGAGCAGTAAGGCAAGGAGGAGGCCCTCTTTGCCTGGGGGATCAGCGAAGATTCTAGCAAGGAACTGGTCTGAGAGAAATCTTCGAGGAAGGGTGTTATTTGGACAGATGAGGTGGGATGGGGGCCAAGGACAGGCATTTCAGGGAGCACGGGGAACAGCTTGTGCCAAGGACTATGGGTGGAGGGCCGCCTAGAGCAGAGAAAGGGGTGGAGGGGAAGGTACATGGGGTGGTGAGTCAGGGTCAGAGTAAGGGGAGCTGGGAAAGGCTAGCTGAGATTAGATGTCCTGTTCAAACCCCATGGTCTGGTGGTTATGAGCGCCATCTTGGAGTCAGACACGCTTGCTTGCATCGTAAGCATGCCTCTTTCTGGATGTGCCACCTCACCCAGTCACTTAGGGCTCACGAATCTTTTTTTAGTTTTTGACCCACCCAGCTCAGAGATGGAGGGCTCTCTGCTTGGGAAGAAGATCTTTACTGTATTCATACCACTACTCTCACCTATGGTATCACCTGCTTGTGAAGGGTTTCGCCTGCTTCACGCTGAGCTCCCCAAATGGAGGGGCTGTATCTTCTTCATTGTTGGATGCGTGGCCTGGCTCAGAGCAGGGACTCTATACAGGCAAAAGGAATGGATGCATTGCCTTTTGTCTGCCTCCAAGACCTCTCATAACAATCAAGGGTTAGAAGTTAACTTTAGAGTCACAGAGATCTTGGTTCTAACTCTGGCTTTGCCTTTGATGAACTGCGAAACTTGAGCACGCCACTTGACTTTTTTGAACCCCCGTGTCCACACCTGTTAATGGCAGGCACCACGTGCTATTGTAGGGATTAAATGAAATATGTGTAAGGCACTCATAGTCATTTATCTCATGAGGGGCTAATACGTGGTAGTTCTTATTATTGGAAGTAGTAATAGTATGAATGACTGTTCTGATCACAAAAGCACAAACATACAGAAATGACAGTTATGGCAGCAGCTGTCGAAGAAGCAGAGGGCTGGATTCACTAACTGTGTCTGTTAAACCATCCAAGTTTAAAGAAAAATTACCCTAAATTTCAAAAGCCTGCCTGCACGTTTTTCAACATACATTTCCCAAAGTCTTGGCCTGCCCATCTTTCCTCATCACTAATGAGGACCTATTGGTTCCTCTCCTGTCCTCAGTGGAGATGGAGGAGGGCTGGTCTGCATCCCTGTGGCTGTTGCCCCTGGTGACACAAAGGGCTGTCTAGCCAGCCATGCCCCTGGCTGCCCATAGGACACCCATGGAGGAATTGAGCTGGAAGACGACACATGTGAGCCGCAAAGACTGACATGAAACCGGTCAGAGATTGTATACTTATGAAAGGAAAATGCCTCCAAACAGTTGCCTACTGTTTCTTCCTCCTTCCTGTTTGCTGAAAGGGTTATTTTCTTCTAAGAATGGCCTGGCCAAGCATCTCACACATGATGGGCCATTTATTCACTCAACATTTGGTTACTAAGCATGTTTCATTCGTTATCCCATTTAATCCTCAAAACAAAATATCCTTCAAGAGTATGTGTAGTTAGTTACCTAGTTATCTCTGTTTTAGAGACAGGAAATGAAGACTCCAAGAGGTGGGGGAATTTGACTGAGGGGCACTCTGCTGGCATACTCACCTCTGTCTTAGCCTCTGCTCTTTCCCTCTTATGCTACATCCCTTTTCTGTGGCCTTGTCCCACTTCACCATCAAGCAAACTCCTACACGATCTTCTGTATCTAGACCCAATGTCCCTTTCTCCAGGAAGTCATCTCTAACTTCTCTAGGCAGAATTGTTTTCTCGTGCCTTTGTGCTCCCAAGACACCCAGATCATATAACAATTGGGCTGTAATTAGTTGTTTACATGTCTCTCTTTCCCACCAGACTGCCTCTGGACCTGGGCTCTACTTGATGCATTTTCATGTCTTGCATTGGTTTTTCCTGACTTGCAGCCTTGGGAAATGCTTCATGAGGGAATGAATGTATGAATGAATGAATGAATCCTTATATCTCTGAACCCAAATTTTCTACAATGATTCTCTTGTTTCTCCATCTCCATCTATTTCTACTTCCCCTTTTCATCTGTTTAATCTGTTTCACAATCATTTATTGAGTACCTACTGTAAGCCAGATTCTTTGTTCGAGGAAAAAGCAACACAAACCAAACACCATCTCACACCTCCAGAAGAGCAGACAGAGGTGGGAGAAACAGTTGCAATAACAAGTGGAAAACTAACTGCCATTTAGTGAGAACTCTTTATGTACTGGTATCAGGCCAAGTACTTTACTTATACGATATTTTTAATCCTCTCAAAATTCCCTAAACTGGGTATTATTAGTATCTTCATTTCAATGATGAGAATTTTAAAGTTTAGAGAGGTTCAGGAACTTGCCCAGCTTGGAATCCTGCAGGCAGAGTGACCATTGAATTCAGTGTCAAATCTCTGCCCAATGGCCTTCATACAAATCCCACTGAAAGGAGAGACAGCCTTCAGTGGAGCTGAAAGAGGACTGGGACCCTGGGGGAGACCAATTTTCTTTGGGACAGTGTCAGAAAAGAGATCCAGTTGAGTCTTGAGGAGAAATAGTAATTTCCAAGGAGATGAGATAAAGAAGGGTATTCCCGGGAGAGGGGAATATCATGTGCTAAGGCAAGGAGGTGAGAAACAGCCTGGCATGTTGGGAGCATGTCTAATGCCTACGTTTTCTTTTCTTTTCCATATTAGTTTCAGGTATACAAAACAACATAGTGATTAGACATTTACACCCCTCACAAAGTGATAACCCCAACAAGTCTACTACCCCTCTGACATCGTATATAGTTGTTACAATACGATTGACTATATTCCCTATGCTGTACTTTACATCCCGGGACTATATATATATTTTTTTAATGATAGTTGACATTCCATATTATTTTATATTACTTTCAGATGTACAGTATAGTGCTTAGGCATTTATATAATTTATGAAGTGATTCCCCCTGATAAGTTTAGGACCCATCTGACACTATATATAGTTTTTACTAATGCCTACATTTCCAGGTTAGGAAAATGCCAGGAAGATGAATGAGAAGGGTGACGGATGGGCAGGTAGGTCCAGTGTCACTATGCATTCAACGCCTGTCCTTGCTACTGCATGTGTTAGCTTTATCTGCTTGAGGTACGTTCAATGCCAGGGACTCACTTTTCACCAACACCTTGTACTCCGAAGTGGTTCTCTCCTTGTTGTTCAGAAGCACCGTGCATTTGTATATCCCTGCGTTGTAGACCCGGGCTTGGGCAATGAAATAACTCTCTGTGCTCTCCGTGGAGGAGATGTTGTAAAACAGCGTGTCGTCCTTGTAGAACAGCAGCTGGTACTGAGGCTTGGCGTGCGAGGTGGTGCTGATATCCACGATGCATTGCAGGGTCAGGTTGTCCCCGTTCTGTACCTCCTGGCGTGGCAGGAACGCCATGCGGATGCTGTTGATGGTGAAAGCTAAGTGCCAAGGGAAGGAAGGAAGACACACCTGTTATCTCAGAAACCACGCTGTCCTGGTGACCTTTGCCACATCAGCTTGGTATCATCACATTCTACACAGTGCAGTGGCCAGGGGTCCCAAATGCCTACCGGGGCCAGGTGGGTGGATAATGATCCCGGGTAGTGGGTCAAGCATGAGGCAGTTGGTACGAAGCTGCTGATATTCCCACCAAGACAAGGTGGCAGTGTTCAGAGTGTGACAAATAAAACATGTCCATAAGACATATGCAGCCTGTAAGCGGCCACATCGTGGCCCCTGGAGGAAGCATAGGATTCAGGCAGATAAGCATTCAAGTCCTGGTTAGTCACTTACTATGTGACATTGGGGTGATTGACCTCTTTAGGCTCTGCTTCCTCATCTGTAAGATGCCATAATAATACGCACTTAGTAGGTTACTGTAAGACTTACAGGAGAGGAGCAGGAAAGCACCTAGTACAGTGCCTAGCATACAGTAATTGCTTAATAAATGACAGCCACCACCATTTTGAAATCAGACGGTCATGCCCAGGAAATTTCCTTCCTCATCCAGGCCTGACGGAATTAGCACAGTCCTAGCTGGCATTTTTCTATCTCATGAACTCAGAGCCCTCCCCAGATGGCTGAGGACTTGAAACCACTTCTGAGGAAGCCACTTGCTGTCCCCATCCCCATCTGCCATTGAGAAGCAAAGAGCACAGGTTTTCCTCTGCTAACGAGGGGAATCTCTGATCAAGCACCCAGAGCAGCTACGATGCCCCACTAGCCACCCAATCTCTGCCAGAAAGCGGGCGCCAGATCAACTAGCCAAATGCATCATTTCTGGCCCATATCGTCCAACATCTAAGATCCAGCAACCAGAGACTATCAACAGAATTCAGCTTTTGAGACTTATTTACAGTGGTGGGCTGATGGGAAGATGAATTACTTAAACCTAGATGCTCTCTGGCTATTTGGGTGACGGGCCACTGCTCTGAAAATTTTCCAGGCTAGAAGGTTCTGGAAAATGCTCATTGATCAGGACTTCTGTCCAAGCTTCAGAGCGGACCAGGGCAGTTCTGTCTTTTGAGGGTCCTCTTGGTCCTGCCCATAGATCCTTCTGCAGCCCAGCTGGGGTCCTAGTTATACCCTTGATGTACCTCAAAGTACCTCAGCTCCACCTTCCCTATGGTTTATTATCTAAGCATAAATATCTGGACTTGAACAGCACTCTAAAATATTCACTCTCCAATCTCCTGTCACAAAGACAACCTCAAACATCTCATAGTCTAGACATGACTAGAAAGAACGGATAATACATGGGGAGTTTTGGGGAAAATGTATCTAAAGTCCATGACCTTAAAATCAGGTATCTCAGCCTCGCAAAACCTCCAAACTCCTACACATCTCCCCCATAAACCTCCACTGTGTCCGTTCTCAAAGAGACCTGGGGTCAACATCAGGATCTGGGATTGAGAGCTACTGTATCTGGTGTGCTTTGTTGGCTTCCTGTCTCACCTACCTCCATGAAGTATGAATAAAACAATCATGAGATTTTACATTTTTATTTAAATTTTGGAGTGGGTAGTGCAGTCAAATGTTTAAAAACCCCCAAAGGTGGATGATATGATGTCTATGAGAAAACCCCAAAGAGCATACTGGCAACTTATCTGAAATAATGCACATTTTAAAAGGTGGATGGATATAAGATTCATATTTTTAAAATATTGTGGTCACTTCTGAAGGCAAGAGGGAAATAAGACTGGGTGGAGCACACAGGTAGATACAGGTATGGGTAATGTCCTAATTCTTGGCTTGAGGGGTGGGGTCCTGTGAATTCATTATGTTACTAAAAACATACACACAGATAAAACAAAAGGCAATTATGTGTGGGTCAAGGATGAATGTGTGATAGGAGCGAAGAATTATGGTCAATCCAATTCTGTGTATTTGAAACCCAAAAAAAGAACACAGAGGAAAAGATACAGTGTAAAGTCTCTTGCCGTTTCTGTCCCTGTCCAATCAATTTCCAGGGGGAAGTTTTTCTTCCCCTTGCAGAAGAAACCACTGATTTTAGTTTTTTCCCGCTAGTACTTATGCATCTAGAAGCAATTACAAAGGTAACATCTTACCGACTCCTCCCCACTCCTTAACACAAAACGTGACTCTCCATGCACAGAGTTTGGCAGCTCCACCTGTGGATCTTACCCAAAGTTTACGTGACCCATGAGGACTTCAGAGGCCAGAGATGGCATGGGACAGGGGGCATCGGGTACTGTTCAAGCTAAACAGTGTCACATGGCTTAGATAAGGCTCCTAAACGTTGAATTCTCATAAGACACTTTGATAACTGAAAAATGTTCATGGGCCATGCCTGATGAATGTATATTTATTGAGCCTCCTAGATACTCTAAATCTCCTTATTTTTTAGACCAAGGAAGGACCTCCAGAAATCTTGGAGGTCCTTGCTTGGACCACCTTGCTGTGGTCCCTCACTGAATTATACTAAACAACAACACATCATTTTTATAAGTGGTCTCAACTCCGTTTTCAAATAAGAAAAGGTAAGAAAAGGTACCGCTAGCTAGCTGGCCAAAGACACTGGCAAAAACTTTCTTTCCCTCTCTGGTAACAAAGTCAAACCTTTTTCAGCAATTTAAAATGTAATTTGTCTATAACGTCTTAGGTTTTTAAATGAATGCAACAGTCCACACCTGTCCCTTTCTTCTGAGCAATTGATATGACAAAAAAAAAAAAAAGGGGCATCTGATTAGTCCCTGAGATGAAATAAGTTGAAGCTTTAAATCACCCTTACGGTAGCCGCCTTCAAGATGGACCCCGTGAAATCAGCCTTGCCTTCTGGTATTCACACCTGCGTCTGGTCCCTCCCACATCATACCAGGGTTGGTCTTGGTATGCACAAAACACTGCAGCAAGGGTTATATGTCACTTCTGAGATTAGGTTACAAAGACATCGCAACTTTTGCCTTGCTCATTCTTTCCTTTTCTGGGATCACGCATTCTGGGCAAAGCCAGGTGTGATGTCATGAGCACCTCTACAGAGAGGAACAGCCACATGGGTGAACTTAAAAGCGGATCCCCCCAGTTTCAGACATAATTCAAGTAATTGTAACCCCGACCAACATGTTATCTGCAACCTCCTGACAGACCCTGAGTCAGAACCACCCAGCTAAGCCACTCCCAGATTCCTGACCCTCAGAAACTGTGTGAGATAATAAACTGTTGTCTTAAGCCACTAAGTTTTGGGGTAATTTGTTGAGCAGCAATAGATAACAAATATACCACCCAACGAATCTTCAAAAATCTCTACCTGATTATTAAGATAATACAGAAAACTTCTTTGTGAACAAACTGTCCAGAAATAGCCACATTGGATTACTGTGCAGGTCTCATCATTCACAAAATAGAGGGTTGTTCACAACCTGGGCTACCTGGGCCCCCCAGAAGCTCACGGGTGGGTGTTAGGGGGCCTGTGAGCCACCCCCCAATTATATGCAAGTGTGCATTTTTCTGGAGAAAGGATCTACAGCTTTCCTTATGGAACCCAAAAGGTTCGGAACTGTCAGGGTTGAAGAACGATGGATTGTGAAACAGCTTTGAGAGGTCAGATCTTTTCGACCTGGGGAGATGAAGGCTGATGGAGGAAAATCCGAAGTAACAAAGTCACCACAGCACAGAGAGGGCAGCCTGGGACCACAGTGCCGAATCCCCAGACCCAAAACGAAGGGGCCTGCTTCCCTCTGCCTCTAGCCGCCTGTCAGTGGATGCTGATGAGCCCTGGGAAGATGAGGCATTATGACTCAGCCAGCCACTTGGCCCTCAACCTGGAAATGACTCAGGAAAAAAAGGTGGTGGGGAGAGAAGGAGGAACCACCCACTATTGTCAGGAAAATTACAGGGAGCCTCAAAGCATGGAGTCCCCGCTGGACTTTGGTGCTCAGCATAGAGCATGCCGGCCCATCTTCTCATAGGAATCGCAAGCATTTCCAAGTTCATTCAGTTCGGGTGCCCTTCAGTGAGACATTTATCGAGCAGCTGTGTCAGGTGCTGGGTTTACAAGGTAAATACACAATCGTCCCTGCTGTCCTAGACTGCGCAGGCTGGTGGGGACCCAGATAACTAGAGGGCAGTGATGTAAACGCCAAGAGGGAGGGCTGCCCAGGACAGGCCAAGGAAAGTCTGAAGGAAATGACCCCTGAACCGAGTCTTGGACCAGGCCAAGAACAGGGGCATTCATGCAGGAGAACAGCATGTACCCGGGCACAGGGGCATGAGAAATCAAAGCATCCGGGCACAGACAGCTACAGGAACCAGAGTGTGGAGCCGGAGGGGCCAGGCAGGCCAGGTAGGAAGTGACAGAACAAAGGACCTTGCCCGCTCTGCTGACACGCTGGGCCCTGTCCTGAGGGTCTTCAGGAAGGGGTGACAGGATGACACTGGAGCTTTAGAAAGATCACTGTGGGCTGGGAGTAGGACCAGAGACCTATAAACAGCTTGGAACTGGGGCTCAGGTGAAGGGTGATGAGGTCTGACCTAGGGCATGTGCAGTGGGAATGAGGGAAGGAGCAGACTTGAGCAATATTTAGTGAATACAAAGGACTTATTGTGGCGGGTGATGAAAAGGTTCTGGAACTACACAGTGGTGATGTTTGCACAACATTATGAATGTATTAAATATCACTAATAATAAATAAATTTTATGTTGTACATATTTTATTATAATTAAAAAAAAAGACTTGTTTGCTTGGATCTGGGGGTTGAGTCAAAGAGTGGAAGATAAGGTTTCTGGATTAGGTGCCCAGGAGGATAGAGGTGCCACCAACTAAAGCAGAGAACGACAGAAGGAGATGAGGGTGAAGGAAAAAGTCATGGTGGTGAGGCCAGCTTCAGGGGGCCTGGGAGACGACCAGGAGGAGATGTCACCTCCTGCCCCGCGTGATGCTCAGGGGAGAGGCCAGGGCTCCACTGACGGGGTATGTGGAGGAGTAGAGAGGGGACTCAAGCTCCATCGAGGGTGAGACCAGGGAATCTGCAGAGACCAGGCGATGGAGGGAGTTCAGACCCTAGGAAAATTTAACTGTCCCCTGGGGAAAGGAGGAGGGTTGATCAGCGATGTGAAAGAACACCAGGGAAGAGGGTCAGGACGGCTTCATGCAAAGCTCAGGGCTGGAGTGTCCATGGCGTTTGGCATCATGACAGGATTGGTCCATGAGAGGATTCCAATGCAGGAAGGTGTGGGGGCCACGGCCAGACTGCTAAGTGAGGGGTGACTGAGAGGTGACGAAGCAGAGACAGTGAGTATTAACCAGCCTTGGGAGAAGTTTGACTGAGGAAGCGAGTGGATAGATAGGGGACACAAGATAAATGGAGGGGTGTGGGTTGTGTGTGATTTTCCTTTTTCCTAAAAAAATAAGAGCTACCAATCTTGTTTATAGACTAAGGGGAAAGAGCCAGAGGACGGGGGGTAGGGGTGGGGAGAGATACTAAAAGTGGGGTGGAAGCTAGTAATTGACAGAGTGAGACCCCAGGGGTGATGCGAAGGCTGGGCTCAGAGCCCAGGTGGACAGGCTGGCCCTGGTCTGCACAGGGCAGACATCTCTTCTGAAGTGGGAGGGAAGCTGAGAGGAAGGGTGGGGAGGCAGATAAGCCTGCAGCCAGGGCAGGGCCGGAAGCTGAGGGAGTTCCCTCCAGACAGCACTGATTTCTAGGTGAAGATGGAGCTGAGGTCATCTCCTGCAGCAGGCTGGCCAGGGGCGAGGGAGGGCTTGAGCTAAAGGAGTGGGGAGGGCCACGGCTGACCAGGCACCTCAATCTCAGACAGCAGGCAATGTGGCATGCGCTCGGAGATCATGCATGTCAAACGCATTGTCACTGTGGTCTTGGGTGACCTAAGGAAAGGGAGACCTGGATCCTTGCCCCTACTCCGCTAACACCGAGTGTTGACCATGCCCAAATACCTCATGGCCCCTGGGCCTCAGTTTCCTCTAGTATAAGACAAGAAGGAGGCCTGAGGAAACAGTAGGAGAGTCTCCTGCTATAAGTCCTGCAGTTCCGAGGTCTTCCCTGAAGGTACAAAGACCTTTCACTAAGAACCCTGGGAAGGGAGCGATTTACTTCCTTCTGAGGTGGGAAAGGAGATGGGAGAGACTGGAGGTCCTGGGAAACAGGATGTCAAGAACAAGAGACACAGAAGCCCAGGGGCATGAATGTTGGCAGGGTGTGGTCCCGATAAAAGCTGGGGGGCCTGGACTGGAGTGGACAGAGGGTGGTGCAGGAGCTGTGAGGTGGGGAGGACAGGGCTGCAGATAGTAAACCATTATTTATTAATCACCCCGTGCTGGGGTGATTCCTTTTATCTAATCTCATCCTCACACCGACTCTATGATTGATTCTCTTATCCCCGCTTTACAGATTGCAAAAGGGCTCAAAGAGACAAAGTAAAAGTGTTCAGTTGAGTCAGGCCTAGGGAGCCAGCTAGGTGGGTTTTGGGTAGGGGAGGTTCAAGTGCCAATACCCTGCCGACTGGCTCTCTTGGACAAGTCAGTTATTTCTCTGAGGCACAGAGACATCATCAGTGAATGAGGAGGAGGAGGATGATAATGATGGAGATCCTGCCTCTCTGGGTTGCTATGGGTATCAAATGCCTGCCGAAGCACACGGGCAGTTGAACGGGAGACCCGCAGACCAGCTTTGCCAGGAGCCACACTAGCCCTCCCTGTCCTGGAGCCATTGCTCCAAGCCCTGGCTCAAAAAACCAGCATCGTCCACGTACATCATCTCCTAAGAGCTGTACAATGGTCTGCAATCCAGTCACCCACATTCTTTACCGTCTGAAGCGACTTCTGCCAAAGGGGATCCTGCTCTGAGAGCTCTCCCCACAGACCCAGACAAGCCCTGCCCTTCACGTGGACCCAAACGAAGAAAACAAAACCCGCTTATCTTAAAGATTCAAAATTAGCTCTAAAGTGGATGATAAACCAGACTTCAAAGGTAGACAGAAGCCCCCCCTTACACAAGCATAAAATACTGCAGGTATGACTATAGCATCACGGGTGGACGGGAAATGAAATCCAATTACCTGTTTTAAATCTTTTAGGCGAAAAAAGTTGTAACAATTCAAACTATGTTGTGTTTTCATGAATCCAACAAATTGATTACATTTCATTTGTGAATTTTTAAAAAAATGGGGATGACATAGAATATGAAAATGAGAAAATTATGGTAGAACAACAAAAGACTAATTATAGAATCACTCACATTTGTTATAATAATACCCCCCCCATCCTAACATACAACAGTTCACTAGGATCTAGAAAATGTGTGCTCCTTCTAGAACATGCTGTTAGAATTTGGCTTCGAACAACTGTTTTGTTCAAAAACCTTCTGAAAATGCCAGAAAGCAATACACTTTAAGCTTTGAATTGGAATATTTTCCCCCCTCAATTGTTGTAAACATTAACCCAAGCAATTTGACATGAATTTTAAGAATCACAGAAAGACAGAATGAAGCTAGGTAGAAACTTTACAACTTACAGTTTTCTTGACCCTCAAGGCTTGAACCTGGAAAAGACAGAATAAGTATGTTGATTTTGTTAGCTTTAATTCTTAGCAAGTTTAAGTGATGTGGGAAGAGAATAAAACTCACAGAGCAGAAGTGTCAGCAGGACTCCAAGCCACATCTTGCCCCCTTGGACCCACCCCAGCTGCATCCTGAGCGTGAAGACTTTTGGGCAGTTAGTTCAGCCTTTGCGCCATGCCCCCGGGGCAGAAAACACTTGCCGCGCACCAATGGTGAGAAACCCGCCCTGTGAAAAGCAGAAAAAACACTCTGGTAACTTCTCCCAGGACAGCAGAGAGACCAGCTGTGGTGCTGCTCAGGTAATAGCAGCCATTGCTGGAAATTGAAACAATGCCTGGGCTGGCCTGATATCTCCTCAGGAAATGACTGGCCTTCCTGAGGGGCCACTGAACACAGCCGCTTTGTTTAGTTTTTAAGGGGAAAAAAGGCACAAGTGACATTTGCCTCAGCGTTTCTGACCCGCCTGTCTCGCCTGGGTTTGGGAGCCCCTTCTCTTGGCAGCGTGAGAGGGCTCCTCCCTCTGCCCACCCTCCATTCAAAGGGCTTCTCTCCTTGGACACTCAGCAAGATCCTCTGCTTTGCCTTTGCCCCTCCCCCAAGGGGGCTCTTTCCGCACAGCATTAAGTCTGGGCCTCCCGCCTTTCCTGGCAGGGCCATGGGACACAGCTAACTTTGCCAGAAAATTGCAGGTTCAGAAGGGAGACCTTATAATTTTAACTGTGTGAAATCTTCACTTCTTTAAAATAGCTTTTCCTCTTTTCTTTCTCCTTGATTCAAACTGGCCTTGTCTAGTCTAATAGCACCGTGGCCCATTTCCGTTTCCTCCCACCTTTGCATATGCTGTATGACCACAACCTGAAGCCCTTAGGACATCAGAGTCTGTTCAGCAACAAACAGTCTTACGAACAAAATCTCAGGTCTGTTGATCACAGAAATAGAGTTTTGGTCGAACTAAATATAACATCTTGATTTCAGTTGTGTTTCTGCTCCAGACCCATGAAGGCAAAATGACCCTACTGGCCACATCCCCTTCCACGGGATGACAGAAGGAGGCCAAGATTGACATCAGGACCTGATGTGTGCTTCTTGTAGAACATGCTGATTAGAATTTGGCTTAGAACAACTGTTTTGTTCGAAAACCTTCTGAAAATGCCAGAAAGCAATAAACTGTAGCTTTGAATTGGAGGCAATGATCAACTCACTCCTACCTTAGCCCTGACCCATCAGTGGGGCCCAGGACCCCAACTCCCTTAGCTACCGTGACTAATGATGTTTCCCCAATATAACCTATCCTCTAGAGGCCGTTGGGAGCCAGGGCTTTGAGCCTGGCTCACCTGTGTCTCCAGGCTTGATGCCATTTCCTTAAACAATAAACCTTTATTTTCTTTGCTGCAAACCCCTGTTCGTGTCTCATTTGGCTTTGATACATGCAGGCAAATGAACCCCCTTTAGTTTGGTAACATAGTTGCTCCCCATTGCCCTCCAGAGAAAGTCAGTTTACAATCCTCAACCATCCAACGCTTGCTTACCTCTCCAGCCATAGATATGTGATGAGAAACCTCTCCAGGCATAGATATGTTTCTGTGCATCTACGTTAACACACATTTCAACATCTATAATAGGTAACCACCCTCACGAGAGTAGGTGATCTTGTTAACTATCCTGTAAGCCAATCTCTTCCTTGCTTTCTTCCACCTTCACGTAATCTTCTTCATGTCCCCTCCTGAATTCCAAAAGCATAAAAGAAACTGCAAAACTGTCATTCCCTAGAGCATGTGAGATCTTGCTTTCTAGCAACTGTCCTCAGTTTGGGGTCAAATAATCTCATAAAAATTCTCTACAGGTCTGGAGGTTTGTTACATCTCTCACCACTGCCTTCCTTGGTCCTACATTCTGTTTGCTGGAATTTATAGTTCCCAGAACACATCACATATCTGTGCCTTTGCCGATGCTATTCCACTGCCTGGAGTATTCTTCCCCCTTTTCTTCTGGCTAATTCCTACCCAGTCATCATAAATCAGCATACCATATTGTTTCTGAAATGCTACCCTATAATACTACCACATGATAGTATTATCTGACTTAGATTTGCACCAGGATAGAAACCCAAGACTTCTCGGCCTCAGGACAAGTACAAGAAGTGATGGCTTCCAGCTAGAGAACAACTCTTTTCTGGCTCATTTTGCTAAGAACTGTTGAAGAGCAATGTGCGCACAAGCCGGAAATTATCCCCTCCCATCTACCAAATTTTTATTTGTCAGGGAAAAAAAGGACACACCATGAATAATAAAATAAATGTTGGCTTCAAAGATAACTTTTACATACTGCAAAGCAAGCAACTTTTCCTTCTCAAAGTGACACTCAAACAAGAGTGACAAATGTCCCACCTTTTGCCCCTAAGTTTCAAAGCAAATTTCTAAAAATTAGTCATTGTTTCATACACAATGCTAATACTTATAGAACAACAGCAGAAAAAAGAAAGACTTTATTTCAAAAAGAAGTGTTAATGTTTTAAAAGAAAAGCAGAAAAATTATATCCTACAGCTTATATCATGCACCAGAATAAATTCCACATGGACCGACCAACTGAAGGTACAAATGAAACCACAAAAGTTCCAAAAGAAAATGTGAAAGAATGCCTCATGACCTTGAAATAGCAAAGGCTTGTTTAACTATGACTTCAAATCGGAACTCATAAAATAAAGTATTGATACATTCTACGCCATGAAAAGTCTACTTTGGAAAAAAAAAAATCAGTCAGGAGAAAATCTACAGACCAGAAAAAATATTTGCAACTCATATCATAGACAAAGAGCTAATCTCTCTACTATGTAAAGAGCTCTCAGAAATCAAGAGGATAAAGATCAACAGTACAATAGAAAAATGGGCAAAGGACATGAACAGATAGATAGATAACGTAAGAAAGAGTATCTGAAAATTGAAAACAGGCCAAAAGGATTCTAGTGTGTCCTTCCAAGGCTGGGCATTATTGGCAGGCTCTCTGAGGGACTACCTGACTCTCTAAGGCAGGGGTGTCCAAACTGCAGCCCACGGGCCAACTGCGGCCCGCAAACCATTTTTAATTGGCCCGCAGCAAATTCCAAAAATATATTGAGTTTACTTAAATAAACCAGGTGAGGCAATACGTACTTCACCTCGAGTGAGTGGCCCGGCTGTTTGTGTATTTTACCGCATATGGCCCTTGGTGAAAAATGTTGAAAAAAGATTGGACACCCCTGCTCTAAGGGTATGTAAACCTTTGTTTGACTTGCTATTTATTATTGACTAGGATCTTTTACAATCAGTAAAGGTAAACGTTAACTTTTGGAAAGTCTACAGCAATGCAAATAATTCTTGTTATCCATGGTGGGGGTACAAGTGGTAGAAGCTGGCAGCTGGGCCCTCAATTGTAAATCTTTCCATACTTTTCCATTTTAAATGATGTGACACCTTTTTTTAATATTATCTTTTACATTTTTAATAAGAAATTGAAAGTTTTAACAGCTTTATTGAGGCATAATGTACAATAAATGGCACACATTTAAAGGTATAATTAGAAAAGTTTTGACACAAGTATACCCCATGACACAACAGCCACAATTAAGAAAGTGAACATACTGTAAGGAAAGGGCATAATTCTCCCCCTCTACCTTTCTTTAGTTCTTACAGCTGGACTAATAATACTAAAATTGACATAAGATAAGGTTAACAGGTGAAAACCCAACTTAATATGTGCACATGGGAAAACCACAGTATGATACTCAGATCATAAAAAGAGGCTCAAAGAAATGATTGAATCAGGCAACTTTTCATACTTTTGAGATGAAAAAAAACAAAACCCCAACAACAATAAGTTTCTGCGAAATTGACAGGACAAAGAAAGTTAGTGCTCACTAGAAAGGAATCTAAGCAAGGTTTGGGCTTGGGTAATACATTAGTAAAGGCTTTACAAGGTTTGTTTATACAAGCTTTACACTGTGGATTTTAAAACTCTTGTGATAAGGTTGACTCTGAGCCCTGAGGAGCAAGAGGGGCACCCATCCTGGAGATTTACTTCCTCCACTTAGAAGACAGAGGAGAGTCAGAGAAAGCCTTCTGCTCCTGCCGCTTTTCAAGGGATTTTAATTTGAAATCATCAATGTTCCAGTGTGGGATAGACTGAAGCGAACTGCCCTGGGCCCTGGTGATAGATATCACCTTCAAGTTTCCTTGCGCCCCTCTGCAATCCTCCTCTCTCTGCACCCCTCTCCCCACCCCCACCAGCCCCCACGCAGACACTGATCCACTTTTTGTCACTGTGGGTTAGTTTAAATTATTAAGAAACTGAATTTTAAAATGCAAACTGTGCCTCAAGGTGTTGGAAATCGTTTAAGATGATTGCCCTCTCCCGCCCCGAAGTACCCTGGGGTGACCTACGCTGAGACCTCAAGAGACAAATCAACATGGGGGCTGGTCCTTCAGAGGATTTGTGGATCCTCACGGGAGAGCCTCCCCCACCACTCTCCTGTCTGTCTGTCTCCCACTCACTCTCTTTCCACGGAAATCACTCCTTCTAGTTCTCCCAGAATCTCTTCCTTCTCTCAAGCCTTGGCTATAGGACAAGAACTGAAGTGTAAGTTCCTCATCATTTATTTTATTCACTGAAAAGATGATGGTGCTCATGAGTTTTGGTTTGGAAAAGTGTGAATGTCTTATTGAAAATTCAAAATGTACAAATGGAATTTTTTCTATATTACTTTTTAAAAAATAGTAAATTGAGTGGCTTCATATAGATGTGTGACTTTCACATATTTCCCCCCTTCCTTCCACTTGTCCTTAGTGGATTCCTTGATCAGAAAAAAAAAAAAAAAAAAATCCCACAACTGTGTTAGCTTCTTGATCACTAAGCAAGAGACTGAGTCCTACGTTGCCAAGGATGGAGACCCCAAGTGCGCCCACCAGGCATCGCAAGCTCACCCAGGGCCCTGTGTGCCCACGGTGGGGCTCGCTTCTCCCCTTCTTGGCCAAAGGGACTTGAAGGAGGACAGAGTGCTTTGCACATGCTGTGCTTTTGCCTTTCAATGCCAGGGATGTCACACACATCTGAATCACCAGCATTCTTAACTGCACGAAAAAGCTGCCTGCTGTACTAAACCTTAGGAAGTAGTTTTTCTGAGAAGCTGTATGTGGGGTTGGGGAGAAAAGTGGGGCAGGCAGGCAGCAGTTCTGTCAGAGAGCAACAGGCACCAGGCAAGGCTGACCTCTCATCTATTTCATGGCTAAGGTGATAGGAAATAAAATAGCTGCCATTTCCCGCAGTCCGTAGCTGCCAGCCTGATTAATTAACCTTGTGAGCTGATGCGTGGGACGAATCCCCCATTCACTCCATGGGGAAGTCACCCCAATGGTAACATGTACATGTAACACACAGATCAGAAGCCTGGGATTCTACTCCCTTCGCTGCAGTTTAATAGCTCCAATATTTTGAGGTTCACTTTCCTCACCTATAAAATGGGAATATGCCCACTCTACCTGTGTAGCCTTGTTACGAAGATCAAGGGAGACCTGACATTTGAAAGGCATTTAATCAGCAGCCTACAATAAGAATATAAAAACAATGAAAACAACAAGAGTAATAATAACAATAGTTGTCGGACTGGTTTGGGGCCCAACCTGCCCCATCTGAACTGCTGCTCTGGAAACTGTCTTAATGCACTGGAGTAGAGTAGAGGGGCTCAAAGTCCCTAATTCAGTGCCCACTCAGGTGCTGTCCTCTTAGCCCCAGCTAAGATGTCAGTGGATAGACTCAGTTGTCAAGAAGACTCTGCCCTGGAGGTAGATCTCCGTATCCACCTGTGGGAAGGTCCCCTCTCATTCTATACCTGGCAGGATGAGCTTCTCTCAGCTCTATTGATAGGTCCTTCCCAGCTTTGATTCATTCACCGATTTTATCAGTTCTCCAGAGTCCTCATTCAAATCCTTCATAAAAATATTCACTAGAAGAATGGGGATAGAGCCCAATGACATTCTACCAGAGACTTGCCCCAGGCTGGGGTGATCAAAATCCTTTTGATATAAATGTTCAGCAAGCTACAAACCCACTTACGCTACCATCCTTCACCCTTCACCTCTCCATGAGGCTATGAGGATTCCTCTTGAGGATGAAATCCAGAAATACTGGCAAACTGTACATCCATTAGATGGTGGCTAGTCTTGATACTCTCATAGCAGCAGTCACGATAATGATAAAACAACAACAATAATAATAAATAGAATATGTTTTGTCCTCATGCTTCTTTTTCTGTCCTTTCTATCGAAGACGAAGTCAATTTTACTAAAATAAGAGGAAATCCTAATGGGTTTATCACAAGTTCGGGGAGAAATTACCCTGCCAGGAACAACTCTTGGTAGGGAGCAGGAGGAACGATTATTGTTTATCTACAGATCAGCAAAATGAAGTTTTGATACAAAAAGTGACTTTGGTTTAAAGTACAGGCAGTTTCCAGCTTATCGTCAAGTTTAAATTCAGAAGTTTGTTTTTTTTAAAGTTGGCTGTTGAGCAAACACTAAGTGTACTCAAAAACAATCCGACAAACGCTGATGAGGTCCTCTGGTCTTATGCACAGGCAGGTTGAAATTTACTGTGATTGGTCTGAGCCCCAAGTCTCTTCACGCTCCTAGCGTTGAACCCCTTTAATTCCAGGGGCAGGTCTGGGCAGTTCCCTTCCCTGTAAATGGGCAGCTGCCTGCGTGCAGGGATTACTTCAAGTTCAATGTCTATAACTTAAAAGCATTTTTTTTCCTTTTTTGCGGGGGGGAAGGGGAACAGGACTTTATTGGGGGAACAGTGTGTATTTCCATGACTTTTTTTTCCAAGTCAAGTTGTTGTCCTTTCAATCTTAGTTGTGGAGGGCACAGTTCAGCTCCTGGTCCAGTTGCCGTTGCTAGTTGCAGGGGGCACAGCCCACCATCCCTTGCGGGACTCGAGGAATCGAACTCGCAACCTTGTGGTTGAGAGCCCACTGGTCCATGTGGGAATCGAACCGGCAGCCTTCAGAGTTAGGAGCACGGAGCTCCACTGGGCCGGCCCTTAAAAGCATTTTTAATCGAGCCTCATTCCCTCTTTCAGGGGACTTCCCAGCAGGAACTCCCCATCCCTCATGTCACCCCATCAGTGCCTGGAGACTCTCGCCGCTTTAAGTGCCAGAGTCTCACTTGGCGGTCCAGGAAAAGGTGGCAGCCATTTCTCCAACCGGTTTTCTTAAGCCTACAGCTTTGGGCTTCAGAAATCCGTCCTTCTCCTAACATCTTAATATTAGAGATTGAGGAAAAGTAGCAGAAAACACAGAAGAAACGGGAATGCTGGCTGACGGCTGCTGTTTACATCATCCCCCTATGGCTTGCCCACTTAGGCACATAGGCTCTAGGAATTTACAAGAGAAAATTACTTTAAAATACTTAAAACATTACCAGTTGGAGTGGTTCTCAGTCCAGGGCGTGTGGGAGTATGGCTCTGTCCATGCCCAACTAGCTTTCATTTCCTATCAAGATCAGCTATTCCCCTGGTTTGAATAGGAAATCGGATCAGGGGTGTTGCAGAGGAAGCAGAGGCTGGAGGCTGCGAGGGCGCTCTCTTCTCCATTCTCAGACAATTCCTTTATTTTCAGCTTTGAGAGGAAACGATGGCTCCTTCCTAAGAGACTTCTCCTTCCAGCTTTTTGGGCCAAGTAGATTGGTGCTATTCCTAGGCTAGACCTCCAAGTGATGGAGGTGGAGGGGGGCAACCTTCGAGTATGTAGCCTGAGACCCAGATAATGTCCTGAGTTTTACAGAGGGGTCGGGGTGGGGATAGGGAATTCCAAAACCACAGATCACAGGGGCCTTAAGATCCATCCTCTACAAAACTCCAGCAGACTATTTATTAAGTATGTAACAACCTGTTGTTGTGTCTAAGCAGCCCCTAAAATCTTGTCCTAGTGAGTCATGGCTCACACTGTGTACAGAACTTCAATAAAGTCTTCATGGGGGGAAAAATGGAGGGGCCCAGACCTCTGAGATTGGAGTTTAGAGAAGGTGGAAAATGGGGAGTCTGGCCCAGGCCTGACAAGGGCTGCCTGTGAGGATCCCACCCAGGAGGGATCAGGCCATATTAAGGGCTAGATGAGGCCAGGGGGCCAGGAGGGGTGCTCAGTGGGGGACAGAGAGGGGGGCCTAGCACCCAATAGACAGTGCAAATCAGAACGGAACTCTTACGTGTGTTGGCAAAGGGCAGTTGAACTACCAGGCAGGAAGTGGAGTTGGGAGCAAGGATCTTCTAAAAATAAGTCAGGACAAATTTATTCAGTTTCTTTTGTTGTCAGGGTTACTAGATGGTTGAAATAGTAAAATACAACAGATACGGGATTTCTGGATTTCAGAAAGACATCTGACCAGATCTGTCTGGGGTCCTCATGGAGAAGTGTGTGGTAGCTGTCATTTGTGGGACAATTATGTCAAAAAAGTTGTGGCCCAGAGGCAAGTTTGCAGGCCAGTTCCTGAGGACTCCAGCAGCCAGGCAGGCCACCCCTTCTCTCTCCAGGGGAAAATTGTGGCTACTGAACATCTTTTCACCTTATTGATAAAGCTACAAAGGAGGCAGATATTTGTCCAAACCAATGCCGTAACTCAGAGCAATGTTCCGGGGTTGAAAACAAAAGGAAAGAAGACGGTTGTCTCAGTCATTGCAGAGGTGGTTGAGTGGCCTCTGCTGCTTATAGGCTGGGGTCCCAGTTCTGGCTTGATGTGAAGAAGGGCCGTGAAGTTGTCATGGAGATTGTGAATGACCAGCCAGATGGCATGGAAATGTATCTACATTCCCGTTGTAGAAACCTGAGAAGATCCATCTGACCAACCGAACAGCAAGCGTGACAGGGACCAAAAACACGAGAAGGAAACAAAACACAGCTAAGTGCTCACAGTCTTTGTCCCTGAAGGCTGAAGGGTGGAAGAGTGACAAAAGTCACGGATGAGACACACGGAACTGAGGAAGGAAGGAGCCCAGCTGGGACTGACCGTGACAGAGCGAGACAGACTAGCTGCCTTGGGGAGGGACGGCGGGAACTTGATTTTGAGGGAAAAGCTAGGTATAGGAGATTTAAAGCGAGGTTTTCTCTGGAAAGCGTGATATAATTCTCCCTTCACAGCCCCCTTCAAACCACTTTCAGTGAAGGGCTGCCTTATTCTCAAGAGATTTGGAGTGGGGGTTCTGCTAAAATTTACAGAACACTCAGCGTTTCTCATGGATTATCTCATTGAATCCTATGAACCAGATACTGGTATTGCCCTCATTGTACAGGAGAGAAACAAGACTCTCAGAGAGATCAGTATACTCGCCGGAGATCACACAGCTAGTTCAAGTGGTAACGTCTGTTGGAACCCTGGCTGCCGGACTCCAGGCCTGAGCCCTTAACTTTTTGCACAGTGTCTCTAGAAGAAAAGCACTTCAGGGCTTTTTGAAATGCCTCACGATAAGAAAATCTTAGAACAAAGCCTGAAGGGGTCAAAATTTGAAAAAGTTGAAATACATAGAATATGAAGTATTTATTCACCAAGGTTAGTCTAGGATGTAATCCTTCAATTTGTTCTTCAAGTGTCTTAACGTTCCTGTTTCTTGACAGTTTCATTACCTGATCAAACAAAATTAAAATAGACAGATACATCCAAATAAAAAAGGTGGACAAGCTGGGGTATGAGAATTTGCATAGGAAATGGTGCTTCTTGATAGACATGAGATTTGTGTGATTTAGGACCAAGCCAGGAGCCTGTATAAACATTTCTAATACTGAGGATGTAGGTCTCCAGATGGATCCCTCACAAGGATCTGCTTTAATTAGCGCTGTTTAAAAAACGGACCAGCTCTCCAAAGAAATTAAAAAAATAAAAAAGTATGTTCATACAAAAATTTGGACATGATTGTTCCCAGCAGCGTTATTTGTAATTCCAGTTTTCCTGAAAACCTGGAATCAGCTCAGATGTCCTTCGATGGGCAAATGAGTAAATGAACAGTGGTGCATCCACACCAAGGGACATTCCTCAGCAATAAAAAGGAACGAACAATAGACACACGCAACAACTTGGATGACTCTCCAGGGAAACATGCGGAGTGAAAAAAAGCCAATGTCCCCCCAAAATATGGTTCTATTTACGTAACATTTTTGAAATAACAACATGTTAGAGATGGAGGACAGATTAGCAGTTTCCAGAGGCTGGGGATGAGGACAGGGAAGGAAGTGGATGTGGATAGAGAAGGGCAATTGGAGGGACCCCTGTGGTGCTAGAACTGTGTCTTGACTGGTGGTGGACACGCAGACCTGCACAGGTGATGAAGCTGCCCAGAACTGTACACACAGACACGATGTGTGCAAGTAAAACTGGGGAGATTAAATAAGGCCGCTGGGTCGTATCAACATCACTGCCCTGGTCATGATATTATACTGTAGTTTCACAAAATGTTGCCATTGGGCAAACCTGGGCAAAGTGTACAAGGGATCCCTCTATGATTTACTACAAATGCGTGTAAATCTACTATTATCCCAATCAAAATCTCTATTTTCAAAACATGGACGAGTTCCCTGTCCCAGGATTCGAGACCTGGTCGGATGCTCCCTGAGGACAGGGGAGCATTAGGCGGCCCCTCCAGCTCACCTGAGGTCTTATGGGGAGTGCGACCCCTTGGGTGGTGAGGAGGACACTGAGCATTGCACACACGTCCTCCATTTCTGCTGGTCCCACAAACAGACAGAATCAGGAACACCTGGAATGATCTCCCCAAAGAGGTTCATTCTCTCGTACCCAGAGGAAGAGGTGAGCTGAGCTGCTCTGAAAGCATCTGGCAGGATCACCTCGGTCACCGCTGTCTTTTTCCTAAGACTACTTAGAACATGGACGAATCCCAGGGTGACAAGGAGCAAACATGCTCCAAATAAAGGGACATTCTAGATGGAAAGCGAACAGGAACATTTTGAGACCTAGGAAAGATATAGGGAAGATCTTGCATGTTCAGGGAGGTAAAGGGGGATTTTTGAACAGTATTCTACAGATACACTGAAATGCCCCAGCTCCTAAATGGAATTTTTCCCTCCCAGATAATTTCATGATCAGTTGCACCAAAACAAATTATCCTCAGGTGGACCTCTGGAACAGTGAAATGGGTAAATAAATGTGAGGTGTCCTTCGTCCCCTCTTCCTCCCATAGGATGGGGCCGAACACGCCATCCTTTAGGTCAGCGTACAGAGAAGGTCCCTGAGGTTGGCAGTGCCATGAAGCCAGCGTGGAGCCTGCTGGGCCTGGCAGTGTCTCAGGACCTCCTGGCCAAGGAGCTTCCTTCACAGTCTCTGGGATCCCCACTCATCACTTGCTCTGTGTCCTCACTTTCAGGACCTGGCACAGTATGTGTGAGGTCAGGCCCACGGTGCTCTGACCCAGGCACTGGCCTCTAAGGCATAGCCTGAGCTCTGGACCAACCCCAGCAGAGCTGGCTTCCCCCAGGCCTCCAGCTGGCAACACTGAAACTCCCGTGAATGTGGAAGTGACTGATGATGACACACGTGTGTAGTGTACCCTGAATTCCAAGCTCCCTTCTGCTGGCATTTCTACTCCACCTGCACCTCTCCTTTCCTATATCCACATGTGCCCTCCATCTGCAAACCTTACCCTCCAAGAAGAGACTTCTCTTGGGGTTTCCATGAATGGGTGGGCACACGCATTGGAAGGGGGCTCTGCCCTGCCTGTAATCACATCTGCCCTGCCCACACAAGAAGGCTTTGCCCACACAAAGGCACTTTGAGTTTTCTGCGGTCTAACTAACCTGCGAAGGCTTGTAAGTCCATTTTTAAAACGTGGCGAGGAGAACTGAGGGAAAAAGGGAAAGGGGGCCCCAGCTCAGCCCAGGCGGCTGCATTGTTCTCACATGGCCATTGTTCTCAGGCCCCACCGCTTACCCAGAAGGCACAGCCCACGACCCCTGGGGAATCAAATGAGATTGTTTTTCCCAAGCTTGAGCTCTTCAGGTGTGAGCTGCAGTGCTAGGACAACGGTGGTGACTGTGGCATTTCTGCAACAGGAAAGAGGAAGGAACTTCTGATCTGTGTAGCAATGGCATCAACAATATGCACCCCCAACCAGCTGGCAGCAAAGAGGAAGGGAGTTCGGTTTCCATAGTGATAAATCACCAGGAAGCCAGTGAGGGAGAGTCAGCGAGAGGATTTTTCCTTTCTCTGGTTCCCTGCAAACACATTCCCAGCTCCAGAGTTGGTTAGACGCCTGGCGCCTCTCCAGGCTGAGCCTCCAGAACCACAGGTAGAGGAAGAGAGAGGAGACCTCTGCCAGATGGAAAGACTGAAAAGCCCCGGCCACTGAGAACAGAGGGAAGGGGTTTCGGCAACTCTTACAGGTATCCATCGGGCACAGGTGCCTGGGCCACCTGGCTTGCCCAGCACAGTGTCACACTTGGGTGGCCACATGCTCATTAAAAGCTCGTCAGTGTATGCCACCTCCATTATTCCATTTCATTATCTTACATTCTGCCCAACACGATACTGTGTTCTATTATGTAAGCCCCACAGCATAATCGTTAAGTATTGTTAGCCTTTCTTACAACAGAAGAATAGGCCTGGTGAGGGAGAATGATGGGCCAGAGACAACTCACCAACTTGAGACAGCTGCAAGCCACTCCTGAAGGTTTTCAGGGCTCTCATCTGAGACTCTGTCTCTTGCCCAAATTAGACTTTTTTCCCCAAGAAAAATTCCAGAATTTAAAAAAAAAAAATGCTCTGAAATGTCATTTGTCCCAAGTCTTGTTGGTCACTCTTCATCGTGCTACTTTCTCTTTCCTCTTACCCTTTCATATGCTGTTCCCTTTGCTTAGAATGCTGTGCCCTGATTTCTTGGTCAGTTAACTCCTAGGGGGAGAGGCTTGGCCCCTCCTTCCCAGTGGCTCAGACACTTTGCTTTCTGGGCTTCCACATAACTTACCACACCGTATTGTGAGGCAGCACAGAGTAGTGGCAAGAAAAGGCTCTTCTAGGCCCAGACTAGCTGTGTGACCTTGGGGGACTTACTTAACCTCTCTGAGCTTCCTCTTTCTCATAGGCAAGATGAGGAAAATGATAGTATCTGCTTATAGCATTTGTGAGGCTTATATGTTAACACATGTATAAAGTACTTAGAAAACGTTAACACAGGGTTAAGACTTAGGAAACATTAGCCGCTAAAGAGTTAACTTTCTTAAAGCAGGGGCCATCTTTCAAGCATATCCTCAGATTGAGATGCTTCAGGCCTCAGTGGGTATTCAGCAATAAATGTCAAATGAACTCTGAATTCATGGAAGGCTGTTTCCCTGCTACCGTTTATGCAACAGACATGGTATTAGGCACCTTGACACTTCATTGAGTTTAGTCACTCCAACACTGGGCCCGGGTAGCCAAGGACCAGCATTTTGCCAGTGTAGCGTGCAGCATCCTTGAATGGGTCTTTCTGATGGCCTGAGAGCCCCTCCTAACCTCCTGCCCTGCCCTGGCTGGGCCTGGAAAGGTCCCCACTCTCCGGGCCAGGCCAAGAGGCTCTCAGCCTTACCACAGCTGTGTTACCCACATGGTCTATAAACACCAAGAGACTGAAATAATCCACATATCTGCAACCCGAGGCCACTCAGGTAGCCAGTGCCCTCTGTGGTTTCGCTTGAAACCATGAAGCCAAGCTCTTCATGCAAATACTTTTATTTTTATTTTTTTTTAAACTTAGTTGTAGAACAGCTGAGTTGCTCCACTTAAAAATACAGACTTCTGCTCTATGGAGACAGAATTCAGACCCATGGTTGCCTGGGGCTTGAGGAGGAATCAGGGATTGACAGCAAATGGGTAAGAGGGAACTTTGGGAATGATGAAAACGTTCTAAAACCAGATATGGTGATTGCTGCACAACTCTATATAGTTTAGAAATATAGAGTTCTGAAATTTAGCAAATAAAACACAGGACATTCAGTTAAATATAAATGTCAGGTAAGCAACAAATAATATTTTTATTGTAAGTATGTCCCAAATAATGCATGGGACATACTTAACACTAAAAAAGTATTTGTTGTTTGTCTGAAATTCAATTTTAACGGGGCATCCTATGTTTTATTGGCAAGCCTAACTAAAAGTAATTGAAGTGTGCACTTAAAATGGGCAAATTTTATGGTGTGTGAATTATACTTCACTGTTAAATTTAGCACAGCACCTACAATAATATCGTTTATTAAGAAAAAGCACAGCTTTTCCTTCTGTGTACTCTCTCCACTCCCTTCCCACTCTCACCTCTGGTGAAATACAACTATAAAAACCACCCCACTAGCCCAGGAACCCATAAACGTCACTAGTGTAAGAAATCTAAACAGTCACCATAGCTTTGATTTCCTGGAGTTTGGGGCCTGCAGAGGGCAAGACCCCCACCATGATACATACACACACATACACACACACACACACACACACACAGAGTCGGAAACACGCAGGCCTCTGCTTGCTGGGTGCTCCAAAACCCTAAATCATTCCCACCCCACATCCTCACTAATCACTGCCCGGCAATTCAACTCTCATCAGCTGGGTGGCCACAGAATGCCCTGCCCTGCACAGGCTGTGCAGGCGGGCTACAAAAATAAGTATGACACTTCCCTGCCCAGTCAGTACACACACACCCACCAACACACAAACACACTAACAGCATTAAAAACAGAGAAAAATTACTCTTCTCTCTCTGCTATGGGGGAGAAAGTTTTCCATGTCCCTCAAGAAAACAATTTTCCTGTTATTCGTAGGGTTTGCCTATCGAACTGCATTTTGCAATCAATAGGAGAATGTTACCTTTTTAGAATTAGCATAGTTGCACTTGACCGTAGTAAATACAGTTGACTCTTGACTAACAAGGGTTAGAACTGCGCGGGTCCACGTATAGGTGGATTTTCCCCCCAATAAATACAGTCAGTCCTTTGTATCCTTGGGTTTCCCATCTGCAGATTCAACCAACTGAGGAACAAAAACAGTATTTTCTCATTCCCAACCGCAGATTCCCAACTGTGGATAAAACTACTGTTTTCAATCTGTGGTTGGTTGGATCTCCAGATGCAAAGTGCTGACTGTAGAATCCAAAGTCATTCGCTGATTTCCGACTGTGCAGGGGTTGTTGCCCCTAAATCCTGAGTTTTTCTTGGGTCAACTGTACAAAGAAAGCCGCTTGCTGGTAGGTCTGGCTGTAAGCAATCCAGGTACCAAATTCTAACCAACTGTCAAAATTATGATAATCTGTTCTTTAAATTCACCCCACCTGAGGTCTGCAAACTGATTTTTGTCTTGAATCAAAAGGGACTCATCAACATTCCACTCCTTGCTCTTTACTTCTGTGGGACCATTTCGGTACCAGAGGATTTTACAAAAAATGACCCCAAATATTGGATGCTTCAGAGACAGTTTGTAAGCCTATAAACCTAGGAATCCTGTTTCTTAGCTTACCACCTATATAAGCAGAGCGAATGGGCATTTCAAGCAGGGAAGAGAAGCACTCCTATCTATGGTCAGCCCAAAGGTAAACCGAGACCAACCGTGCCCACTTGGGACATCTCAGGGTGAGTGGTGGGTAGGTCAATGAAAAGAATCCGAGTGGCTGCCTGTAGATGAGGCCGCTGACGCTGAATAAAATGCCGATACTTGTAACTGGGGTTTACTGTAGTGCGCTAAAGCGATTTCTATGCTCTTATGGCTCAGTCCTCTGATGTCCATACAGCTAGAGGAACTCACCCACAGCACCACAGCTTGCCAGGGGCCCACCCCAGGGCCCTTGCTCTTACCACCCAGTTGAAGTTCCTCTCATTTTTGGCTGAAGTTATAGCAAGATATACCTAGCAAGATTGTTCCTTGGTCCATTAGGAACTTTAATCAAATGTATACAAACATAAGTACAAACTGGAAAAATCATTAACTACTTAGTAAATGCCATTTTGGATTAAAAAAAAAAAAATCTTCCCAATGAGATTTATGAAATAAAAATAATGGAGGTGATAGTGAAAAAGGAAAGAATCCCAGTCTGCTTGGCAAAATTCTAAAGTAGCAGATAGCATTTTCCACTTCTGATAATCAAGACATCAGCAGTGAATTTTCACAGGACTGAGGGAAAGTAACCTGTTCCCAGGTGCCAGTATTTACATCCATTTGACAGTATTTTCATCTCATGACTAAATTCCTTTAATAAGCACTTCATTTCATTTACCCCCATTGGCTTGAAATAGTAGGGTATTTCCGAAAGGAGCTGGAACTTTTTTTTTCAAGTGACTTAAAATCGAGAAAAGCAAGCAAAACCAAAAACAAGTCATTACAGGCAGAAACAATTAATAGGCTGGTGGGTTCCTTCTCAGGCCCATTTGAAACTGCAGAAATTTGACAATGGCGCCATCTAATGGAAAATTAGAAGGTTAAACAAAAAAAATCATTTCCTCTACTTTCAGATTTGTTTTATCAACAGCAGCTTCTCCTAAACAGTTCTTTCTCAGCTTTGGACACCCCTATTGTTCACTTAACTTTCAAGTTATTTATTGCAGAAACACACCGTTGATGTAAAAAAGTATATACACTACATAATATAAAAATGGCATGCAAAAAAGTATTTGAAATAAAACATAGCATTCTATGCATATACAAATAAAATAATAAATGAACAAATACATAAATACCAATATATGTAGATATGTATACATATACTATTATAAATAAATAGTATATATGTTATATATTTTCTGCAGTCTGTTTTTTTGCCTATCATGAATATATTTCCACTTAAATACATAGAGACGTACCTATCTCATTTAAAAAGAAACTAGCTCAGGGTAGCCAGATGGCTCAGTTGGTTAGAGCGTGGGGCTGTAAGAAACAGGGTTGCTGGTTTGATTCCCATGTGGGCCAGTGAGGTGCGCCTTCCACAACTACTGTGTTTCCTCGAAAATAAGACCTAGCTGGACAATCAGCTCTAAGGCATCTTTTGGAGCAAAAATTAATATAAGAACTGGTATTATACTGTATTATATTATATTATAAAGACTTATGTTACATAAGAACGGGTCTTATATTATATAAGACCCGGTCGTACAGTAAAATAAGACTGGGTCTTATATTAATTTTTGCTCCAAAAGATGCATTAGAGCTGATTGTCTGGCTATGTCTTATTTTTGGGGAAACAGGACAGATTGAAGACAAATAGCTGCCACTGACCTTCTGGAGGGGCAGCCAGATGGCTCAGTAGGTTAGAGCGCGAGCTCTCAACAAGGTTGCTAGTTCAATTCCCGCAACCTGTGCCTCCTGCAACTAAAGATTGAAAATGGCGACTGGACTTGGAGCTGAGCTGCACCCTCCACAACTAGATTGATGGACAATTACTTGAAGTTGATGGGCCCTGGAGAAACACACTGTTCCCCAATATCCCCCAATAAAATTTATTAAAACATAAAATAACAACAACAAAATGGCACCAAAATACCTCATAGTGTATGGGATTTCTTTTCAGGGCATTAAAAATGTTCTAAAATTAGATTTTGGTAATGGTTACACAGCTTTGTAACTATACTAAAAAACACTGAATATACTTTAAATCTTATGGTATGTGAATTATATTTCAATAAAGCTGTTTAATAAAAGAACAGATGTCAAAAAAAAAACCCATTCTAAGGAACTCCTATAATTTACGTAACTATTATAGTTCCCAGTCCATGGACATTTAGGTGTTTTCAGTTCTTCACGATCACAAGCAAAACTGCACGGATGCCCCGTGCCTACCTTTGTACCCGTGTAGATCTACAAGGAAGATTCTAGGGCTACCCAACACAGCTCTGGAGGGGAATGAAAGAATTCCAATGTTAGCTGGTGTGGTAGAAACCACCTCAAATCTCTTCCAAGAATATAAAGGCTACAACATGTGCTAGAGTAAATTTTCTGTTTGCAGGTGGGCCCATGTTCCCTCAATGATCATGGATAGAGGAGCAGGGGGAGGTGGTTTAGTCCTCTAATGACAATTTACCATAGCTGGGCATGGCTAGGCATGCTGGTGAGTACCCTAAATCTGCCTCTGCCAGCTGGGGACTTAGGTCTGTTCCTGAATGGTTTTTTGATCTGTGAAATAGAACAACTCCCAGCATTATTATGAGGATGGAATGAGCTGGCCCATCTGATGGGCTGACCCTTGGCCAGGAGGTCCTCAGTTAGTGCTAGATCCTTCCCTTTGGTCCTTGAAAGACTCAAAGTGAGGGTGCAGCAAACTCAGAGAGGCAGGAAAAACCCTGGTGAATCCATTCACCTGGTGTAGTTTCTGAGTGGTGACCCCCACAATTGGGGAGTCACCAGCCCCATCTAGGCGTGAACACAAAAGCTCACTATTCACAGCTATAGAAAGATGGAGCAAGTCCCAAGAAGAATCGGGAGAAGGAGGGCAAAGCTGGCAGCTGGGCTGTGAACTGACCCCATCTTCCCAGAATCCTCAGCAGCCCCTTCTCTGAGAGGGGAAGGGAGTCGGTTGACATCACTCTGGGGCTCAGGGGTGGAGCCTCCTCCTCGGCAGCATCCCAGGCCATCCTGGATACAGAAAACTGGAGGACAAGGGGACATATAGCCAGAGCCTCTGTCAGCCCTTATGAAGAATCACAGAGCCACCTTCTAAGGACACCAGTATGACTTCATGTTAACTATTACATCTGCAAAGACCTCATTTCCAAATAAGCTCACATTCTACGCCTCTGGGTGGATATGAAGTTTGGGGGGCACTAATCAACCAAGTACGGAACCTGTGGGAACAAATAAGAAATGAGATGAACAGTGAATTGCAGGCCATGTTCTGTAATAGTGCCCAAATCAGAACAGCCCAGAACGTCTTTTTATACTCTACAAGAAACAGTACAAAATAAAGTAAATGATTTCTAAACGGGTTATTATAACAAAAAATAAGGACAGTATTCAGAAGTTGTATTGTGCATAAATGGGGCTCAGAAGTTGTCACGTGAAAAGTTGAAAACGCCAAAATGGTAACTGTATTCTGGCAAAGCTCATTGCTCTAATAAATTCTACAATCTCAGTGAGCAAAATAATGAAAATAGTACCTTAAATCTGTTTCACACAAGTATTTGAAATAAAAATCCAGTACATTTCCAAATCAAGACTGTATCTATAGGATGGACCTAAAGGATGCTAAGTGAAATAAATCAGACTGGGAAATACCATATGATCTCACTTATGCGTGGAATCTAAAGAACTGAATAAATGAGCAAACAAAACAGAAGTAGATCAGAGATACAGAGAACAAACTGATGGTTGCTAGATGGGAGGGAGAAAGGTGAAGGGATTAGGAAGAACAAATTGGTAGTTACAAAATAGTCACTGGGATGTGAAATACAGTATGGGGAATGTAATCAATAATATTATAAAAGTTATGTATGGTGTCAGATGAGTTCGAGACTTATCAGGGATTCACTTCATATATTACATAAATGTCTAACCACTGCACTGTACACCTGAAACTAATATAAAATGATATCGAATGTCAACTATAATTATATATCTATATCTATATAGATATAGATATATAGATATAAATTACAGCATAGGGAATATAGTCAATGGTACTGTAATAGCTATGCACGATGTCAGAGGGGTAGTAAATTTGGTGGGGTTATCACTTTGTGAGGGGTGTAAATGTCTAATCACTATGTTGTTTCATACACCTGAAACTCATTTAAAAAAACTGTATCTATAAAGCATTGAGACTATTCATGAAATGTTATCAGAATTTTTAACACAACCTGATGTATAGTTATAAGTAATTAAGTATTTTTAGACATGAAATTAATAAAATTTCAAAAAAGAATAAAAAAGCATTGGGTGTACCGTTGTGATCTAAATTAATGACCCTACTTGTTATAAAACATAACTATTCAAATAAAACAAATTTTGGAAAATTTATAAGTCAAGGCGATAAAATTTCCATCACTTTTCCCCAAACTTCAGCTATTTCCATAACATGTATTTTAAACTTACGTAAAACGTACAATTCAAGACTTTGAAAATACCTTATTGGTTTTTGTTCATCTCTTAAAGGTGAAGGAACATTGGAAATATATCCAAATTTTATTGTCATTGCTTGAGAAATATGGTTTCAATGATGTTTCATGAAAACGTTACTGGATTTTGTACAGAGTAGGAGTACTAGAGGAGTATAAAGAATAAATCTAGGAAATCTGGAGTTTCAGACAAGATTTTAGAAACTGTTTCTAGACCCTTTAGTTTGGTGGTGGGTGAGTGCTGTTGGGTAGGCCCAGCTCCCCTCCTCCAGACTGGGCAGAGTGGCTCATCGTCTCTGCAGGACAGCTTGTCCCGAGGCGCCTGGGTAGTTCTGTGCACATCCCACACACCACCTCCCACCCCAGGCCCATGACCAATGACTTAGTGGTGACAGGGGAGAGTAAAAGGCAACTCCCTTACCACAAGATGGATCAGGCCTCAGGGTACAACTCACACCCCAGCTCTCCCATGGAAGCAGGCAGTGTGGGTTGACTTCAGTGGAACCCTTACGCTTAGTTTCTGTTCTACTTGCCAGTCCCCTTTCCTTCTCCTTCCATCACTCCCTCAATAAGTCACATACCTGAGAATCCCATCTCAGGATCCTGTCCTCAGGCCGGTGGTGTCCAACTCCCCATCGCTGGGGGATGTACTTAAATGTGAATCATGTCAATCACAGTATTTTCCTGATAAATTTTTTTATTTACCATCTTTCATCAAATAAACATCAGAGAGAAGCAGTAATATGAGGTTGGACAATGAAGTTCAGGAACTCATCCTAGAAAAAGGGCTACATACCTCATTGCTGAATATCACTACGGTCACCTTCGAAGGACTCCCCTTGGGAAGCTATGCACCGACGCCAGTGCCCAGTCCATGCTTCAAAGCAATTTTGGAACTCTTTCTGGAATGACCATCAGAGCTGTTGTCGTATTACTCTTGATGTCCTGAATGTCATCAAAATGTCTTCCTTTCAAGATTTCCTTTATCTTTCTGTAAAGAAAGAAGTCATTGGGAGTCAGATCAGGTGAGTAGCGAGGGTGTTCCAATACAGTTATTTGTTTACTGGCTAAAAACTCCCTCACAGACAGTGCCATGTGAGCTGGTGCATTGTGCTGATGCAAGAGCCATGAATTGGCAAAAAGTTCAGGTCGTCTAACTTTTTCACGCAGCCTTTTCAGCACTTCCAAATAGCAAACTTGGTTAACTGTTTGTCCAGTTGGTACAAATTCATTATGAATAATCCCTCTGATATCAAAAAAGGTTAGCAATATCTTTGCAACAAGTTTGCGAACTTAATTGTCAGACCTCGTGTATCTCAAGATTTGGGGATCAAGATATGAAAACTGGGAGGCTACTGGACCTTAATGAAGAGCTTGTAGTCCTGCAGTGGCACAGAGTTTGGAAACAATGAAGTCTTGCATGTTTATTTTAATGGAAATAGTAAAATATTTGGAAAATGAAACATTTTAGGGAGCCTTATCCCTAAGTAGTGATATTCTAACAGAAATTTTAATACTTTTGGATTTACAAGATTAATTTGATGAATGAAAAACGAGTGGGAGATACTATAAAAATGAAGAAATGTGGCATGCCACTTGTAACAAAACCAAATAAAGTATCAATTCTATGAGAAAAACAAACATAATATTTTAAAATAAATTACCATGTGAAAATGCATTTGTTACTTGAGGGCAAAAATAAATGTTACTTGAGGGTGAAAATAAATGAACTCTAGAGTCATTTAAATGTATTGAATCCTGACACTTTACCAAATGGTATCTCTAAAGTTCTGTGGAAGGATAAATAAAAACTAAGGCAATGAATTAAGTGATTTTTGTGATTTAGAAATATAAGATAATAGAAATATTGGATATAGAAAATTTTCAAACAGGGTTATAAATTTTGTCATTGTTATTATCCATCAGGGGCTGAGAATTTGAAACCATGAACAATCTCAGTGACATAAAGAGAAATTTTCTTTTTATTGAACTAAACATTATCCAGTGGCCACCAATTTCAAGGAATTCATTGGAAAAGTGTCAAATCATCCCAGACAGTGAGCCCTGTCTCAAAAGACCACACCAACCATTTCTAAACATCAACAAAATTTTGAAAATTATGAGAATGATTCAATGAGTAATTTGCACAAAAGTTCATATCACTTGTTAAGTAGTTTTGTAATATAGCTTAGGTTATTTAGAGATAAAGCAGGGGAGGTGATGGGATAGATTTTAAAATTTTGATCCATGCATTGAGTTACATATTCATATAACTTCATTGGGTGCTCAGTATTTTTAATAATACCCCTGCACTCCTCATAGAGGTTTTGTAAGAATTAAATGAGATCATCAGCATAAAGCTCTTAGACAACAGAAAGGAATATATTAATTTTACTGTTTGTATGACTATATCTATTGTTATCTATTTTATCAAAATGGTGAATTACTGTGGACCATGACAAAGTGGATTTGGAGCCTCAAGGAACGTGCCAGGTCCTACGGATGAACTTTTTCTTTTTCCATTTGAGATGTCACTTCTGATTTATTGTGCAAACGTTGACAAAATGCGTTCCTTTTCCGGGGGCCCCATGAAAGCTCTCCTCCTAGCAACATTTACTAACAGCTGTAAGTAGTACTTCCTCTGGTTTCCTCTGCTGTCTGTGAGTCAAAGCTGCGGTCTGTAAGCTTCCTACCCCATCTGAAAGTTCCACACATGACAGCTTTTCTGAAAGGCCCTCAGTACTCATAGGATTGATGGCTGTTGGGGACCCAGCTCCATCCTCTGCCCAGGCAAGGATGGATGAGATGCTGGCGCGTCAAGTGTCAAAAATAAAACCTCCAAAATCTCCAATTCCCTTTAGCAAAAATTCTGGAATCCCTAGGGTCATCCCACTAGAGATCCAACTTGTGGGGCTCTTTCCCTCCCTCCTCCTTAGTGAAAGAAATTGCCACCAATATCACAGTATGAAAATCACCATCAGTCACTGAGTGCCATCTTTTTTTTCTTTTTCTTTTTTAATTTTATTGGGGAAGGGGAACAGGACTTTTTATTGGGAACAGTGTGTACTTCCAGGACTTTTTTTCCAAGTCAAGTTGTTGTCCTTTCGATCTTAGTTGTGGAGGGTGCCGTTCAACTTCAAGTTGTTGTCCTTTCAGTCTTAGTTGTGGAGGGTGCAGCTCAGCTCCAGGTCCAGTTGCCGTTGCTAGTTGCAGGGGGCACAGCCCACCATCCCTTGGGGGGGGGTCAAGGAATCGAACTGGCAACCTTATGGTTGACAGCCCACGCTCCAGCCAAATGAGCTTTCTGGGAGCTCAGCAGCAGCTCAGCTCAAGGTGCCGTGTTCAATCTTAGTTGCAGGGGGCGCTGCCCATCATCCCTTGCGGGACTCGAGGAATTGAACCAGTAAACTTTGTGGTTGAGAGCCCACTGGCCCATGTGGGAATTGAACCAGCAGCCTTCGGAGTTAGGAGCACAGAGCTCCAACCGCCTGAGCCACGGGGCCAGCCCGAGTGCCATCTTTTTTAGAAGAGTAGGTACCTGGGAAGTAACTTTTACTGTCAGAAGAGAATAAAGGTCTTTAGTGAACTGAGGGCTAAATAAGATGATTTGTTTCCAGACAATAGTGGCCAGGCCGGGAAGAAATGGGGGTGACAGCAGCAGGCCCTGTCTCTACTCAGATTCCCAGTGGTGGCTACACATGGGACTGGGAATGACTGACCACCACAGGCTGGGGCCTGGAGAGCCTGAGCAAGGAGCACCTCGGTGAGCTGACACTGGAGGTTGGCTGATGTCCTGGAAGAACCCATACCTGGGCAGGGACCTGGCTTCCCCACAGAGGGGGCACCTGTCGACAGGAATATGAAAGACCTACAGGGCCAACCCTGGGTGGCAACAAGAATCAGTAACCCAAGTGGCCCAGTCACAGCTCCATTTTGGGAAAACTCTCAGCATTCCCTACTTCTCACTTTAGATTGGTGACACCAGAATATGTGATTTTACTGCTGCGTACACTTTACAGAGCCAGGAGAATTCTGGATCAGGTAGAAGTAAACCACAGTACACTGGCATATAATTTAGAGACTGAGATAGCTGGAGCCCTTGTTAAAATTCAGAGTCCCCAGTACATCTGGAGTGGAGACTAGGAAACGCATTTAACAAAATCAGACATTTCTGATGTTGCCATGCTTGTGTGTGTCTGCTCTAGGCCGTCAATATTTGCTTCCTGAGACTAAACCAAACTTCCATTAATTTGTGTTTTTTTGTGGGGTTTTTTTGGGTATAGGCCGAATCCAGAAAGAGATGATCAGGTGGGTTTACAGAAAGACAATATAATGGTCCTATTTTTAACTTTATTTTCCCTACTGTTCAACTGGCCATCCAGCCTGAAATAGCAGCAACTTACCATCTCTCTCTCTTGTTACAAAACTCACTGAGGAACATGGGTCAGCCATACCAACCAGTCACATTGCGTCAAACTTGGCTTTCTGTGACTTGGGGAAAAAAGAGGAAGTTCTTTGAATAACTCACCACCATGGTGCCTCCACGCCTCCCTTGTCCTCTTCAATTTCATTCCGGAGACTGGGGGGGCATTTGAACAGACTGCTCTTTGAGGCATTTCTCTTCTGTCACATCTAAGGCTTGCATCTCCAAACCAAACCGTGATGTGGAGAAAGAGTTTTCTTGTGTTTCTTCTCTCTTATTGGGCTCTAAAAGCTGCACTGGATAGTGAGAAAAAGACACAAACAAACAGTAAGTTTCATTTACTTTTCTCTTGTACTAGAACCATCTTCACCGAAACAGTGGATGGTCAGCTTCAAACATGACCATTCGTAAGTTTTTCTGTGCTTAGATGAACAACCAAACAGTAAGTCTTTTTCATTTACCTGCTGTTGAAAATGAAATGATTTTAGGGAGGGAATTGGAGTATCTTTCTTGAGACTCAGAGACAAAATATTGACATTGTTTTTACAATGAAATGTTTCTTTCTTGCTGTTGTTTTTCTGTTTTTGTTTTTTTAATTAAAGTTTATTGGAATGACAATGGTGAGCTAATATAATTATGAGATTAGCTGAGGGTTTGTCATATATGATCTTTATTATGTTAAGGTATTTTCCTTCTGTACCTATTTTATTAAGTGTTTTAATCATAAATGGATGTCATATCTTGTCAAATGCTTTTTCTGCATCAATTGATATAATCATATGATTTTTGTCCTTTATTTTGTTTATGTGATGTATCACATTGATGAATTTGCGGACGTTGAACCATCCTTATGCCCCGGGGATGAACCTCACTTGGTCGTGATGAATAATCTTTTTAATGCATTGTTGTATTCGATTTGCTAGAATTTTGTTTAGGATTTTTGCATCTGTATTCATCAGAGATATAGGTCTGTAGTTTCTTTTTTTGTGTTGTCCTTACCAGGTTTTGGTATCAGGGTAATGTTGGACTCATAAAATGAGTTAGGGAGTACTGTCTCTTCTTCAATTATTTGGACGAGTTTGAGCAGGATTGGTATTAGATCCTCTTTGAAGGTTTGGTAGAATTCACTAGTGAAGCTATCTGGTCCCGGACTTTTGCTTTTGGGAAGGTTTTGGATGACTGATTCAATTTCGTTACTGGTGATCGGTCTGTTTAGATTTTCCAATTCTTCATGGTTCAGCCTAGGAAGGCTATATGTTTCTAAGAACTTGTCCATTTCTTCTAGGTTATTGAATTTGGTGGCATATAGTCCTTCATAGTATTCTTGGATGATCGTTTGTATTTCTGTGGCACCTGTTATAACTTCCCCTTTTTCGTTTCTGATTTTGTTTATTAGTGTCTTCTCTCTTTTTATCTTAGTGAGTCTAACAAAGGGTTTGTCAATTTTGTTAATCTTTTCAAAGAACCAGCTCTTTGTCACATTAATTTTTTCTATTGTCTTTTTGTTCTCTATTTAATTTAGTTCTGCTCTGATTTTTATTATTTCCTTTCTTCTGCTGACCTTGGGTTTCATTTGTTCTTCTTTTTCTAGTTCTTTAAGGTGTAACGTGAGGTTATTTGGGATTTTTCTTGTTTCTTGAGATAGGCCTGTAATGATATAAATTTCCCTCTTAAAACTGTTTTCGCTGCATCCCAAAAATTTTGGTAGGATGTATTTTCATTCTCATTTGTTTCTATGTATCTTTTGATCTCTCCTCTAATTTCTCCTTTGACCCAGTCATTCTTTAAAATTATGTTGTTTAATCTCCATGTATTTGTGATTTTGCCTGCTTTCTTTTTGCAGTTGATATCCAATTTCAAAGCCTTGTGATCAGAGAATATACTTGGTATGATTTCAATCTTCTTAAATTTGCTGAGGCTAGGTTTATGTCCCAATATATGGTCTATCCTTGAGAATGTTCCAGGTACACTAGAAAAAAACGTATAGTCTGATGTTTTAGGATGAAGTGCTCTATAAATGTCAATTATGTCCATTTCATCTAATGTGTCATTTAGGGCTGCTATTTTGTTAGTTATTTTCCATTTGGATGACCTATCCATAGCTGTCAATGATGTATTTGTGATGTATTGTATACACAATGATGTATAATTGTGTTTTGGTCAATTTCTCCCTTTAGTTCTGTTAGTAGTTGCTTGGTATATTTCAGTGCTCCCTGATTGGGGGCATAAATATTGATGACTGTTATGTCTTCTTGTTGTATAGTTCCCTTTACCATTATGAAATGTCCATCTTTGTCTCTTGTTACCTTTTTCACCCTGAAATCTGTTTCATCTGATATCAGTATGGCTACATCTGATTTTCTCTGGATACCATTTGCTTGGAGTGTCAATTTTCACCCTTTCACTTTGAGTCTATGCTTGTCCTTGTAGCTGAGATGTATCTCTTGGAGACAGCATATGGTTGGGTTTAGTTTTTTGATCCAATCTGCTACTCTGTGCCTTTTTATTGGTGACTTCAGTCCATTTACATTTAGGGTGATTATTGATATGTGAGGATTTCCTATCATTCTGCTTTAGTTTTCTGGTAAGACTGTGTCTCCATTGTTTCTTTGCGTTTTTGTTGTTGTCTATTATTTCTGTGTGGTGATATTCTATGATTTTTTCCCCCTGTTTCTTCTTTTATTACGTATATGTTTCAGCTCTGGATTTGTTTTGAGTGGTTACCATTAAGTTTATGTAAAAGAAAGTTTGATATTTAGAGTATTCCATTTTCTTCAGCATGCTTACTTTCTCCATTCCCATATTCCAGTTCAGGCCTTTACTCTCTCCCTTTTTATGTTTTTGTTGCCACAAATTGTCCCTGTTGATGGTGAACGAATAGCCTCCTTCAGTATTTCTTGTAGTGCAGGTCATGTATTAGAAAATTCCCTCAGCTTCTGTATGTCTGGAAAGGTCTTTATTCCTCCTTCATATCTAAAGGATATCTTTGCTGGGTATATTATTCTTGGCTCATAATTTCTCTCTTTCAATAGTTTGAATATTTGGTTCCACTCCCTCCTGGCTTGTAGAGTTGCTGCTGAAAAATCTGGTGGGCTTTCCTTTGTAGGTTACCATCTTCTTTTCCCTGGCTGCCTTGAGGATTCTTTCTTTGTCGTTGATTTTTTGACAGCTTCAATACAATGTGCCTTGGAGGCCTGTTGGGGTTGAGGTAATTAGGTGTTCTATTTGCTTCTTGGATTCAAGGACCCAGTTCTTTCCACAAGTTTGGGAAGTTCTCATTGACTATTTGTTTGAATATACTCTCTGTTCCCTTCTCTCTTTCTTCTCCTTTTGGTATGTCCATTATTCTTATATTGCTCTTTCTGATGGAGTCAGAAAGTTCTTGTAGAGTTCTTTCATTTTTTTTAAGTCTCAAGTCTCTTCCTTCTTCCATCCATGTCATTTCCAGGTTTCTATCTTCGATGTCACTGATTCTTTCCTCCATCTGGTGAACTCTACTACCTAAGATGGCTATTTCATTCTTAATTTCTTCTATTGAGTTCTTAATCGCCAGAAATTCTATTTGGTTCTTTTTTAAAATTTCAATCTCTTTGGTAAAATGTTCATGTTGTTCTTTGATTGTGTTTCTGAGTTCATTAAACTGCCTTTCTGTGTTTTCCTGCATCTCGTTGAGTTTTTTTAGAACTGCAATCTTGAATTCTCTGTCATTTAATCACATATTTCCATACCTTTAAGTTCATTTTCAGGAGACTTTTCACTTTCTTTCTGAGCTGTCTTGTTGCCTTGGTTATTCATGACAATTACTGATTTATTACTTCTCTTCCTAGACATCTACAGGAGTGGGATCTGCAACAGGTTGATAAGAAGAGGTCTTTCTTTTGTTTTCCAGTACGTGTTGGTAGAATGTTTCATTTTCTCTCTGACTGCAGCCTTTTTTTCTCTCTCACACCATAGTGTTATGTTTTCTCTGCACTATTCCAGCTTCTCACACAATGGGGGGGATTCCCGGGAAGGCGGGCTTCTCCTGGGTCATAGGGTGCCGTATCCAAGTGGGGATGCGGAAGGCTTTTGAAGTTCCAAAGGTCTTTCTGCACCAGATTGAGAGCCCATGTGTTTCAGCAGCTCTGTTTACTCCTGCAGGGATCCGCCCCGATAGGTGGGGCAGGGGTGGGGTGAGTTATGAGAGGTGGCCCAGAGCAATGGCACTGACCACCACCACAGCCGGTCTTATTTCCACAGCTCCCTCCCCTTTGCCGGAACTAGTTGGGCTGAGAATCTGTGTCTGAGGACCACAGTTCTCAGAACAGCAAATATTCTGTTCTTTTGATCTGACACTGCTATTGTTCCGCTTCTAGCACTGGGCAGATGGGGGCCCGGTGAGCTCTGGGAGGGTAGGGAGGGGGCAGCTAGTCTCAGTGCCTAAGGCTTCTGCTCTCTGCAGCAGTGAGTGCTTAAACCACCGTTTTCAGTCTTCTTCCCTCAGTCTTTGCTCCGAGGTCTCTTGTCATGGGAGGCGGGCTGCAGGGCCTATGGTTCTGCTCCCCACATAAGAATGCAGGATATGGCTAGGCCAAAAAGGAACACCCATGGAAGCAATAGATAGGGGAATCATACCACTATATTCTCTCTGGCGGCCGGGTGAAACACACGCAATAGTAGCCACATGATCTGCAGCCTGCCATTCATTTCTCTGCCTGCCAACCAACCAATCAACGCAGCCCCGCAGTTACATCAGTAGCCAATTGGCTAACCAGTTACAGTTGATGGCCAACCAATCACAGTTGATGGTCATTCACTACCTGAGCCAGCACCTCCCCATGGGAGGCCGAGAGCCTGGAAACTGTTCTCTGAGACTGTCCCCACATCTCTGCTGTGAGCGTTTGGTTCAGCCGTGTTATATGCTGTCCCCTCAGCCCTGTGGGCCATAAACGGAGCCCTAGCAGTCTGAGTTCTTCCCTCTCCCGCAGCTACGGTAGTTTCTGGATGCAGCGAGCTCGGAGCACTGAGCTAGGTCTGCGTCCTGCGCCCATGGGGCTTGTCTCTGTACTTCTCCCTTCCCTCCTCCCCTGCTCGCGCAATTTGCCCACCTTTAGGTGAATTCAGTAGTGAGCCTCTTTGCTCTTCATCTTGCCTGTCTGCTGTGCAGGGAGTCCTTTGTGGAATTATTGTTGTTCAATTTGTTATAAATTCCAGGGGAGATTTCCAGAGGCTCACCTCATGCCACCATTTTGATGATGTCACGCTCTCTGTTGTTTTTTAATTAGAAAATCAACACACAGTTGCTATAAAATAATTCAATCAACACTAAAAATATATATTAGGAAGAACTTTATCATCATAAAGCTAGACTAAGCAGGGTCATGTACCTAACCGTGGTTCTACTGTTTGCCAGCTGGCAACCTGAGTACCTGAGGCAACCACTTGAAGCTTAATGTCGTTCTTCTGTGACATGGGCTTAATAAAAGCTCCTACCCCGGATGGCTGCTGTGAGGACTGAGTGGTGAGGACTGAGTGAGACAAGCTATGTCCCTCAGCACAGTACCTCGTGTATGGTGAATCATCGAGAAATGCAGCCCCAGGTTGTTGTCAGTACATAAAGTGTGAAACTTCTGTTACACCCCCTCCAATCCAGAAGCAAGTGCTATTAATAGTCTTTCTCTTCAATAGTGTAGTAAACAAACTCCTCTGTGGCTTGTACTGTTTTAGTTTACAATAAATCACAGACATCTTTTTAAGTAGTAAATGTACATTTAGCTTGTTTTTCCCAATAACTGCATGCCATTTCATAATATGAACTCAGCCATAATTCACTGAGTGTTCCTTTTTTTTTTTTTTTGGTAATATAAACAATGATGCAATAAACACTCTTGTACAAAACATCCTTTGTGGACACATGAGAGTATGAGAGCATCTCTGTACGATGACATCCTAGGGGTGAAATTGACGAATCAAAGGGCATATCCATTTAAATTGTCACAGATGCTGCGAAGCTGTCCTCCCAACTCACTGAAACTGTACATGGTCACCAACAGTGACCACTCACTCACATAGGTGAATGTGTTTCCCCATCCCTTTTCCAAGGGGGATACAATCAATTTTTTAATTTGTGCCAATCTGATGAGCAAAAAATAATCTCAGTGTTTTAATTTGCAGTTGGCTCATCACTCGTATAGTTGAGCATCTTTTTCATGTTTCTTGACCATGAAAGCTCCAGCCTTCCCATGTAAAGGAATTTAGGGGTGGCTATCTTGTTGGAAAGAGAGGTGAGGTCTTGTTTTGAAGCTGAGCTTATACAAGACGAGAAAATGTTAATTGTCCAGATCAAAGAGTGGAAGGGAGGTGGATGGCATTTTTGAGTGGTCTAAACCCCTCTTCCACCCAAGCCATCCCTTGGCCCCAGCACTATTTAATGGCCTTCTTCATTTCTTCTTCTGGGAATTACCTATTCATATTATTTGCCCATTTATTTGATTGTGTGTCTTTTCTTATTGATCTGCTATTAGCTCATGTGTATAAAAAGAATCCTTTGCTTTCATTTATGTCTTATGTGTTATTTTTTTCTAGGCTGTCACTCATCTCAATTTTGCCATAGATAAGTTTAAAGTTTTAGGAAAGTCAATTTTTTCAATCTTTTCTTTCCTTTCCTTTTCTTTTTTAAAGATTTTATTGGGGAAGGGGAACAGGACTTTATTGGGGAACAGTGTGTACTTCCAGGATTTTTTTCCAGGTCAAGTTGTTGTCCTTTCTATTGTAGTTGTGCAAGGCGCAGCTCAGCTCCAGGTCCAGTTGCCATTGTTAGTTGCAGGGGGCACAGCCCACCATCCCTTGCGGGAGTCGAGGAGTTGAACCAGCAACCTTGTGGTTGAGAGCCCACTGGCCCATGTGGAAATCAAACTGGCAGCTTTCAGCATTAGGAGCATGGAGCTCCAACTGCCTGAGCCACCAGGCCGGTCCCTCAATCTTTTCTTTATGGCTCCTATTTAGTGTGTCTTACTTGGAAGACCTTTTCTTATCAGGTGATATAAAAACATTTCTCTATATTACTCTTCATTCTTTTATAGTCTTATATTTTTACATTAGATTTTCTGATGCGGGTGAATTTTTCCCTTGGCATTTTTAAATAATAAATACAAACACACTAGCTATCAAAGACTACTGGGAGCATGTCTAAAGGACGCAGAAGCTGGTTTGGAGTGCTTCCCATGGCCAAGAAATGGAACAATAAGAATACTAACCTCAATGGATTGAAGCACATTAAGTGCATTTAAATCTAGTTCATAATGATTCTTAAAGAAAAATAATAACAATAAAAGAAAAATATCTCACAATTATAAGATGCTAGGAAACCAATTCATTATTTTCAAAACTGGTCAAGCATTTATTCTGCCTTTTCTATGCAAACTGTATGTCAGTGTAACCAAAGAGTTGACAAGGACAAGTTTCTCTTCAGATAATAAATGAAGAAGTAATAGGATTAGTATATCACATTTTGTAACCTCTAATGTAATAATGCTGCCAAGTGATTATTGTCAAACCACACTAACAAACAAAAAGAGAGATAATCAGACTTTATGTGCCTCTTAATGGAAGGACACACTACCCCCTGTGATGCATTCTTGATAAATAAAAGCTAATTTGAATCAAGTCTCTGGACAAGGGACAGAGGGAAGTGCTAAAGGATACCATGGAAATGTGACCATCAAAATCAGGATCATGGAAAACTACAGAACAAACAACTCACTATAGGGCCAGCCTATAGAGCTCAAGCGGTCGGAGCTCCATGCTCCTAATGCGGAAGGCTGCCGGTTTGATTCCCACACAGGCCAGTGGACTTTCAACCACAAGGTTGCCAGTTCGACTCCCACAAAGGATGGTGGGCTGTGCCCCCTGCAACTAACGGCAACTGGAACTGGAACTGAGCTGTGCCCTCAGCAACTACGATTAAAAGGACAACGACTTGACTTGGAAAAAGTCCTGGAAGTACACAATTGTTCCCCAATAAAGTCCTGTTCCCCTTCCCCAATAAAATCGTTAAAAAAACAAAAACAAAAACAAAAAAAAACAACTCACTATAAATTGCAGGGTGGAAAAAAGAGGTGGAAAGGTCTATAGATCTTAAAAGACATAAGAAACATATCAATTGCAACCTATGTAATTTTATTAACCAATGTCACCCCAATAAATGTAAAAATAAATAAATGCAAGCTTTCTTCCATTACGAACACATGTTCATGTAGCCAAAAAATGAAAGAAGAAAATAAAACAAACAAACAACAAAAAAACACATTAACTAATTACAATGGACCATTTTGAATCCTGAAAAAAAAAAGAATCGGACAATAGGGGGAATTTGAACACTAACTAGATATTTGATAACATTTTTAAAATGTTAATTTGCAGGTGTAATAGTGGTATTGTTCTGTTTACAAAAGAGTGCTTATCTTTTAGAGGTAGAAATTATTAATGTCCTCCAGCCAAAGATCACCAAAGATACAGGAGTAATTGAACAAAGTTGGGTTTTGGGGAAAAATGCGTACCATGGAATGCCGCAGCAAGAGGGTGTTAGAAAGGTCTGATAATAAGATTCGGACCTGTGTTAAGTGATTTGGAAGAAGATTCAAAGCAGCAGGCTTTACTCTGGATTGGATTCTTTTAGGAAGTGGAAATAATGATATGATTGGGTATTTTAATAATTCTTATCTAAAAGGCAAAAACAGAGCAAAGTAAAAGCTGTGACTGATAAGGAAGCAACAGTCACTTAGTCAGTTTAGGGGCACGTGTGGTTGTGTTTGTGCTGTGGACAAGGTTCGTCTGTGTTTATCTGTGTTCAGACATGATTATGGAGTCCTCTTGCTTTTGTCTTGATCCAACAGGCTCACAGAGTGGCCTTGTCTGGTATTGCTGTTCTAGCTGTGAGTGACAGGTCAGTTCCTAGCCAGGTCAGTTCCCAACGGTCAGGGGCTGCTTTTCGTTCTCAATACTGAAATGTATGGATGAAATCACATGCAGTCTGGGGTTTGCTTTAAAATAATGGAAAGGGGTGGGGACGGGTGAAACAGGATCGACCATGAGTTGATAATTGTTGAAGCTGGGTGATAGGCCCATGAGGGAGCATGATACCCTCTCCCCTAATATTATGTTTGAGAATTCTTATTTTCCAAAATAGGAAATTTAAAAGAAATGATGGACAAAGCAAGCCATTAGACATAATGTTTGGTCATAGAACCTGGAATTTTAATATTTCTAAGTCAGCATAGCCAGTATTTAGAGAGTGTACTTTAGGCTCTTACTGGCAGGAGAGGTAGCAAGCACAAAAGATTGTCCAGGCCACCCATCTCTCACTGGGAGGGACCTCTGGAAGCATGAGTCTTCCTCACACACTGGTCAGCATGGCTGTGAAGGTAAGAAATGCCCCCCTTAGGAAGTTTTGCCAGGAACAGTGTGTCCACCATCTTGACCCACAAAATGTGGCCAGACGACCACTGAGTTATTAACAAGTAACATTAACAAGAACTCTCTCTTGTGTTAGCTTGTTTTCCAGAATTCACTTCTCCTACTTTGGACTCAAAAACGAATGTAATCATGAAGGGTCAAAATGTATCTCTAATTTGTTCCAACAAGAACAAATCACTACAGGTCACCTATAGTTTGTTTCGGCGTGGTAAATACCTAACAAGCAGGTCTGGGAAAGGTGAACCCGTGACTTTTAACCTAAGCATCACAGAAGACCAGGAGTTGGGATCCTACAAATGCAAAGCCAAAGTTTCCAACTGTGAAAAATACAGTCGCGAGTTTAACTTCACATTTGCCGGTAAGTAGAGCACTCCTTCCTTGGGGCCCTGAAACCTGTGGGACTCTTCCCCATGCTACAATGGTCAAGCCATTCCCCTTGTGAGCATTCACTCAAGAGCCTGGAAAGTATGTCACTGACTTCTTTATTCTTAATAATTCCATTTCACTTTCTCCTCCAAAGACTTTTGTCTATTCCAGATAATAGTAGGATGTTTGCCTTCGACAAAAAGGCTTATATCAACAATTTGGAAAATTGTTGAAATCTTTTCTAGATGCTTTACTCTAGCATTCCCATCAGGTAGGCAAAAACTACTTTTCCTCTGAAGATTCAAGTAAGAAGTCTTAGAATCGGTGTTGGACCCTGTGGCAAGGGCCTTCAAAGCCCAGGTCTTGCCCACCTTCTGCCCTTTGCAGTGACCACCCACCAGCTGCCCCATCAGCACTTCCTGCCCAACCACATTTTATAACTTCTATATTTTTCTCTCCCATCTTCCCCCACTGAAGACTCTCACAACATAGCACTAATGGGCTCCTCTATGAAAGTGACCTCGGTAATGACCTCCTGGGAGAGGGAGAGAGGGCTTCCAGGTGACACTTGGAGTCTTTTAAACATAGGCACCCCGACTTACTGATCAAATCTTTGAGTGATACTCTAGGTCTATGCTCTCCACATGTGGCTATTTAAATGAAGATGAGATGAAATAAAAAATTCAGTTCCTCAGTCTCATTAGTCACATTTCAAGTGCTTAGTAGCCACAGGTAGCTGGTGGCTGCGATATTAGATAATCCAGACAAAGAACATTTCCATCATTACAGAAAGTTCTATTGGATGCCTCTGCTCGAGGTCAATGGGTCTTAGCTTTTTAAGTTATAACCGTTTTAACAATCAAAGGATAGAGATGGATACTTTCCCTGAGAAATACTCATAAGACTTTAGATGCAAATTTCTGCACAAGGCTTTAGGGGATGCTATGGGCTCTGGATTAGACCCACCGTCTTAGGACAACTTTGAACATAAACTGAATAGAAGCCAGAATTGTAAAAGAAATGTGAAGAAGGGGGTGGGGAAAACCCCTGCAAACATGGGATGTAGTGGGTACTTTGAGGGCAGCACCCTGACTGATAATATTCTCAAGTGGTCAGACTCCCGCTGGACTGGGCAGCCTGGTATCGCAGAAAGTACAATGGAATGGGCGTCAGGGGACCTGTGTACCACAACTTTGGATATTCCATTTGCACATACCTTAGATACATCTCCAGTCCTCAATTATTAAAATATAAATTGAGAAGATAGGCAATGTGACCCTGACATTGTCTAATTTTAGCTCTGGGTGAGAATCTCAGTCCACAGCGGATAGAAGCGGGTGAGGAGGGTTGGTACTTACTTAGCAGGGAAAGCATCTGATCGCCCATCAAATCACTGAGATTCAATGGGAGAAAAGATGGCAAGACTCACCAGCGGTGTGGGTTTCCTCCCTTTGGATAACAGGGGCCTACACACCTGCAGTGAATAAGCTCAGTCTCAGCTGATTTATAAACTTGATGGCTGAAGCCTTAAATCAACTGATTAAAAGAACCCCAAGTTTTCATTTCCTGACCTTCTGTCCCACAGATATGTTTAAAATCTTCCCGCATCCTGCCTTCCAAGTAAATGCACAAGTTTCCCGCCATAAAACTGTATCATCTTCATGGAGGTCAGATTAATAGATAACTACGGAGTGACTACCCTGTGCAAGTAATTGTGTTGGGTACTGCCGGGGCGTTAATGATGCCTAAGACTAGATCTTGTTCCCAACCCAGTCGGGGGTATGAGCCATGAACACAAATTCATTAATCACTGATTCACTCCTAAAATGTTTCATGCCATCCCAGATGTGCCAAGGCCTGGGTATACATTAGTTTCTGCCTGGTGGAACTTATAGTCTCATTGGAGAGGCACAAAACCCAAGTGGCCAAACAAATAAATCCATAACCGCTAACTGTGTTGATGTTATAAAGAAAAAGAAACCGACATGGTGATGGAGAGAAGCAGTGGACGGGGGAGGATCTACTCAGGTAGACTTAGGGAAGACCTTTCAAAGAAGACGACATTTAAGTAGAGCCCTGAAGGCTGAGCAGGAGTTAGCCATGTGAAGAGACGAGGAAAGAGAGCTCTAATTAAGTGACAGTCGCCTATGCAGGGGCTCCAACTTGGGAAAGCAACTGGCTGGCTGGGAAGGCCCGCATGGCTGCAGGTCAGGTGAGGGGAGTGTGACTCCCGGTGAGATTGGCCTATGACCCAATTTATCATCTTGGGAGTTAATTCAATCTAAGTGGGTCAGAGCGGATCATGTTGGGGATTGGCTGGGAGGCTCTTGCAGTCATCCAAGAGGCAAAGGTGGGGATGGACAGATGTGGATGGGTTCAAGATATATTTTGGAGGAAGAAACAATAGGAATTGCTAGATGATTAGACTTGGAATCACAGGTAGTGAAGGTGAGGAAGGAATCAAGAATGACTTCCAGATATCTACTGTGATCAGCTGATGAGGCGTGGTGCCATTTATTAAGAGGGACAAAAGCAAAATAATGGGGACATGGGGTATAAAGTTTGGGTTAGGCAAGATGAATAAGTTCTGGAGATCTGCATTGTCTAGACAGTTAACAATACTGTATCGTGCTCCTAAAAATTCAAGAAGGTAGAGCTCATGTTAACTGCTCGTACCACAATAAAATGAATGAACACATTTTTTGAAAGAATAGGATTTTAATATGAGTATGTTTATTTACCCACTGATAGATTCATTAACTAGCAGATTAACTACAGTGCAGTTTCAAACAGGTTATGTTTGAGGTGACCATGAGACATCCAAGTGGATCATGTAATGAGAGGTGGAAAAAGAAATAATATAAGGATGAGACCAGGGGCTAGAAGAGGCGGGAGGGGGACCACTTCTGTCTGGAGGATTTAGGAAAGGTCTTATGAGGAAGGTGGCAACAGAATGAGCCTTAAAGGACTCTGTGAATTTTTTTAAAAGCCCGGGTCACTGTGATGCTGTAAATGCCCTTTATTAGTCCTGTCACAAACTCTCAGGGAAGTTTACACCTTTCCAATCAATGTAGATATCAATCCTTGGTGCACTTTGAACCATTCCTATCTCAGAGAGGAGTCCGTGCTCTCTGCTTCCTCATAAAAGTTTCAACTCCTTCTTCCTGAAAATTGTAGGAGGTAGATTTTAGTTCCATAGGAAGAATGTCTTACTGGTGCTATTCCCAAACACAGCTGCTCTCTGAGGCCATCACCACTAGGTGCCACTCTGTCAAAGACGCTGCCATAGGGATTCCTGCTCAGGGAAGGCGCGGAGCCAGGAGACTCCAAATTCTTTTCTTTGATTTTACTTATACTTTGGTCCCTGCATTTCATTGTCTCTGTGCCAAATTAACATTGTAAAAAAAAAACCACCAATCTACTTGGAAGGTGGCCCTGGCTCTGCCCTTTACTAGCTGTGACCTTGGGTGAGTTTCTTAACCTCTATGAATCAGAACTTACTCATGTAGAATGGGCGGGACACTCTCCACCTTGCAATACTGTTGTGAAGTGAAATGAGACAATGTGGGAAGCCAGCCTGGCACATGATGAATACTCAACAATTATCCTTCCTTTCCTGTAATGCTCTTTTATTAATGAATTATATAATAAATCATATAGCTGGATGCTCTAAATAGGGTATGACATGACAGAGTGTATCAGACCCACACATTTCCTTTGAGAAGTTCCCTTGAATCTATTTATCAGGGTTACTTCCTGCTTAGCCACATATTCACTGGCCTTTCCCAATGGGCTGCAAGCTTCTTGACTTCTCAAGAAGGGCGTCATTCACCTTTGGATCCACAGCCGGGAATAGAGTAGGGGTTCCACCTATGTTTGCGACTGAGCGAGTAAACCTAATCTACCTATCCCTGTAACATGTACTTTCATTTTCCTAGACCCAGTGACCACACCAGTGCTGAACGTTAAGGTTATTCAAACAAAACCGGACCTATATATGACACTACATTGCATCTCATTCAATGGCTCTATGCCCATCAATTATACTTTCTTTGCAAAAGGCATCGCCATGTCACCCGTTATTTCCACATCTGTAAGGGAGCCTGCTGAATTTAATTTAACCAAGAACAACACTGGAGAACTGGAAGAGTATAGCTGTGAAGCTAAAAACAAATTGCCTAACCATGCAAAATACAGTGAAACCTTCCGCATGCCCTCAAGAGGTAAAGGTTACCTGAGCTCTTTCAATAGGGTCTGGATTTGCTTCCAGAAACTTCTTCCGCCGGACCACTTCCCACTTTGGCCACCTGCATCCAAGTGCCTTTCCTTTGATAGGGTCCTCACAAACTCTGATGGGGTTGCTTTCTGCAAAAAACAAACAACAAAAACCACCCCAGGAAAGCCTAGAGGCTGGGGCAGGAAGGGACCTTATTGCACGACTGCCTGCCTTGACTCTGCTTCCTGCCTTGACCTTCCATTGCCTGGGTTCTAAGTAATCACATTAGAATTGGCATCTCTCTTGGAGCTGCCAGGTCTCTTGATTTTCTTTTGCTTTTCACTGTTTTTAATTGACTCCTAACACCCATGCCTGCTCACTTGGCTCCTTATTGCCCCACTGCCAATGCTTGGTGAGTCTAGACTTCCAGTTAGCTTGGGGCAAAAGGAGCCCCAAGGAGGAGTCCAGGGGCCCATGAGGACATGTCCACTTAGGCCTACATCCCTACTTTCCTACACCACACTCTGGGTACCTGGACCTGAATTCCCTACCCAATCAGATCAGAACCCATCTCACAGGGCTCACGTAAGTCTCTTTCCCAGCTCATCTTCCCAAGGGTAGACCACAGTGAGGAAGTGAGTATTCCTGGACCTCAGTCAAGGTTGCTGCTTATGGAGGGTGTGAATGGCATTTGGACACGCAGGCTGCGGGGGCGGTCTACATGCCGGTGAGGCCCTTTAGAGTGCAGGTCAGAGCCTGGGTGAGAAGAGGGTGAGGCCGGAGCTGGGGCTGGCTCCCCCCATGCTGCCAACTGTCAAGAGTTGCAGGTGTCCGTAAGTGTCGGTGCAGCACACTGCCGTGATTGCCCTTTCCAGAACACTTCACACTCAGTGTCATTGGAAAAGAAAGCTGTATGGTGACCAGTGAATGCTGTCTTCTTCCAGGTGGAGACAGCTGTCCTTTGTGCCTGCAGTTACTGCTTCCGGGGTTATTACTGGTGCTAGTCGTAATAATCCTAATTCTGGCATTTTGGACACTACCAAAGTACAAAGCAAGTAAGTTCTTCAGGAGCTTTACCATGGTTTTCCAAGGGTTTTGGATACAGACAGCAGGGGAGAGGGTGAGGAAGAAGGGAAAGGAGAATCAGAAATGAATACAAAGAAAATGAAATGAAAGGAAATTCTGTAAAAGGGGAAGGTAAATGAAATACTTGTTGCACAGTTCACATGCAGGATAGTTCCGGTTTCTCTGGTAAGAGCTTTTCTTATTTAGACCGCTCATGGGTATGTGGCCTGTGCAGTCACACGGGACGCCGTGCTAGGAAGAGCCCCGCACTTGGTTTAATGCTCTGCTGTCACTGTTTTGAAATTCCTAATACTTTTTTTTTTTTTTAACTCTTTCTAAAATTACTTTTTAAATTGTGGTAAAAATGATATATAACAATGAAGTGTACCATCTTAACCACTGCTAGGTATACAGTTGAGTAGCATTCAGTACATTCTCCTTGTTGTGCAACCATCACCACCATCCAGCCACAAAACATCTTGCAAAATTCAAACTCTGTTTCCGTTGAACACTAACTCATCCTTCATTTCCCTCTCCTCCTGGCCCCTGGCAGCCACCATTCCACTTTCTGTCTCTGAATTTGACTCCTCTAGGGACCTCCTGTCAGTAGAATCATACAATATTTGTCCTTTTGTGACTGGCTTATTTCTCTTAGCTTAATGTCAAGGTTCATCCATTTTGAGCATGTGTCAGAATTTCCGTCATTTTTAAATCTGAAGAATATTGCAGTATAGATAGATAGATATAGATATACAGATATGTACACTTTGTTTATCTGTTCATCCATCAATAGACTCCTGCGTTACTTCCACCTTTGGGCTATTGTGAATAGTGTGCTAAGAACATGGGTATACAAATCCTAAGAATGTTTTAACAAGAGGCACCACATTTTTACTTTGCACTGAGCCCTGCAAATGATGCCAGCTCGCAACGGCAACAGCTTTGCCTTGTACTTTTCAGGCTGGTTCTGCCATTTGGAGGGTGCTCAGTACATGATGGTAAACCAGAGTGTCTTTCCTCCCTGCCGCCCCTTAGCAAGCCCTAGTTATTGCTTTTCACTATTCACGTCTTCTGACCACCTCTAGTGAAGATTTCAAAACGGCCTTTTCATTGGGCACACAAGTATGGAGGAATAACAAGATTTGTACAAAAGACAGTGTGTGTCTCAGCACTGGCACCCACCACGAGCCAAGGGGCTTTGGGTAGGCTCCTTCGCCTGCCTGAGCTTCAGCATTCTGACCTGTAGAATGGGGCTGCAGGAGATACTGTCACAACTGGGGGGAGAACCGAGTGATAAATGTTAAGCTCCTGTGTCTCCCTCCCCCTCTAGAGAGTTATAATTCAGAGAAGTCAGAGGCTCAGGTGACATACAACTTAAAAACAGGTGTCAAAATTTATACAGCTCACACATTTTTTTCCTTTTTTGCACATACCACATACCACATCTATTTTTAAAACCCGTCTCCCCTTCCTACGAGAAGCCCAGGGTTTTGCAAAAGCATAATTAATATTCTTGACTACTGGCCATGGCTAAATAGAACTCAGCTGGGGAATTTATTGTCTCTTACAGATGTTACAAAGCTTTTTACAGACTGTTCTTTTCAGCAAAGGAAAAAAATGTGTCTCTGGCCATCTCAAGCATAATCTGACAGGCAAAGAATGTCACTTGCAGAGCTTTGAAAATAAATCAGGATGGCTCCTGGCTTGGAGAAGCAGGTCCTATGCACTCCTTGCTGAGTCCATAGTTTCCCTTCAGTAGACAACGCTTAGGCCATTGGAGCACGTCATTCTTTGTTTCAGAACTTTGGGGGCTTCTGCTCCTTGGCAGAGGAAGTGAGAAAAATGTGGCTGAATTGGTTTAATTAATTCTATACTAATTTATGTAGGAAAAGCTATGAGAGATAAGGTGCCCAGACACAATGGAAATATACCCATGGAAGCTGGAATATATGCAAATATCTGTGAAAATCAAGCAGGTAAGAGAACTTTGTTGGGTATTTTGATTGGTTTAGGTTTTCATCTTATTTTGTAAAAGTCATACAGATACAGGGGTAAAAAATTGAAGAAAGCATAGAATACAATGTCTCCCTCCCACTCCTGATGTCCAGTTCCACTTTCTAGGGTCAACAACCAGCTTTTAAAATCCTTCCACAGACAGTCTATGCAGAGCAACGGCAGCACGGCCACAGATAGGCCACTCTATACCTTGACTTTTTCACTCAACAACATGTTGTGGAGATTTTTTTTTTTTAATATCAGTAGAGAATGATCCATACTGTCCCAAGGCCTTTATGATCACCTCTTAAAGCAGGCATCACATGCTGCTTTATGGTAAATAGACCCACGACCTTGGTCAACAATAAGAACCATCCCAGCCAACGTTGATGGAGGGCCAGCCACATTCCAGGTGTAGTGTTAAGCAATTTACCTCTTCTATCCAACACAAACACCATTAACTCCCAAATGATGTTCCCATTTTACAGATAAGGAGTCTGTGCCAGACTTGGAACCAATGCCATGTGTTTCCACAGCCCAAGATGGTAAGTGCTCTCTGTAAAGTCCCGAAGCTCCATGCCATTGCAAGGGCCGCTGGCTAAGCCACTGCCCTCAAATGATCAGAGATTGGGCTTATAGGCCCAATAACTCTGTCCCTTGTCTTTTGCCCAGAAACCGGACACTCAGAGGAGATGCATTACGCCACCCCCATATTCCAGGAGGTGACACCAAAAGATCGTGGTGAGCCACAGTTTGGGATAAGAGAGGCTACTGAATGAGACAGTGGTCCCTGTAAGGCCACCATATTCCAGGGCCGTAGGAGCCCACGGATGGGGGGTGGATGCGGGCAATACACACACCCCAGGAGACCAAGAGCAACCAATACTACAGCTCCTAACAAACCCCATCAGGAGATGGGTGGGTGGGGAGGAGAGAAGGATGTGACAGACAGAGCATCATATAAAACACCCAGACAGGACGACGCAGGGGCACATCTAAACCATTTTCAAGAATCCATTACTTGAGATAGTCTAGGAAAAAACAGTTGACACTTGGTTCTGTTGGTCCACCCAGCTACTAAAATAGGATTTTTTTTTAAAGAGACTCTATGGCTTTATACCCTAAATTTACTAAATTATTTTCTCTTTTATATTTCAGAAGCCTGCAATGGTGGGAAAACTGGATATGTCTATTCTGAAATCATCTTCTGAAATTTAAGATACAAACTACATCTCAGGGTAAGATGATTTTTAGAAAGCTGATTGACATGAAGTAAAAGCAAACTTGATTGACACTGTAAAATGTCTCTCCTGGTTACCTAAAATGAATCACTGCTTTTCATGATCAAACACTGTTCCTTTGGACCATTCAGGTACCTCCAATCCTGTCATCAGACAACAGTTTTGTCAGGTGGGATCTGGCTGGTGACAGTTTTTAAGTGCTTTTGCTATTTTTAGGCACGGCCCATCCTCCCCATTTCCACGTCATTTAAAAAAGAATTAATTGTTAGACCACTTTGCTCTTCATAAGTGCATCCTGAGAGCACGACGATGATCATGTTTCGGGTATCCCAGCCCCCAGGCCCATTGGAGTTTCAGAAGCAAAAACCACATCTAAATTTTAAAACAAAAATTAGTGACCTTGAAAATGTGTCTGAAGAAAGCAGTGCCTGCAGCCACCGTGAGAGGAAGGCAAGATTACTCAATAAGTACACACTTACCATTCACTGCCATTTAAATTTGCTCTCAGATTTTGGAAGCCTGCAAAAAATATTTATATTGATGTTCATGGACTAAGTGTTGTGTGGAGAGAAGAGCCCAGAATTGAGTTGCGGGAGGAGAATGGACTCATAGTTTCCTAAGGCTGTTGTAACAAATCACCTCAAACTGGTGGCTTCACACAACAAACTTCTTTTCTCACAGTTCTGGAGGCCAGAAATCCACACTCAAGGTGTCAGTAGGAGCGCATTCCCTTCAGAGTCTGCAGGGGAGGACCCGGGTTTGCTTCTTCCAGTTTTGGTGGTTCCTGGTGTTTCCTGCCTCACGGCAGCATCACTCCAATCTCTGCCTATGTCTTCACATGGCCTTCTCCTCTCTGCCATTCTCTTAGAGGAACACTGGTCACAGGATTTAGGAACCACCCGGATAACCCAGGATGACCTCATCTCGAGATACTTAATTACAATACATCTGCAAAGACCCTTTATCCAAATAAGGTGGCGTTCACAGGTTCCAAGCATTAGGTCATGGACTGATCTTCTTGGGGCATCACCGTTCAGCCCATTACAGGGGACAAATGAGAGAGAGAAGTAACATCTACGTCACGGAGCTGCTGTGAGAATTAACTCAGGTAACAAATGTAAAGGGCTTTGGACAGGGCAAGGCATGTAGTAAGAACTCAAAAAAGGCTAGCTATTCATGGTACGGTGACGCTTATTCTGAGTCAGGTGCCTTTAAGGTACCTCCAGAGACTTAATCTTTAAGTCTCTGAGGTCATGAACTTGGTTACTCGGCCACCACTGCTTCTTCAGGTCTTAACCTGAGCTCCTTCCTGAAGCAGAGACTGAGGCAAGGACTCGGATGCAGGTTGTTTACATGGGAGGTAATCCCAGGGCGCAGGAGTGAAGGCCCAGGGAGAGTGAAACAAAGAAAGAAAAGAAGCCAACACAAGGGGTGCAGAGGAGCTAGCAAATGAGTGACCATACTGGTAACTGGATTTGATCCTGTCACGACCTTCCAAGGTTTTGAAGTCCAGAATCCCTCTGGGTTTCACAGCATGCCCTGAATCAATAGCCCCTCATTTTCTCCTTGCAAAGCTTCTAAAGCAGTTAGTAGGAGCCAACCTACTCCACGATCCATATGATTACCATTGCCTCGTGCCTTTCAAGTGCTAGAACGACTGCATAACCTTGTGCTCACTGATCTGCCTTGGCAGGGGAAAGTCTTAGGAATGGTGAGGCTGTGGCGTGTGAAGGTTATCACCACCCCCCTTACTCCAGCGACAGAGTCCCTGCCATCCATCCAGGGCTGCTTTCCAGGACCTTCTGATACCCAGTCTTATCCTAGGCTAGCCCTGAAAGCAGAGCCTGAGATAAGGCCTGTGCAAATAATTTATTTGGGAGGTGACCCAAGGGAACAGGTGTGAGGGACTGGAGGAAAAGCCAGTGCAAGGGTGTTTTGCTGTGGGCACTGGGGGCTTGATCCCACGGGAACCTGTTGAAGAGAATTGTCCACTTAGGGACAATAGTGAAAAGCATTTATCCATTGGCTGGGGGTCACCCCAGGAGATAATACACCCCCACTTCAGGGCTGTGCATGTGGACATTCCAAGCTAGCTTCCGTGGGCGTCTCACCAGGGCCCTGGAAAGACCCAGGGCAGACAGTGAGTAACGAAGCTGTCAACACAGAGTGAGTGAAACCTCAACTGCAGCTGGAATCAGAGGATGTGACGCATGATACAGAAGTGGCTGGTACGGACCTCTCACAAATTCCTTTATAAGCACTGTAGTCATGACAACAGTAATTGCCCAATTCTAGGTCCTGTCCAGCACTTTGTGGACCTCTCCTCACAGAGGCCTCCCAAGGGCTCCCTCCTCACCCAGTGCCACCTTACCCCCCGCACAGACACTCGCCCTCAGCCGAAGGGTTTGGAATTCAATTGTTTAGGAAGGAAAGAAGAGGAAAAGAAGAGATCTACTGGATTGTTATTTCAATGTCTACTTTTTTTCATGTCTAGAAGTTTCGCTTTGGTTCTTTTTCAAATCTACATATTCTTTAAACGTTCTTTTTGTTGTGAAACAGACCACACATTATATGAAGATGCATAAAAATGTATACGTAGTTTAATAATTATATCAAGTGAACACTAGTGATGGAATGTCACCCGCAGCCCAGAAGCTCTCTGCACGATCCCATCTCCACAACTTAACTACTCTTTTATGGGACATTTAGGTTGTCAGTTCGGGGCTATTACAAATAACGGGGCTGTTCTCCCACTGTGAACATGTCCCCTGGTTTCCAGGTGCATGCCACTATGAATATGTGCAGGAATGGAATTACTGGGTCACGGGGCGTGTTTATCTCCAGGCTAAGCTGACAGTGCTGTCCTATTTTGCAAAGTGCTTCTATCACTTTTTCATTCCCACAAGCAGTATGGAAGTTCCTTTCTCACATCTTCACCAACAATGGCACTGTCTGTTCGTTTTAATTTAACCATTCTTGTGAGTTTATAGTGGAATCTCACTGTGATTTTAATTTTTGCTTTCCTGGTGACTAGGAAGGTTAAGCACCTTTTCCTGTATTTATGGGTCATTTGGATTTCTTCTTTTATGAAGTTTGAGGCTCTTAGCCCGGTTTTCTACTGAGGTGTTCTGGCTTTTTCTTATTTTTTTAATAGCTGTTCTCCTACTTTGTAGCTTGATTTTTCACTCTTTTAATGGTACCTTTTGATGAAAAGAAGTTTTAATTTTAAGAACTTAATTTGTCTACTGTGATTAGTGTTTGTGTATGTGTGTCCAGATGAAGAAATATTCTCTCAACTCAAGGTCACACCACTGTTATCCTGTATGCCTATCTACTAAAGGCTTTTTCAAATGTTCATATACATGCGGGTTTCTTTCTGGGCTTTTGATTCCAATTACATTGTTCTACTTTTTTCTCATGTCAATACCATACTCAGGTTTTAAATAAGTCTTGATAACTGCAAGAGCAAATTCTCCCACCTTGTTCTTTTTTAAGACTGTCTTAGCTATTCTTGACCTTTTACATTTCCATATAAATTTCAGAGCTAGCCTGTTATTTTCTTAAACAAAAAAAAATTGAACATAATAGTGATTTTGACTGACAGCACATGGAATTTATAGATCAATTTGGGGAGAATTAATATTTTTTTACAATATTGAGCTTTCTGAACTACAAATATCTCACCATTTGTTTGTATCTTCTTCAATTCTCTCAACAGTGTTTTATCATTTTCTACATAAACATTTTGCACCCCTTTGGTTAGATGTATCCCTAGGTATCTGATATTTTGATGCTAAAGTAAATTGTATTTTTATTTCATGTTCTTGATTAACGCAATTGTTTTTCTCGGTTGACTTTGTATCCAGCGACCTTGCTAAAGTCTCTTTTCAATTTTAATAATTTATCTGTAGATTTTCTTACAATCTGGAGACCAGAGAACTACTGCTGCTACTGTTACAGTTGCTGCCTGTGTCACAACTGCCTCACTCCCGGAAGCTGGAGCCCAGAAAGGGGAACGTGGACCTTTGCCACAGCAGACATTTGCTTCTCAGCAAAAACCACCACTTCCCCCGCTTCCACTGTCCCACACATGTGCATCTAAATTGGTAGATGATATTCACAGCCATTCCCTGGCAGAAAGGGAATTGTAATATTGATAGGTTTCTGACCCATCATATAGGAGGGTTATGATGTGATTTACGAGAGCCATTCAAAATACCTACCACAGTAGTCCAAATACCAATCAAGACTAAGGGTGAAATAAAGACATTTTAAGATAATGATCGAGAAGGAGGTTTTCAAATCACACGTTCTCACTGAAAAAACCACACGATATACTTGATGAAAAAGGAAATTGAATACAGAGAAAGGGTGTAGGATACAAGAAGCATATAAGTAAACATATATGAGAGGTTTGAAAACATTATAAAGTGACCATGATTTTGAAAGTGCAGTATTAATATATGGATGGACAAGTAGAACTATGGATCAGGACAGGAAATCCAGATGAAGATCTACATACATTTGGGAATTCAGTATTTGAAAAATATGGCATTTTAAATCAGTGGGGATAAGAAGGATTATTTACTATATTGTAAAAACTTGAGAATGACATTTAAAAAGTAAATTGGGCCCCCTACTTCATTCTTCACAACAAAATTAATTTGAATAGATCAAATATCAAAGCACCTAAAAATGGAGTCTCAGAAATATTAGAAGAAAACAGGAGGGATTTAAAAATAATCTTTAAGAGGGCAAAGTTTTTCTAGGTATGACTCACAATCTAGAAGACACAAAGGATTGTTAAAATTAATTAGATGAAACAGAATAACTAGGGGGAAATATTTTGAACCCCCATCTCAGATCAAGTATGGAGTTCCATAATATATAATGAGCTTTTACAAATCATTAAGACCAACAATCCAATAGAAAACTGGGAAAGGGAGATTCATACAGGGTGACACCAGTGCAGCACAAAAACCTTGTTGGGATGAGGAGTTGCCCATAGGTGTACTCTGACCAGCTGCCCCTTCTGCTCCCAGGGCTGGTGGATTACAGCCTAAGGCGACCGCCTTCTCTCAATGCTGCTTCTCCCAAAGATGGAAAGGGGAGACTGAACCAGAGGAATGATCAGTAGGGGTTTTGTGCTGCCCGAAGCTCATCATTTCCGTCTTTCTTAGTTACTGCCCTGTGGGGACACGGACTAGTGCCTCAGCTTTGACCCTTCCCCAGTACACACCGAGACACAGTAACTGAGATCTCCAGTAGCACACAAACTTATAGGTGAGAAAAATTAGACACCCAAGGATTACGATAACCTCTAAGCATGTCTCCTTGGCCCTTCAGACATCCCGTGGGGAAGGGTGTAGCCAGAGAAGGGCGAGCAGGACCCTCTAAAGTGCAAGGACCAGGGCAGGGGCTCCTCTTGCCGGGTCTAAGAAGGGTGCTGCTACCTTTCTTATCCTGGCCACCATCACTGGGCTATTGTTAGAGGCCCCAACAGGTCTCCCTGCTTCCCTTCTGCTGCTCTACACATCCATTCTCCACACTCATCTTTTCAAAGTAACAGTAGGTCCCTTCTCTGCTTAAACTGTCTCCTCCTGCCCCAGTGGCTTCCACACTCCTTATGGCCCGCATGACTCTTAGTGATGTGGACCCCAACCTCATCTGACCTTCTACCCATCTTCCCTCTGCTCACCTGCTCCAGCCCCCCGGCCTGCTTTCTGTTCCTTGATCACTCCATGCCTTCTCTGTCCTAAAGGCCTTGGACTTGCTGGTCCCTCTGTGCAGAACGGCTGCCCCAGATCTCCACACGGCTGGCTCCTTCCTCTCATTCAGTCTCGTGTGCTCAGAGGCTTCCCTGACTGCCTGCGGAAGCACACCATGCCAGCCATGAGCTCCGTGGCACATCATCCTGTTCTAGTTCCTTGACAACACTACCACTGTCTGAAATTGCCTCAAACTGCCTATGCGTCTACCTGCTATTGTCTGTCCCCCCCTCTCACCCCTCCCAGGCCTAGTCTGTGTTGTTCTCCGCCACATCCCCAGCACCCAGAGTCCCTGGGACTTAGGTGCTCAAAAAGTCCTTGTGAGTGAACAAATAAATACATAACACATAGCACTGGGCCCAGTCTTCAGGAGAAGCACAATATCCCTGGTATTTAAATCTGAGGAATGTCTCCCGTGCTTCCTCACAGAAAGACGTAGTATAATACAGCAAACAAATGCCTTCAAGAACATTCTTAAGGCTAAATCAGCAATGAGTTCCATAGAACGATTTCTAATAACATCTTTCAACATACACTGGTATAGTGTAATACCTAAGAAAGGAATTAAGAAAGAGAACTGTATTAAAAGTAATCGTGTTTGATAGAAGTCTGTCATAATAATACTACTTGGGTATGCAGCTCTCTGATAAGATTACTAGTGGTTACTAGTGGTGTAAACATCAGAAACCACCTATAAATTTAAAAATATATATCTGTATGGGTCCCACTGCCAGAGATTTAGTGGGTCTGGGTTAGGGCTCAAATATATTTTTGAAACGCTCCACAGGAGCTTCTGATGTGTAACCACAGTTGGGACACCTCTGACCTACACAATCTTCCAGAAACACTACTTCCCTCAGCTGCAGTGTAGACATTCTAGTTGCATGTTAAGGTATTCTACGGTCTGAGCCCAGGAATACAATCCCCTGTGAAGGCTGAGGCCCCTAAGAAGACGAGGTACCTGAATAAAGGTACCTGTGGGCAGGACTGAGATTTTCTTCAGAAAAATTACTTTTAAAAATTAAACTTTTTAGACAGGGAAATAGTCATCTACAAGACAAGGAACATTAGGAGAGAGGTCTGCAACAGCCCTCAGAAGGAAGCATCCCTGCTGACACCTTCATTTTTGACTTCTAGCCTCTAGAACTGAGACAACAAATTTCTGTTATTTAAGCCATAATCAAACAAACAAACTTTTTAGTGTCTCACAGTTATATTTAAAACTAAGTATTGAACCCCAAACTGCAAAAAAGAAATTTAAAATTTTAAGTAGGCATACAGTGGTAATATTGGTCTTGCAATTCTGAGACTGCCGTGATTCAGATGAGATAGAGCAAATAAATGAGCATGTGTGGCATGGCCTTCTAATTCTATCACCCTCAGGAGTCTTGAGAATTGGGATTCTAGGCATTGGAGGAGATCCAGATGTGTGAGAGAAGAGGTTGAGTAAAAACCCTATAGTCCGAAAGGGGCATGGAAAGACTTTTTTGGGGGATGGAAATATTCTATATTGTCATTGTGGTGGTGGTTACACATTTCTCAAAACCTATATTTGTACAGGTCAAAATAGATCAATTTACTTTATGCAGATTATATTGCAATAAAGCTGATTCACACACACACACACACACACACACACACACACACACACACACTCACACACACACACCTATATATTTGCTAGCTTTGAACACCAAAAAGGCCCAGAAACAAAAATACCTTCTAAACAATGCGCATCCCTACTACCCGTAATATGGTCTCCTTGGCAAAACTCTGAAATATACAATCTCCATATTAGATACTAGATACCAAGCTATCAAAGACTACTAAAGTTGGGTCAAAGGGACTTGAGACCAACTTGAAAATGTTCCCACTGGCCAGAGGTAGGACAATTTTAGCATCAAAAAGATTAACTTTAAAGGGGACGAATCCAGCATTTATCCCAAACCTTTCTCATTACCTCTCAGCAAACAGTAGATGAGATGTTTTTCTCTATAGAAACATTCTAGCCAACGAATGAAAAAGGGAGATAGAATCAAAATATCACCGTTTTGCCACCTCTAATGAACTGACTGATCTAGGCACTGATCAATGATTGCTAGCATCCCCAAAAGAAAACCAACTAGACATTACCGACTCTGATGGGAGAACATAACAACCTATGGAATAATCCTGACCCCAAAATTGAACTTAAAAGCTGATCAAGCCTCAGGATTCAACTTTCAATCTATAGGAACTATAGAGAGAGGAACAAGTTAAACTACACCCTGGGGATGTAATAAATAAAATCCAAAGAGTGGAAAACCCCATAATAACACAATTTCTTATGAGACACAGAGATTGAATCTATAGGATAAAAGGGGCCCAAACCTAAAAACCAGTATCAACAGATGAGTCTTATTTTGATTCTGATTGAAACGAACAACACAAATTGGAAACTGAGTGGATATCTGATATTAAATAATTGGCTTTTTAATACTTACTATGAAAATTCTCATACACAAAAATAGAGGCAGGACACAAAGAACACCCAGAGACCCATCACTCAGCTTCAACAACTCAGTGCTATTCTTATTTTTCATCTATAATCCACCACTTTTTTTTCGGTTTAAACTGGAGATTTTTAAAGCAAGTCTCAGATATCATATAATTTCACTCAAAAATATTTAAGTGTCTCTATTAGATAAGGACTTTTTAAAAAGAAAAATAAAGCCATAATATAATTATTGTTAAACCCAAGGAAATTGTCAATAATTTCTTTGTATCATATAGGGTTAATTTTTTTGGGTGTGATAATGGATAACAAAAGATCCTTGACTAAAATATTTACAAGTGAAATGATAGCTGTAATTTACTTCAAAATAATCTGGAAGGATAATGTTGGGGAGATGAGACAAGATTGGTCATGGGTTGATGGTTGCTGGTATATAGGGTTAATTTATACTATTCTGTATGTTTGTGTACGAAATTCTCCATGACAGCAGAAAATAACCAAAAAATAAAAATCTACCAAGTAAAGTCAAATAAATTAGCCACTGAAACTAATAATAAAATTAAAAAAAAAAAAGATTATTTAGCCAACTTTTCCAGATATTTTACACAAATGATTAGTTGGAATTTTTGTCAGATTGGTTATGATAGTAAAATTAACAAAGACATAATCACATAGAAGGTCAAGGATTTCTTATAAACATATCTATTAGAATCAGACGTGAAATACACTGTAACAGTTAAGATGATGCCATCTAACATTCATTTTCGCTAGTTTTTCAAAAATCAATAAATGTCCTAATTTAGTTTAGTTTTAGGTTAATCTTCAGTATTTGACAATATAATGTAGCAGACTCCATGAAGATCCCTTCTTTCCTGCTAACAAAACCCACTTCAGAGAGAATAAGACACTGCCATAACTGTTAAGGGATAAATTGTGTCTGATCTAAATGAGTCATTATATTCTCATTCTCTTGGATAGTGATTGGCCTAGGAATGACCACGTGACCAAGTTCTGACCAATGAAATGTAAACAAGTCTTCTGATTGGGATGTCTGGGAAAGATTTACTTTCCTAATTAAAAGGGGAAGTCTTGGCTGGCTAGCTCTTTTCTCTTTCACTTCCTAACTAGAACATGGACGAGAAGGCTAGAAATACAGCAGCCAACCTTGTGACCATGAAGCAACAAGTATAAAAGATAAAAGCCAACATACTAAAGATGGTAGAACAGAAAGATAGCAAAAGCCTGAGTCCCTAACTATGGAGGAAACAATTACACCAGCTCTGGACAGTCTACCCCTTAGATTTCTTGTTATGAGAAAAACAATTTTCAATTTGCTTAATCTAGTACAGGAGGATTTTTGTTTCTTGTAGCTGCACATATTCTTTATACAATGGAATACATCAAGAAATATAATAAAAACGAATCAAAACAGCATCAAAAATGTCCACTTCCTAAGTGCAAAGGTGCTAAAAAAATCCAAGTTGATAGAAGACAACCAAATTAGGAAAGGTGAATATTTATTATACCAATATTAAAATCTATAAATTCTTAGCTGATGATATATACTTGGTTAAAAAGTCTTTTACTTTGGATATATGCATCATTTCCTTCATTGTGGTGTCTCTACTTCTCAGATGTATTAATCCATTCTCCAAAGTAGCTTCAGTAATCAAAACTGTGAAGAGGATACTCATTTCATCATATCTAAGGAAAAAAAGTAGTTAAACAAAATACATGTACACAAATATAAATTGTAAATTCACCCTATTACCAGCTTTAATTACTTTTGAGTCCATGCCACTTTCAAGAATCACAAAACTCAAAAGCAGGGCTTGAAAGCTATACCAAAAAACACCTTTTTCAAGATTCTAAATCACATTCAAAGTAAAATTTTCAGAAAGTTCCTGATTTGTAATAGCTTTAAAGTCATAAGAGAAAATAAAATCTGATAAGCACTGGTTCCTCAGCATATAATTTGGGGTGATATGGATGAACCTCAGAATAACCTCAGCCTTTTGGTACTTCGATACAGTCCAAGAAAAATTAAAGTCTCTTATAATGCTACTATAATAAAAATCCAGTGTACAACAAATAAATCATGCCCAAATCATGCTTAATATATAACTTTGTATGCTAACTTATAGTTTCTAGTTCAGCAACAGCTAAATATATCCACACTGGCCTTCTTTCTGTTTACCCCATCACACCATTTCATTCATGTTTCTCTTCTTTTAAGGACTCCATCAGAAATTGTCTTATTTGTTTATTTACTTGTTTATTGTCTATTTTGCCCCACTAAAATATAAGCTTCATAAAAACAGGGAACTTTTCTGTCTTATTTACTGCTGTATCAAAGTACATAAAGCATAGTAGGTGCTTAATAAATATTTGGGTAAAACTATCCTGAAACAATATAGCCATTACCACATAAAGAACATCTATAACTTGATAATGTCCACATGACTCAAAGAATACAATTTTAGAACCAGAGAGAACTGGGAAGTTCAAGTACCGCGCCTCCATTTTATATATGATAAAACAAGTTGCTTTACCCATGGAAACCCACTTTTCTTCTGACATCATGTGAACGGTGCATTTTAACAAGTTATTAGAGAACTGAGGAGCAAAACACAAAGCTTCACAACTTTCCACCCAAAAGATATGTATTCAACACAAAAAGCTAAAAAAAAATAACAAAATAAACCCAAAGGAGGAAAGTATGAATTCCTTTATTTAAAAAACAAAAACAAAAAACAGAAGTTAATGAAATAGAAGAGGGTAAGAGAGACAGGGAAATGAATTATGAGACTATTTCAATAATCTAGCCAAGCTATTGGTGACCTTAACTTGGGTAGCGGCAGTGAAGACGGGGAGACATAGATATGAAATATATTTAAGAGGCAGGCTGACAACATTTAGTGACGGAGAGTAAGGAAGAGGGAAGCGCTAAGGACAACATATCCAGGTTTCAGTCTTGAGCAATCAGATGAACACAGGTGCCGGTCACTGAAGGAAGAGTTCTGTTCTCAGCGATGAAGTTACTCAGCCTCAGAATGAACCAAAACAGCAAGGAAAAGGCACTCCATTCATGTTCCCTCAGTCCCGACTCAATAAATGCATCCAATATATATCATTCCATCCCTCATAAACTGATACACTCAGGTATACATACTTATGACATAACATCTCGAAGTTGCACATAATACGTGCTTGCATATATTTGATGAATATTGTTCCCTGCTGTAGCAATTAACTAAGGGCACGTTTCTGTAGATGGGAACACTTTTGAATTATATTATATATAGGTATACTTAGATTTATTTCTGTTACTCATAAAGTAAAGAAATACCATATAATCAAAAACTCTGAATAAATGTAGCGAAAAGGAAGACAATTCTTACTTGGAATAAAGTTGTTCCAATGAGGATTGCGCAGTTTCCAAATAACCAGGCCACACGGAAATTCCATTTTCTAGCAGTTCATTAAATAGCCCTTGACAAACCTGGAAAAAAAATACAAAAACTTCAAATATGAAAGAAATAAAAATAGCTAGAGTAATTACTCTATTTTTGTGAAACCACAAATCACTTTTTCAATCTTTAAAATGGGCATGAATTCCTTTAATTACATGATAATATAATGTTTATAATTTACATTGTTTACTTATAAATTGTATACTTTCTCTGAAAATGAAGAAATTAAGCACTGCAAAGCCAAATACTAAATGCAAATCTTCTCTGAGAAAATGTTATACCAAATATAATAATTTTTATTATCATCATTATTATTCAAAACACAAACAAACCAAAACAGATTTTATTAGAGAAAAACAGTAAGTCCAAGGGGCTATGTTAACTCTAAAGTCACCTGAGAGTTGAGAACTGAGCCCTAGGGTTTTACTATCATGTCAGGAAGAGAAGAATCAGTAAAGGAAACAAAGGAGAAGTTGCCAGAAAAGTATGAGGAAAACCAAGAGAGTGGTATTCCTGAAGCCAACTTAAGAAAATGCTTCAAGAAGAAAAGAATGATGGATTAGTTTCAGTGGAATGCTGGAGACAAAAGCCTGACTGGAAAAAAAGAAGTAATGATGAATAAATGACACAGTAAACTTACTGTTTTCTTAACAAGCCATGATGAAGCCAAACAAAGCAAAATTTTAAACGGCCTTAACAATCTAGAGCTAAAACTCTAGAGCAGGATTTCTCCTCTTCAGCTCGGCTGACATTAAGATGTTTACCAGCATCCCTGGTCTCCATTAGATAGGTTCTAGTAGCCGCCCCCACCCTCCCATCTGTGACAAACAAAAGTATCTTCAGACAATACCAAAAATCCCGGGCAGGTAGGGGGTGCGGCTGGAGGTGTGGGATGTGTCTGCACTACCCAGAACACGGTTTCTCAAACTTCAGCTAGAGTCAGAAACACCTGGAGGGCTTGCCAAAACAGGACTGCTCAGCCGCACTCCCAGAGTTTCTGATTCAGCAGGTCTGTGTTATCACCCAGGGAAAGACCATAGTGAAGTAAATAGGTATTGAGGTATTTATATTTTGGGGATAGATGGAATACAGATATTAATAAATCTAAGAAATTAACAGGGAAAAATCAATATAAGTATAGGTTTTAATAAGTTATTAGTGGCCAGCAGAAAATCTGCTCTAATGAACGGTAGAAAAGGAGAGAAAAAGCTCTAAGCATGATTAAGTGCTGAAGACATGGGGAAATGAGAACCCTCACCATTGGAGGAGTACAAGCAGGTTCAGCCGGTCTGGACAGCAACGTAGCTGACGTAGTGAAATTAAGTCTACATATATTCATTTTACCCAGCAATCCCATCCCCATGTATATAACTGGCAAAAATTCTTGCACAGCCCAGAAAATTACATGCATACAGTTTCTGTCAAAAAAGTTCAAAGCAGAAAAAGATATACAACATACTACCCTTCTGGTAAATTAAAAACACCCAAGGCAAAAAATACTACTATATTCTCATAAACAAACAAAAACAGAACAAGGCCTGCAATTGTAATGACAAAAATCTAAGGAAGAGAGGTTTTTTTTGTCCTTCAAGCAAAAAAACCTAGGAACTTGCACCTACCAGGGTGTTGGGGAGCCTGCCACAACCCTTGGGGGATAAAGTGGAAATTAAACTATTCCCTTCTCTGTCCCTGAGCTATCCCCACCTACCCAGACCCCTCCATAGAAGCCCCAGCGGAAAGCTGAGTGAATCTTTGTAGTGTCCTCGTACAGGGCCTGAGTCATCCAGACAGAAATGATGACTGCTGAAGGGGTCTCTGGAAGCAACTAAAACCACCCTCCTGGCTTTTCTCAAGAGTATTTAGACCAGATAGATTAGAAAAATAAAAATAAGATTATAGATCTAGAACCTGTACTTATACCAGCAAGTCTCAAAATCTTAAAAAGGGAAAGGGGCAAAAAATAACTCACCAGACATCTGTACAAATATTTTAATTACCAAAACTATGCATACTCACTAAAAAAATACAACTACGGCCATGACATCGACAGCAAAATCCACTGAATTGTATTCATTTTCTTTAATATACTATACTTTGAATTATCTATAATTAACCATGTATTTATCCACAGTTCATTACTTTGTTACCATTTTTTAAAAGCAAATGAATAAAAATAAAATTGAAATGGCAAGCTACTCATTTACTTGGAATAATGGTTATAATTCAAATCACGACATTAAAACTCATTTAACCCACCTGTCTCAGTTCCACTGTTGGGCCTCTTCCCATATCCAAAGCAACTTTAATAGGGGCTAAACAAGGGTGAAGTTTAAGTACCTAAAGCAATTGAAAGAGAGGGTGGGGGGAGGACAATACAGCTTATTTATTTATTTTTTAATTTATTGGGGTGACAATTGTTAGTAAAATTACATAGATTTCAGGTGTACAATTCTGTATTACATCATCTATAAATCCCATTGTGTGTTCACCACCCAGAGTCAGTTCTCCTTCCATCACCATATATTTGATCCCCCTTTACCCTCATCTCCCACCCCCCACCCCCCTTACCCTCTGGTAACCACTAAACTATTGTCCGTGTCTATGAGTTTTTGTTTCTCATTTATAATACATCTTATTTAAATATAATACAAGCACTAACAAACATGGAGCTTCTTAAACGGTTAAAATTTTCTGTGTGAAAATGGAAGCTAGTTGAGGTCATTAAAAAAAAATCATGTAATGATGTATTCAGCTGTCTATATGCAGCTGCTCATGGATTTCTTCACTTAGATGTTTTGCAGAAATAAATTCATTTGATATTCTCCCATTTTCTGACAACTCCATTTCCCTCAGTCAAAATGCTCCTTCCTGGTATCACTGCCTTCCCCACCCAGCTGGGGAACATGTGGCTTATCATTGGGACTTTCTCTTAACAAAACCCACCACTCTTCTTATTCATTCATCCATTCAACATTTGAATGGCTGTTTGATGCCAGAAATAGTTCTAGATGCTGGGGACAAAAATCACTGTCCCTCATGATGGGGAGAAAGAGATTTTAACAAAATAAATAAGAATATATTTGAAGGTAGTAAATGCTAAAAAAAAGGTGGGGCGGGGAGATAGGAAGTGCTGGCAAGGGGTGGGTTGTGGGAGGGCTGTTTGCAGTTTTCAATAAATGGCAAGAGAACGTCTCCTCTCTGAGGTGACATATGAGCAAAGACTTGAAAGGAGGTTGAGAAACAAGACACGTGGATAAGGAAGGAAGAGCGTTCCAGGCAAAGGGGAGAACAAAGGACAAGGCACTGGGCTAGGAGCATGACTGGCATGTTCCAGAAACACCAAGGTGGTCTGTGCTGCTGGTGCCGGCTGAGTGAGGTAGAGAATAGCAGGTGGAGGTCAAAGAGGAAATGGTTTGGTAAAACACTTTCGGGGCTTTGGCTTTTCCTCTGAGTAAGATGAGGAGCTTACTGGAGTCTTTTAAGCAGAGGAGCAAAGTAACATGTACCTTCCAAAGGACCATTCAGTGGGAGGAAGAGGGAATGATGGTGGTTTAACCACCAACCTAATCAGAGTGGAAGGAATAGAGGTGGCAAGAAATGGTCAGATTCAGGATATATTTTGAAGCTCGAGTCAAACAGGTTTGGTGATGGTTTGGATGTGGGGTATGACAAAGAAATGATCCCCCTTGTTTGTTTGCTACACGTATCGGGATAAATCCCGATCCCCAGAACAGTTCTGACTTTCTGAACTTTCTGATTAATCTGACTTTCTCTATGGTCATATCAGGCTAAATGAGCACTGCACAATAAATCACTTAACTGTGCAGAATGGTGCTACAAACTCATGGTTTCCAATCCCAGATGAATACTCAACATGTTAAATAAAGCTTTTGATTTGGGGCTCCCTTTTACATTCAAGGGGAATATGACTATTCTAAACTCTTGCCACTTAAACCCATGTTTTAAGCTAATAATTTTGCCTCCTAATTCCCAAAGAAAATACTGGGTATGAGTAAAACTTCCTTCAAAGGCCGACCAGCCACAGTAGCCTACGTATAGCTACACCATCATTTCTTCCCTCCCTGCTGTTTCAAATACTAACTCCTTTTCAAGACAAATCCCCCACTTGTGCTCTTGATTCTGTCTTGATCCCTCCCGTTTCTTCAAAAATTTACTCCATTACTCATTTGTCACCTTCAGCTTCAACCCTTCCTCTCTCTGAATTTTGAGCCCCTCCAAAGAACTGTTTTTCCTAAAATAAGCCTTTCCCTTGACCCAGGTCCATATCTAGTTCCTCCGATCCAGTGGTCAGCCATTTGGGCTCAGACCAAAAGCAGAGAGGTCAATACCACAAGTCTTGCTGGTCTGTCTTATTTAAACCCACTTAACACTCAGTTTCTGATGCACATGGAAGCTATCAATTGAAAGGCTCAGAGGCTAAGAATCAGAAATAGCTGCCTAGCTCCCCAGGATCAAACGGAAATGCATTTGGGATTGCCCAATAGGGATGTCTTGTTCAATTCTATGAGAACCTGTTTATTATTCATGTGGCCAGATTAAAAAAAAAACTGAAAAGATACTTCATGGAAAAGTCTATCATGGAAATATCAAAAGCACCTTTCTATGAAGATTTTTCTTTCTTGTAAAGGAGTTCTCCGTCAGCTGGAAAGAATCGTAGAGGTAAGCCAGCATGCCTCGGTCTAGATCTCCATTTACAGATAAAACAGAAGGAACCACATTTTTTCGTCCATCTCGGCCCTTCACAGAAAAGTAGAACAAAAATAAAGGATCATTTCACAGAACTAGCTCTTAAAATTACTTCTAGAATCAGAATGCAAACTGATCAATAAATCTAGAAGGAATGATAAAATTAATTTTTAAAAAAATCACCATTTGGTAATGCTCATGGTAATAACTGAGTTGGGCAAGAATCATCAATGAACGCCACAACTGGTAGGTCAAAATTTGGTGAGAAACAAGTTATTTACATAAAGTATCTGCCCACAAAAGGCTTGTTAATTACTCATTAATTAATAAGTACTAAATATTTATCAACTTTACATTGTAGAAACCTAGTAGCACCCTCTTAAACAAGTAATAAAAGTTAACATCACCAGTAAAATTTCTATCATATGCCTCCTGATACAATACATTGAGAAGAGGGCAGCACCATTTCTGTGGCTGTGGAAACATGGAAGAAACTCAAACCAAGGAACATTCTACAAAGTAACTAGCCTGTACACTTCAAAAATGTCAAGGTCATGAAAGATAAGAAAAGATAAAAGGAATTGTTCATTTGAAGGAGACTAAAGATACATGACATTACATGAAATAGGCGATCCTAGATTGGCTCCTGGACCTATAAAAGTCACGTGGGAATAACCCATTACATTTGAAGGGATCTATGGACTAGATGGTAATAATAGATTACTATTACTTTCCTGATTTTAATCGTTGCATTGTGGTAATGTAGGTATGTGTCCTTGCACTTGAGAAACATACTGAAGTATTAAGAGGTCATGGTGCACCATGTCTGCGGCTTATTTTCAAATGGTTCAGAAATGATCACAGAGAATCTGGGTGCAGGATATATAGAAGCTCAAAGTAAAACATACATATAATTGAGACACATTTCCAGGATACATGTGTAAAAGTTCACGATCTTCCAGATTCCACAGGGTTTCTATTGGCTCCTTTCCCCAGGGAAAATTGTAGTAAAGTTTGTTTCCTTTTCGTCCCTCTTCATCCTGACAATCACTGCTGCTGAAGTTAGATGGGCTCACGGCAAACTGCAAAAGACAGTCTGTCTTATTAACTTAAAATAACTGTTAAAAAGTTGTCTGAGACTTTTTATGCAGCACCTGAATGAAAATGGTCAACTCCCAAATAAAAATTGCACAGTTTAATTAAATATGAGTGAATGTATTGCTAAAAGTACTGTTTGAGCAGCCTGAAAAAACTTGAGAAAAATAAGGGTCTTTTTTTGTGGTCAATTAGCAAGAGAGGAAGGTAACCAAGAACTAAGTGGGATGAAGAAGAAAGTATTGGGCTGGCCCGGTGGCTCAGGTGGTTGGAGCACACCATGTTTCTAATGCCGAGGTTGCTGGTTCGATTCCCTCATGGGCCAGTGAGCTGCGCCCTCTACAACTGAGATTATGAACAACAGACAGCATGAGAGGCCATGAGCTGACGACCAAGGACTGACGACCGACTGCCTCAGCAGCGGGGAGTGCAAGGCTCCTAATACCAGCATGGTATTATGGGAGCTGTGTCCTACACAACCAGACTGAGAAACAACGGCTTGAGAGGGGAGGGTGGGGAGCAGAAGAAGGGAAAAAAAATAATAAAGTTTGTTCCTAAAGACATGGAGAAAGTTCAGGAAAAGAAAAAGAAAGAAAGTATCCTATACTTATCATTCTTATCCTTGTGAAAAGCTTGATTATTTGTGATTATTCCACTTAGTTCAGGTGGGTATTCGGGGATTTTAAGAGTTGGAGAAAGATAAGACAATGGAGAGACAAAATGCTTACTTCAACTTTTTTCCCTTCAGCATATACTAAAACTTGATTACAAATTACAGAACCATAGGACTAATAAGGAGAATTCATGGAGGTAGGAAGCAAATGTCAAAGCTGTAAGAGTGGGCCAGGGTCAAACTCTACACCAGCCAGGAATGCCAGGTGAAGGAATTGAACTTTACCTTGAACGTAAAGGCTTATCAACAAAGGCTTCTGAGCAAGAGAGGTATCAACAAATGTCTTTACCAAAGTAACTTTGTTATATGGGAACAACGAAAATCATTGCCAAGAGTTTTTTATTTGTACTTGTTGATTTAGCATAGTTGTCTCTTATAACATAGCTACATCGAAGAAAATTTCATTTAGTATAGGTATTACCCCTGACACATTAAGACGTTTTACTTATTCACTATTAAATTAAGGGTGATTATTGTAGTACCTTTCTCCACCACAGGAGTCGATGACGTAACCAGAAATCAAGCCACTGGCTGGCAGTTCTTGCGGAAGTAAACCACACCAGTGAAGCTTCAGTCTTCTCACCAATTCTTTGGCTGTAAGAAATATCAGTTATTTACTTGAAAATTATATAAAATGTCTCAAAGTGAAAATGACTGGTTCTTGACTATTTAAACACAAGGCCAAGTTATTTGCCATTGTTCTGTACCTTTTAACCCCATCAGGTGTCTGCTTAGTATCAGAAACAGGATGAAAACACACTCCAATCTGAGCAAGACCATACGGTAGCTTCTTGTTTACCAGATCCAGGCAATGAACATAGTGCTCCAAGGCACCTGTCAAAAGATAAATCAATCATCATACAAATCTCTTCTATAAACCCAAATCATTTTGGTCAATTTATAGACAAATTAATAGTAATAATGCTAACACAGCAGTACAAGTACCATGGAGCTATTAAGGTAGATCTTAGTCACCACTGCATTTTAGGTAGTTTCCCCCCAACCTTTCAGTTTGAAGATTTTCCAAATCTACAAGAAAAACTGAAAGAATAGTACAATAAACACCTGTAAACCCTACACGTAGATTCACCAATTGTCAACATTTTGCCACATTTGTTTTCTTTTTGTTCACCCCAAAAACATTTCAGCATGCATCTCCTAAAATTAAAAATATTCTCTGTATACCATTATTATACCATAAAATTAATCATAATACCATAATTTCATCTAACATATGGTCGATATTCTATTTTCTCCACTCGTCACCCAAAATGTTATTTATTGCTGTTCTCTTTCTCCGTAATTAAGGTTCATGCACTGTATTTTGATTAGGTCTCTAATCTTTGAATCTAGAACATTTCCCCTGACTCGTCTCTAACTTTGCTTTTAATGACATTAACTATTGATTTGAGTCCAGGCCAGTCATAGATTATCTCACATCAGAGATTTGTCTGATTGCTTCCTTATGATTTAATTTGGGTTAATCATTTTTAGCAGGAATAAATACTACATAGTTGATGTTATGTCTTATTGCATCCTAATAGGAGGAACACAGTATCAGATTATCTCACTATCAATGAAACAAATTTGACTACCTGATTAAGGTAATCCATTCCCCCACAATACTCTGCTCCTGAGCAACCTTTCACCCAGTATTTTAGAATCCACTGATGAGCCTTGCATGACTCCATTATTATACCCTTGAGGATTGCAAAATCATAACATGGTGATTTTTCTACATTTCTTCCTACATTTGTTGCATAGCTTCTGTAAAAACAAACTTTCTCCAACTTCTCCCACCAACAGCAGCCTCGATTACTTATTTTTTGATTAACACTATGGTTTAAATATTTATTTAATGTATTATGATCCATTACCATCAATATTTACTCTAATGTTGTTTGCCCTAAATGTAGCCACTGGGAGTCTCCTTGAAGCCAGCATCTGTGTCCTTTTGGCATGACCCCACTAGTCTTCGAGTAATTCTTTGCTTTCTAGCATCATAAAATGTCCCAAACTGACGTTGGGCTTTCCCTGCCCCAGACCTGGAATCAGCCATTTCTCCAAGCACTGATTCATTTTCGAAACCAAAATCTGGGTATAAGGTTGTGCTCATTACTATTGTCCCATGAAGAAAGTTAGGAAATAGATTATTTTTTAAAATCTTGAGTTCATACTGATATTGCCAATTCAATTTTAACATGCCAAAGTTTATTCTTGTCTTCTATTTGTATCTCTGTACTATTACAGTAAAAAAACCTTGGTTTATAATAACATTAATCTTGGTTTCTAATACTATTAATCGTCCACCCATTTGCTTGAAATCTAAATTCAAGATTTTTTTGTAGTTCTCTATGCTAGTTATATAAAAGATTTATCCCATTAAATGACAGCACTGTGTTCAAAACTTACTTGAGATTTCCATTTCTGATAGTAACAGACTAGCTTGTTGATAACAACAACAAAAAGCCGGTCAAGAAACTTTTTAAAAATCTGTTTATGACATCTCAATAAACTTTAATTTAAAAAAAAAAAAATCTGTTTAAAGACATAGGAGAGCTATCAAGGCAGTAAGGACTTGAGGGCCCAAAATTTGGAGAATAGGGAAGAGCAGAGAGGTGAACCCAACATTTAATGCTGCCTTTCCAATAGTCAAGTAGCAGAGCAGAGAAGCTGAAGTGCTGAGCAGAGCTTCCTGACATCTTATGGGACTGGGAAGTACAAAAATTGTAGTTCCTGGCTCATCAAGGAGAAGGGGCCCTGGTACACACCCCAGCCTTTCACGAGGGACACTCAAAGGGCTACACTCTAGGAGTAGAGATGAAGTGAAAAGCTTGAAGTCCAGCCTCCAATTAACTTAATCCTGGATTGTATTAAGAAGATATGCTCGCACTTCAGCTGCCTGCCAAAAGCAAAAGTAAATCCTCCCAAGAGGAAGAAAACAGAACCCAAAGCCTCAATTTATCGCTACAATGTTTACACAAATTACCTAGAATATCAGAATGTTCAAATGACCCAAAGCCCAGAGAAAAACAGATACTGGAAACAGACATATGAGTTATGACACACAGACTTTAAAATATGATTTTGTTCAAGATGACAAGATGGTGAAAATATCTAACATATGTGTAATTAGTCATAGGACAGAAGAAAGAGAATGGGGTGGTAACAATACTTGGAGACATAATGGCTGAGAATTTTTAAAAACTAGTCATAAGCAGTGGCTACCACTATAGTTCAGACAAGGAATAAAGAGAACAAGAGCATTGGGAATAGAAAGAAAAGGCAAACTGGGTAACTCTCAGCTAAAAACACTAGACAACCAAAGGATTCTGCAAATAAATGGATTTAAGATTTCTAAAGGCAAGAAAATGTCTAGCACACCACAGATGCTTTGGTGAACGGACATTTAAAAGAGCTAAGTTTCATTTTCTAATAAGGAAGAAAAGATTGATTTGTTCTGGAACATGGTAATGAGCAGTGATTTAACGCTCCCAAAGTCAAGTCATCATGGAATAATTACGTAGTACAAAGCAAAACTGTCACATTTTTTCAACTGTTTGTTTTAGTTTACTTTATTTTCTTAAGGAAATCTTTTAAAGTTACAATATAGGTACTAATTTTCAGAGAACCATGGACATTGGTTATTTCAAATTACTTTATAGTACCACTTAACGAAAAATGGCAAGGATAGCACTTTGCAAAGATGAGATGCTGTGGCAGCAAGTCTGTCCTGTAAAGAACCTGAATTTTTTTTCAGTCTCTGCAATCATGTTCTATTTTACTTTAAAGGCAAATGGTCCCCTATAAATTGCTGTGTATGTATTTACTCAAGAACCACTTATAAAGCTTGATTAGTCTTATTATTTTGCAAACTCAAAAATTACCTAAAGGGCTCTCGAAACAACAGATTGCAGATCCGTTTTCAGTTAAAAAAAAACAAAAAACAAAAAAACGGGGAAGGGTATTTTCTCTTTGCTTTAGAAAAATGAGCTTTGATTAATCTATTGTGTGTAAAACTGCAGGGTGACTGTGGAAATATTTATAAATATTTTAGCGATGATGAACAAATGATTCAAACACATGACTTAATGTAGTTCCTAATTCTAGGGCTCCTCAATTGAACTCTAAAAGATTGCCCCGTGAAACTGAGAGCGTTACCAGGCCCGTCAGCCAGATTCTTTAAGGAACAGTAACGATTCCACGCACCAGTTTTCCCCAGGGCAGAAGCACCGTCAATACACCCAACTACTTCAAAAATTTGTGAACCAGGTAACTTCCTTTCCACGTGAATTAAAGGTGGAATTCGCGAGACCGAGCGAGACTGCCTTTCCACCCAGACAACCTATTTTGAAGCATCAAATCGTGAAGCATACCGTGAAGAAGGTTCTCCCGTAGTTTCCCAGAAGTTTTTAATAAGTTCTCAAGATATGCTACTAGCTGTTCCTTACTGAGCTCTTTGTCTTGCAAGATTTCGCGTAGAGTTTCTGCAGAAACTAACCTGAAGGCACTGTCCCCGGGCAGCGAAGGGCCTGGTTCATGGTGGAGGGCGTCTACCGGAAAGACCTGCTGTTCCCTGAACACCACCACCGAGGACCACCATTCTGCTGCCAGGTTCTTCCGTAACTCTATGCCCAAGGGGCCAAAACCGGAGTGGCACCCGGTCAGGAGAGAATCTCGGCTAATATGTTGCTTGGTGCCACTGAGGAAATGCCTTCTCCGACAGATTTCTACCAGCGCTTCGCTGCCCTCACCAGACTCTGAGGCTTCTCTTGATTCGCTCCCCCTGGAGAGCTCCGCGTGTGACCTCAGGGGCCCTCCGAGCGAGCTAGTCCCTTCCGTCAACCGCTCTGCCTGGCCCCCATCTACTCGACCCCCAAACCCAGACAACAGGCACCTGCAGACTTTCTGGCAGGCCTTGACGATTGCACCGGAGCGCATCGCCCTTGGGAGTTAAAGAGCTCAGTCTCCTATTTGCTGGTGATCCCAGCAAACCGCTGCAACCGCTAAAAACCCCGGGACTAACTGCAGAGGCGCGACGGAAGTGAATTTTTGCGCAGTCGACCCCGCCCACGGAAGTGCGTCACTGTGTTCCGGCTGCGGCCGCCAGGGGCCTCCCGCACTCGCCATGGCGGACTCCTACAATTGGTGCTCCTGCTCCTCGGTGAAGACGGGTCCCCCAATTTTTTTTTGTCCTCACCAGCACCGATAAAGGTCATTCCATCTTATTTTCGCTACGGTGCTGTAGCCACTGTTGAGTCAGCATTAGTTTCCTTCTTTCTTGCAAGTCAGACATCAGAATATTCTTCAAATCACCATTTAAACCATCTCAAGCTTAAGTATTAACGGAAATAAACTTTGGTTCCGTTTTTAAAGTTTTAGTCTTTTATGGTGGTTTAGACACCCAGATCTTCCTTGCAACTCTACTAAGTAAACGCACCACCAGCGCGTGCCTCCCACCCCCACCCCCCAGCAGCTCTCCTGGGTTTGGGTGGAGCTGAAACCGGAAGGAGTATGGTCCCTTTACACTGGGGAGTGGCTCTCAAAAGGGGAATCCACTCCGCGGCCGGTAGCACCTGACCCAGCAATGTTTACAAGCCCCGCAGATGAATATGGAGGAACACTGAAACCGTTGTGTACAAATTTTAACCACAGGTCCCTTCTAGGGGGTTCATCAAAACATGCAACTTAAACGAAGATCCACGACTACCTAGCAGGCTTTTGAATTTACAACCTCCATTTTAACACTTTAAAACTACCCAAATATTGGGAAAGTGGTACAACCCAGATGAAAACAGTTGATTCCAAAACCCACGATTCCTACTTCTAGCTAGCTTCCCTTCAAGTGGTTGGGGAAAATTGATAAATCCAGGTGAATTAGATTCCACTAGACTACCAGGAAAGGGCAGTTTATGCAGGATAGTAACTTAGCAATTGAATTAATGTTAATACAGTTTAAAGTTTTCATCACGTTTAAGGTAGTTGGACAAGCTCAGAAAACCATTCAAATGTGCAGGTTTGTAAAAAGAAACTACAAAATTTCATCAGCATTGCTGGAAAGGCAATTATATTAATGGCAAAGCTGGGCACTGTTAACGTGTTTCCCACACTAAGGAAACACACCAGAGGAGAGGCCTATACGCAAATAAATAAGAGAGCGATTGGGGAGTAAAATCACATTTATTAGTTAAGACAACCACAGGCTGGACACAACACACATGCTAAAAAGTGGACTGTCTTTTAAAACTTCAAAGATAAATGTTTCCCACATTTCAGTGTTTACAAATTAAAAGGCCCACGTTAGACATTAAACAGTAAAATAATACTCCAACCTATCCTGAAAGCTTAAGTCATTAATGAATTTGACCTACCATGCTATTGAAAACTGTTAAGGTTGAATCAGTTTTCAATGTATTAGTCCTAAAATTACCACTCCCCATCCCCACAAATTCTAATTTTGTATTTGAGAGGTAAGGCATTAATACCAACTAAAGCCTCGATTTAATAATCAGAATTTCAATGAAGTCTCATGAAGAACTCTCGTCTCCTGGCAAGAACATACATACCAGATTCTCTGGGAAGACATTTCAGACCTACTTCTAGCCATTAGTGAAATAATTAGGTTGGTGAGCTGGAATTAAATCTGGTTACTCCCTGGATCTTACTAGAAATAAACCCATGTTGACCCTAACAAGACTTGTACTATGGTCACTGTTTTTGGTTATGTTGCTTCCTCTTGGTTAACCATTAATTCTGACAAGGACTTTTTTGTGTTCATTTAAATGAATAGACCTTACAGTTTGGAGTCCTCTCGAGTTCCCTGGGTTATTAGAAAAACATTCAATGACTCCCAGTGTGACTATAATTAGGAGCCCCTGGAAGCCTGTGAAGACTGTAATTTGTTAATAACCTGGACACTGAAAAATTCAAACTTAGGTCTTGCCAACCTTATCTTAAAAGGTGTCAAGTCTTAGCTTTGTTCAGCATTCCAGTAATTCACACTGCAGCGAAGAGCATGAATACCATCTTTTGAAAAAGTAAGTTATTTGGAGCTTTTCAAATAAATTTTACAAAAGAATAGTCACCCATGTTGTTCTCACACTAACCAGTAGAAGGTGGGGCTATAGTTGATTGCTTCACATCTACTTTAATATCTCATTTTACCACTCTGCTAATTGACTATTAAATAACTCACCTGATGTTGGGAGGTACTGATAGAAAGCCTTTACGCAATTTAGCCTAGAATTATAAGTTTACTTAACTCAATCTCATTTAATTCTTGCAATATGAATAGAGCACTGTAAGAAAGAACGGCCTTCTGATCTCCCCACTTACCAAAACTAAATTATGGAAAGGAACAATTTAGTTATTGATTGAAAAAAAAATCTAAGCAAACTTTTACATGACATTGTATATGTAAAATAAAGTACAATTTCCACTTAATTCAGTCTTCAAATATTTTTTATTGGAAGGCCATGCATTGCCTTCATTTATTGTATTTCAAATCACTGTACATTTACTTTTGTGAAAACACTGCCTGCATTTTCTAGTACAAAAAAAACCTAAAAATTGTTTCAGGAATGTAGAGAAATATCCAACTTAAATAGCGAAAAAGTGCACCATAATTACTGCTGCACTGCAGTCATTTCTGCATTTCCCATGTTTCTTAAATAACTATCTTGTCTGATAACACACAATATAAAGAGCAATTATGAAAAACAGACATTTACATATACTTCTAAAGTCTTATTGAGAATATCCTGTTGGCATTGGATAACCAATCATAGGCGCAGCTGCAGTAGCAGGATATGCGTATGCCTGTTGGTTCATACCATTGTGCATATTTGGAACGTTACTTCCATATTGCTGAGTGCTATCATAACCATTCTGGTAAGTCCCTGTTGGATTACCAGTCCTAAAACTGGTCTGTATACCAGCGGACACAAAATTACTTCCAAAGCTCCCATTGGTGTAATTTGCAGCACTGTAAACACCATTCTGGGTTTTTGCCCCAAAATCTCTCTTAAGCAGACTAGAGTAACCTCTGTCATAATTTTCCCTATCTCTAAAGGTATTAAATCCACCCCTTTTGCCTGCAGAGTATCTGTCTCGACGGTCATCCTTCATGCCTCCTCTACCCCTGGAACGACCTGTCAAGAAAAATTGTAAACCGATTATTTCTCACACAAATCATTATTAATTTAATCAGCTTTTATTCACTATGTGTGTGAAATTTTCTCAAGTCAGTTTCACATTGAAGAATTTACTCACCTGCCAATCCCATTTAAATGGGTTTGTAGACAATTATGTGACCCCAAACCACCAACATTTCTTATTGAAGATTGGTCTTACCTGAACCCCTGTCTTCAACCAACTGAAGCAACTTGGGATTAATTGCTTGATTAGCTTCACGAAGCACAGAGATAAGGTCGCTCACTTGCTTTATGTTATTAGGTGTAAAGAAAGTGTATGCTGTGCCTGTTTTGGTACTGCGAGCAGTTCTTCCAATTCGATGAATATAATCCTCTGAGGAGTTAGGGTAGTCATAATTGATGACAAATTTCACATCTTCCACATCTGTAAGGTGTTGCAGTGTGGCAAAATAACAATGTACGGAGTTTTGCACACCACAACAGCCAGACCAAAAATAAAAAGTTAGACAATTGTATTCCCAAGAAGGTATGGGCTGCAAAAAATACAGTTAAAATGGTTATCCATTCCCTGTAGGAATACCATTGAGGTTGAGGAAAAAAAAACAAAAATAATAGTCATTTGTATGCCATTACCCACCCGTAGAATCTGTCAAAAGGACTTGTAGTCCCTAACATTCCCAAATCAGCAAGTCCCCTTAAAAGATCATCAAGTGACATCTGAATGCTTCTGTGCAGTAGGGCCACTTAAAGGTTCACAGCAACTTCTTCATGTGCTCATTTTGAGGACCTTTAAACAAAAATGTACATGGTCCTTTGCCATTACACACTCATCAGAAGTTCAAAATTCTGGCCACACTGCTTGTCTTGCCAAGACCTTACAACCGCAGCTGCAAGAAAAACATACCTGTCCCCCAAAAGTTGTTTTTATGCACTGTGTCTCGTCTAGGCAAGCGCTTCCAAGAAGCCAGGATTCACTTGAGAATGTGTCTCTCTCTGGCAGGTCTCGACATGACGACTACTGTGTAGGTGAGGGAGGAACTTTCAAAGCATTGCTTGCTTTTCCCACTGACTAAGTGTGAGAAGTTGCTCCTGTTCTAGAGCTCATGTGCCAGTACTCACCAATTTGTAAAAGGCTTAGTACCTTTTAAAGCTGCTCTCTCCATTTCAAACTTGAACAAAAATTTCATTGAACATTGATGTTTGGAAATATTTCTTCGACATTTCAGCAAACTCACTGAAACTCAAAGACCCACAGATCACAGTCAACAGTTTGAAACAATGCTGTACCATGGCAGTCATGCAAAGCATGGGACAGAAGAAATACCACGGCAGTGAACTGTGAGGATAACTTGCATTTTTTCCCCCTCGGAGAGAACAGTTTACGGGGCAGAAGTCGTATGTTCTGCCTTTTGAAGATTACTGGCACACTTTCAGCTTTTCACCTCTCTAATCGACTGGAAGGAGCCAGCCGATCACTAGTCCTCCATCCCCCTCGAGTCCTCCGATTGTCATGCCTAGGCCTTGCCACAAAGACTGCACCTTTATATGAAAAAAACTTAGAAAAAATGCAGAGGTTAAAGAAAGCAATAAACTTTCTTTAAAAATCATATGGAGATCTTCTGGAAAACCAAGCCACGAATTCGAGTTTGTACTAACCTAGCCCTCTGGAAGCCACATCTGTAGCAATCAGAATAGGAGCTTTTCCATGTTTGAATTCTGCAAAAGACAACATGCATATACAATCACTAATCTGACCAAAATTGTAGGTTTTGAAAGGGGCTGGGGGGGGGGGAGTAACCTTCATTTGAAATACTTGCCATTTAGAACCCAGTCACGTTCCTGTTGACTCTTGTCACCATGGATACCCATGGCAGGCCACCTAAATTAAAGAAAAGTTGTAAGATGCATATTTAAAACCTGCTAGGTTTTAGTCTAGCACTTAACTTTTTGGTCAATCCCTCTAATTTCACCTAAAATGTTAATACAGTTCTACCTATACTACCAAATGATTCCCATCCACAAAATTCAAATCCATCACTCCTGATCTAAACTTGCCTTCTCCTCTAAAATCAACTCTAATATACCTGCTCTTCAATGGAAGAAGCCTACATACCCGTCTCGCCTCATTTTTCTAGTAAGTTCATCACATCTTCTTTTGGTTTCAACAAAAACAATGGTTTTATTCTCCTTCTCACTCATGATCTCTTCCATTAGACGAATAAGTCTTGAAAGAAAAAAAAATTGTAAACTTTAATAAAAGTCCATGGTACAATCACACATGTATGGTCAAGGTACACGGCCACAAATCAGAAACACCTGCTACCCACTAATCAAGCAATTCTACCTTTAACCCTTAAATACACCACAGGGTATGTTTTCCTATAGGAATGCTATAAATATGGTGACAACTAATTATCTGAATTAGGGAAGCAAGAATTTTCAGGACAGGCTAATTTTAAATGAACATTAAAATCCCACCACACTCAAAGTCACTTTTAAGATAACGTATAAAACAGGAATTTATCTTATGTACCAATTGTTTTTATAGTTAAGACTTATATTACTTACTTTTCATCCTTTTCAACGTCATGACACACATCCACAATCTGAAGAATATTGTGGTTTGCACTCAGTTCTAGTGCACCAATGTTTATGTGAATATAGTCTTTCAGGAAATCTTCAGCAAGCTGTCTTACTTCTTTTGGCCAAGTCGCACTCCACATTAGAGTTTGCCTGTCAGGCTAAAAAAAATTTGGATTAAAAATTTGTATTTGAAGAATAAATTCAGAGGTTAAGTTTAAATAAATAAAGTATTTAAGAGTACTTACTCTTATCTGATCCACAATCTTCCTTATTTGGGGTTCGAAGCCCATATCAAGCATTCTATCTGCTTCATCAAGGACAAGGTAGGTGGTTCTTCTCAGATTTGTTTTCCCACACTCTAAAAAGTCAATCAGTCTTCCAGGTGTTGCAATACAGATTTCCACACCTTCAATTAAACACATAAACGTTAACTAAGACATTGAGAATTTTTTAGCACCATCAGTGACAATCTTTTTTTGTTACATACCTCTCTCCAAATCACGTATCTGTGGTCCCTTGGGAGCACCGCCATAGATGCAAGTAGACTTCAACCGACATGCTCTACAGTATTCAGCAGCTACTTGCTGCACCTGCTGGGCCAGTTCCCGAGTTGGTGCCAGCACCAAGCACTAAGGAAAGAGGAACAGAAAGTGAAAAACATCTTTCAGCAGAATCCTGGGTAAATTAGTAATTTACTGCTCTTTTGGCAGACAATCTCTAACTAAATAGGGTAAGATAATGTCTATATAAAACTAACGCAAGTTTTATCTTTTGCTGTTTTATGTTCTAAAAAATCTCTACATTACACATATGGCCAAAAATTCAAAGGGAAAAAAAATGTATGTATACTTACAATAGGCCCATCACCTCTCTCTAGGAACGGCTGATGATTGATGTGGACAATGGCAGGCAGCAAATACTATTTAAAGGGGAGCAAACAGCAGAAGTTACGTTAAAATACTTCTTGCTTTTTACTTCTAACCCAATTCCTCTAGCACATTATCACAGGATCTCAAAAGTTCTTTCAAACTTACAGACAATGTTTTCCCAGATCCAGTCTGTGCCACTCCAACCATGTCCAATCCACTTAGAGCAACTGGCCATCCCTGAGCTTGAATAGCAGTGGGTTCGGTAAAGTTCTGTCTGGCAATCACATCCATGACGTTTGCTGTAATTATCAACACACATTTAGAAAAATCAGTAAGGCCAAGAAAAGGGAATTTTTAAAAAAGGACAAAACTCAAAACTAGTACTTACCAGGAAAGTTTGCTTCATAAAAATTCAGAACTGGCTTTGGGCAGTTGTGACCTCTAACTGTAACTTCCTTGCTTCTTCTGTATGTCTCTACCTCTTGCTACAAAACAAATAGTAATCTCTTAAGTCTTACGACAACCTCCTCCAACTAAATATGCAAACAATAAGCCCCTAATCTTATAATTGATTAGGAACTTTAACATAGCCATTTTAATCTGGATCCACGTGATGAAAACCCTACATGGCACAGAAAAATATCTGTGTTATACTCTACCATGCTAAGTAGAAAAATTCAGAGCCATTTATTTCCAAAAGTGAGTAACACCTCTTCCCCATCTAATATAAAAGCATGATTTCCCACAACTTGGTCATTTGCCGACACATTTCTGGTCGGATTTTGACTTACTGTAAGTCACTAAGTTAAACCTGATGAAGCCACATGAAATTACTCACCGCTGTGCGCCTAGCCAAATCAGGATGTTCTTGATAAAAATTCTTCTCAAATTTTGGCAGTTCATCAAGATTCCACTTCTTTTTAACTAATTTCTCCCCAGGGTTTCCAAACTTCTTTCCTGATAGGGGCCCTGCCCTACTTCCTCCAAATCGAGGTGCACCAAACCTGCAATTAAAAAAAAGAAAGTTACATTTTCAAACCTCTATGTAGGAGTTTATATACACTCTAACTTACTATCCCTTGGCACACACTAAATAAAGATGGACGAAAGACTTCTGGAGGAGTAAGATCTAGTGCTGTCCTTAGTGATGATCATTCTCTCCAAACCACAATTAGCACCCTCTCGTTTCCCGTTGTCCCAAGTACAAGCTACTAAAGCCAAAAAAACAGCCCAGGATTTATCAGGTCGGAAATTGGCTGCCCAAACACCAAAAGCTCAGATTACAAGGACAGACAACAGCTTGTGGCTACTGGTCTTTCCCACGAGCTTAGGAATTAAATGTCTGAGAGAAGGACAATACAAGAAGGGAGGAGCTTACTAACAGCGATGTTATTTACCAGCTGTTTCCAAGCAAAGGATCTTTGGTTTCAATGGATAACGGGACAGCACAGGCAGTGAAAGAAAAACAAGAAAGAGTGGTGGTCTCGGGGACACTTATACAAGCCAATCGACTAGGGAGGAACCGCGGAACGGCTTCCGACCAAGGTAACAAAATTATATAACGCAAGAAAAAAGAGGAGGAGGAGCTGGCGACTACCAGGGGAGGAGTCCCGGCCCGGGCGGAGTCGGCCGGGCGGCGTTCCCGCTGGGGCGGCGCTTCCCCCTTTGTCTCGCATTTCTCTCTGCGCCACATTTTCTCGACGCTGCCATTTTGAGCTCCTCCGCCGGGCGGGGTAACAAAGGCGCCGGCGCCATGTCCGACGCCGGCATTTTGTACCTACGGCTCAGCCACATGGCTGATTACCGTGGCGCCGGCCACCCTCCTGCCCCCGCCGCATCAATGGCTTTCGAAGCGGCCCTCTCGGCTCCCAAAAAAAATCCCGGAGACCCCTAAAACACCTCCCAAAAGGTTGCACTCAACAGCGACGACTTCCTTCTCCTCGAAGCGTCGCGCTTTCCTCCCCTCACAACACGCTCAATTCTCGCTACAACTGCTAAATCGCCGAAGCCCCGACGCTCCCAAACAAAAGGCGAGATTGAGAGCCGTGTATAGAAAAACCTTTCAGTTTTCTACAAATATCAAAATGGCGCAAACCTTCCCTTAAGGAGGCCCAAAAAGGGGCTGAAAAAGCCAAGTTCCCATCGCTACCCGCCCCTCGTTATTTTCATTGGCTTCCCATCCCCCACCCGTGGGGCCTGACAGGTCAGTTCCCCCACTCACCCTCGATCCCGACCGCGGTCTCGGTCACTCGAATAGCCCGACATGGCGTCAATGATTGCGGTTGGCGGGGAACGAAGTGGAGAGAATCTGGTGCGACGAGTCGCTGTGGAGGAGGCTTCGGCAAGCAAAGCCTTGCGGGGGCGGCAGCGGCGGAAGGACGACGGTGACAGGAGCCGGAGCTGCTCCGCAAGAGACCGATGGAAATGAATGAGGTGCCGGCCGCGTCCCGGCAGCCGGTTTTATAGGCTGGACCGCCTCCTCCGCCGCAGAGAATGCTGGGAACCGCTCTATGACCTAATCACCCCGCCCCTGCGCAGAGGCCGCAACGCCCGCAAACGTTCCGGAATCCGCCATGTCCTCTCCCCTCCCCCACCGTCCCTCTCTTAGAGTCGCCCGTTTTTTGCCCTTTCCATGGCTGGGCCCACTCACCACCGGAATGCCTCAGCCTACACTCTCTTGACTTCACCTTTTTCTCGTCTTTCCACACCTCAAGGAAGCTACCCCGCCCTTTTCAGGTCCAGCACAGGCTATAAAATGGCCAGCACAGGGGAACCCACTCGGTCCACTTGGAGTTGTTTACGTCTCCAAACAGCCCTCACGCCCAGAACCATACGAGACACGAAGGCGGACCCTGACATTGTCACGTGGCTGACCCCGCCCACCGGGTGAGCGGACCGCACTACTTCCTCAGTTGGCGTCGGCGGAGGAATACAAAACGAAAAGCTCACCGGAAATGCCGCGCTAATGCCGCGCTAATGCCGCCGGGAGACCGGCTCCGGCTGCTGCGTGACCCGCACTGTCAAACCCACCCACTTGAGAGTCGCTTAGCGCGATCTTTAGGGAGGAGAATGGTATCCAGAGCCCCCAAACCGCCGCCTCGGCGCGTGTTGCGAAAGGAAGTGCTCCTCTGATGACCAATCAGTAGCGAGAAGCCGTTTTAACGCCCTTCCCTCTTTCACTCCTCCTTCCCTGCACTTTCCTGTCGTTCCCCCTCCTCTCAGCGCTGTGTGCGCTTGTTGCGGCCCTTTCAGGACACCGTCCCCCGCGCGCCCAGCTGGGAGTCGGGCGGCGACCTGCTTCCGCGACATGGCCAGCTCAGAGGCTGGTGAGTCTCAACCTGGAATCCCGGTGTAGGTGGACTACAGCGGTCCAAGTCGCCGAACGCCCCTGCCTATTATATCTTGAGACTTCAGGCCGGCTTCAGCTAGGGCTGGGCTGCCAGCGGGGCTCGTGACAGACACTCCGTCGTAGTTAGCAGGTTATCTGGAGTGTCTCAGCCCAGTTCTCTGTCCGCTTGGAAGCCGTCGAGCGCGATTTTGGGGGTAGGGGAGAGAAGGTCCCTGTGGCGAGACCTGTAGTTTGCTTGCATCCTGGCTGCAAAAAAGGGCAGTCGAAAAGTTTCTTCCCCGGGGTATCTAGCCGCTTTCAAGTGCTCTTTACTCTTGCATTGTGGGGACTGAGGTGGTACCGGAATTGTATTATTGAACTTTGGAGGAATGGCACTCAAGATCTGTTGATGCCCCTACCAAAGAAAAATAGTGAATTTTTCTCTTCCGTGCCCTCTGGAGTCACCGGTTTTCCCTAGCATCGCTTTTGAAATGTGAATTGATTTGGTCGTCTAGGACGCTTTCATCCTTTTCTCCAGAACAGCGTTCAGATTAGTTGTCATGGTTTGGGCAGCTGTGAGAAGTGGGTGTGGGGGAGAGGGAGATGATGTGCCTTTAAGAGACACACACGTACACATTGTTTTCTGGGAAGAGAGAGATAATGTGCCTTGAACATACAGTCACACATTTTAGAACATACTGAAGACACTCGAATGCAGAATAAAGGAACTTTCCCTTTAATCAACAATCATTTCAGGGAACAAACATTTCAAGTTTTCTAAATTACCTTCGGTGGAGAAACCCTTGAAATAACTTTTCTAATTCCAACAATATCTGGGCGGGGGGGGGGGGAGTGGGTCGTACACAGGAAACTTACACAGTATCGGTAATGTGCTAATTCTGAATTTAGGGACTTTTAAATATATTTTCCGTATTTCCTTTCATTTAGTCAAATACAAAAAAAACCCAACAAGTGCAGTAGTGTTGGTGTCATTACTCCAGTTCTTAACAGCCTAAGTTAATCACCACCTATTTGGACACCAGAGAAATTGTTTGCATAAGATAATTGGGTAAAAACATGACTAATGCTATTGGGAATTTGAAGTGACATCCATTAGTAGTTTCTGATAGCCTCAGATTATCTTGTTTGGGACACAATGTTCCCACTTACCTATAAATATATTACAAATAAAAACACCTACCTATGGCTTGTAAAATAAGAACCACAGTAAATAACTTAAGATTTTAGGTTGCAACAGTCAAAATTAGATTTGTATTACATTTTTGACTGCATTGAAATTATAGCAGTCTGGAAGTCATCTCAAGTAATTAGATACATCTTTTCAAAAATCATGCCTAGGAGGGTCTTTGAAATTCTATAAAAGTCAAATTCCTTATCTTCTACAGAACTCAATGTCTGTTTTTGTGAGGGTTTTTTTTGTTTTGTTTGTTTTTTCAAATTATTACTTTTTCTAGTGCTTTTTAAGGCTGACCTTTTCTCTTTCTCTCCCAACAGATTGGGTAGCCATTGCCAATAACCTTCTTTTGAAATGTCACATACACCTGAGGATACATGAACTAGAAGATTGTGATGCTAATGTCTTTATTGCTTTTTATCAATCCATTTTGGGAGAAAAGGTACCAGGTAAGGGTGCTAAAAAGTGGGAGTAATAATGTCTATATCTTACCCCAGAAGTTTCTAGTGCCTTTAAGTGAGATCCTATGGTATTTATAAAATCTTGAGTTTTCTCTTTGTCTGCATTTTATGTCTATCTAATTATTGCATTCATTACCTTAATGAATACTTTATGAGACCCACTCATAGTAACAGCCTTGGTCAAATCAGTTTGACTGGTCTTGGTTGTCACTGTTTAATCATGTTTAATGCCTTGTGAAAGTCACGTTTTCTGTGACTAAAGGTTCTAAAATTGAGTGGAACTTGGGAACTTGTGCAACTCTGTTGCTTAACCAACATTATAGATTAGAATTGATGTTTGTACTGTATCCCTGGTTAAATATCTCAGAGTCCTGATCCATAGATTTCTCTGCCTTCATTTCTTCATATAAGAAATGTACTAAAATAAGCTCTACGTAGTCTCTCTTCCTTTCCCACTGTTACCATGAGTCCCTCCACACTTCCTGGAATAATGGAATAGCCTCTAGCTGGTGTCTTTGATGCTAGTCTCAACCCTCTTTAGCGTTCAGAGGCATATATGAGTACTTATTAGGCCAATCTTTTAAAATACATTTTCATCCTTCCCAAAAAACATTCATCTTCTCAACACCGGAGGAGGAACTCCAAATTTAAGTTGATATTAAAAAATCCTTCTGCACTCAGGTCTATACTGATCTTTTAAACCTCTATGCCAGTCATTCTTAATAGGGCCCTTTAAAAGGACATACAGTAACCCTCCTTTCACACCTGTTGTTTTTTTTCTCTCATGGAAAGCAGCCCATGGTTATAGGTTAGTAACTGTCACCCGTACAATCGTATTATCATCTTGAATTTAGGGAATTTTTTTAATTGGGGAATATTGGGGAACAGTGTGTTTCTCCAGGGCCCATCAACTACAAGTTGTTGTCCTTCGGTCTAGTTGTGGAAGACGCAGCTCAGCTCCAAGTCCAGTTGCCGTTTTCAATCTTTAGTTGCAGGGGGCACAGCCCACCTTGTGGGAATCGAACTGGCAACCTTGTTGTTGAGAGGAGAGCTCTCTAACCAACTGAGCCGTCCGGCCACCCCGAATTTAGGGACTTCTTTATCTTCTTTAGTGTACTACTTAATGTAGAGCATGTTCATAAGTTTATTCAACCATATTCAATCAATAAATATGCAACCAATAAAGATTCTGTGTGGAATTCAGGCTCTATTAACTTTATCTGTACTTTATAAAAACTGTTCTGTTTGGGCAGAGCTTACTGTTGTAGCAGTTGAACTTACTCAAGAGCCTGGTCCGAGACAGATAGATGAAAACTTGGACCCTCACAGATGCAAAATTAAGTAGCTTTTCTTCCACAGACCTCATAGCTATTCCTAGGAGTCAAGAGGATGAAGCTCACAATGTACAAGCAGTAATCGATTCACTGGCCTTGGATTACCTGCAGGTCAGCTTGTCTCACATAACAGGTTGGTATATACTTAACCTCCAGATAATTTTGCGTTTTACTAAAATAACTTGTTAGACAGAACCCAGGACATTATTTAATTATTTAATTAGCCAAATGAATAAGCTTGTGAAATAGACCAAATGGCAAGACTGAGCCAAGACAATTGATTGAGTATATATATAGTTAAGGCAGCCGTCCGTGAGAGCTTTCCTGGGAGAGTCAGACATTGAGTTTATGATGGATCTCAGAGTCCTAGAGCTGGTAGTTTGAGGTATGTTGTTATTGAGGTAGTTTCTGTTGTTGTTTTGTTATTTTAAAGCTACCATGCTACTTGTTTGTAGTAGCTAAAAATTGGAAACATCTAAATGTCCATTCATGGTGACAGGTTAAATAAATTATGGTAGCTCCATACAGGGAACTACTCTGCAACTGTAAAAGATGATTGATCATGCTCTTTATGTACAATGTTCCATATTAATGGGACAATCATCATTATATATTGTGTGAGAAAAATGTGGTGCAATTACAATGATAATATGCAGAGTATGCTACTATTTGTAAAAGCAAAGGCGGGGAGAATATTTATGCAATAGATTTCATGTAGAAGGACTCTCTAGAAGCATATACGAGAAACCTGTAATACTGGTTGCCTCCAATAAGAGGAAGTAAAGGGCTGCAGGACAAGGGTGGGATGAGACTTCATTATATACCTTTCGTAATTTTTAAATTTTGAATCGTGATTACCTATTCAATATAAATAAAACTATAAATTATTTTTTGAACCTTTTTCCAAAATAATTTCCAGCTAATGAACAGAAGGAATCTTGGGAACTTGAAACTAAAATCACTAAAAGAGGGTTTATACTGTTGATTTATTCTTTAAAGAGATAAATGTTAATCAGGATAGGTTATGTACATCTCTTAATTTGATACCGACAAGAACAAATTTTTGCAAAAATACTGTCTTAAGTTTTTGAGTGCAGTTTGGGGAGAGTAAATGTAGTAAATTATTTTGGAGATGATTCATTTTGAGGGGTAATCGTGGGGTTTCCCTGTTCTTTTGCAATTTAGAATTGCTTTATCACCGGAGTAGGGCAATTTCTGGTATTCGTGCTTTTAAAACATACTATATGGCAAGGTAGTGTCCACGTATAGAACTTTTTACAGTAGAGCTTCTCCTGACAACTCACACCCACCCATGAAAAGTTACAAACTGCTTACCTCCTCCAGTAGCCTGCAGAGCAGCCTTTTTACTCCTGTGTTGTGTAAAGCAGTTTCTCCTCCACTATGAAGCACTGCATTCTGGCAGGCAGTCTAAGTTGCTGGGTTGGCAGAGTATGCTCCCCATCCTGGAAACTATGAAGTCCTGAGTATACCCCTGGGGTATACTTGTGTATCTTGTTAAGCCAGAAAAACATAAGGCTTAAAAACAAGATTTCTGTTTGTTTTAAACAGAAAAACACCTGTCAAACATTGTTTTTACTAGTATTATAAAACATCCAATTTCTGGTTTAGGTTTGTTTTGCATCATAACTGAAGTTATAAATGGCTAGATTCTTTCAAATATCAAATTTCCACCCTGCCTCTTCCATACGAGCTTGAACTCACAAGAAAGCGAGGCATGATCTCCCCAAGGACAACCGAGTGTCTCAAGAGTTAAGTTCATCCACACCTGATGCTGACTGGAGTCCATTTTAGGGAGCATTAAACATGTCAAGTTTCCATGCTTTAAGCAACCCATTTCTTGTCAACATTTCAAGTTAACGTTGATTAAAAATCTATTATGGGCCAGGTGCTGTGCTAGGGACATTTAAAGATTAATTTCTGGGCATGAAGCCGATGAGCTGGAGATGAGGATGGAGAGTTTGGGGGTGTGAGATTAAAAAGGGTTTTACGTGTAGGGTGCCATGGATGGTTTTTAATTTTTTTTAAAAATACTATTATCTATACAAAGTGAATAGGAGTTAAATAGAAAAAGTTAGGAATTCCCGATGAAAGTTTCCTGGCAAGTTTTTTTATTGTTTTGTTTTTATATTCCTTTACTGCTATTTTCTTCAGTACAAACAGGATCCCAATATCTGAAAACGTTCTCTCCTGCCATTTTTTTCCCCCACCAGCCAAAAAAAGTTCTGCTTAGCTGTTATTTTGGTATAAGTCTTACCAGAGGATGTATTCTTAAATCCATTTATTTTACTTCTTGATAAAGGACTATGCCAATGAATTATCAAACACCATATCCAAGACTACCCCCCTTTTAATTCAGATATAATAAGGCATTAGAAAATTGATGTTTTAATACAGTAGACCCCTGAACAACAGAGGGGTTAGGCATGCCAATCCCTGTGCAGTCAAAAATCCATGTGTAACATGTCAGCCCTCTGCATATGTGGATTCCCAACGATGGATAGAAAATACTGTTTTCGAACCACAGTTGGTTGAATTCTCAGATGCAAAACCCAGGGATACGAGGGCCAACTATATATTTATTGAAAAAATCCGTGTAAGTAGACCCACACAGTTCAAAACGGTAGTTCTTGTGTCAGCTGTATTTATAATATTTCTCCTGGGTTGGTTTATAATCCTTGTATCTTGAACAATATTTTCATAGCGGTATATCCATTTCAAAATTATGAAGCTTTTGATTTCTTGGTTAAATTTTTTAATAACTCTATTTTGTGTTCAGGAGAAAATATAGTGAAAGGAGATAAAGAATCTATTAAGAATCTCCTAGAAATATTTGATGGGTTGCTGGAGTATCTTACGGAACACATCAGTGAAACATCTCACGAGAGAAGTAAGTTTAAAAAGAAATTTAGTTTGGTTTATTTTTATGTTACATACCTTTTTGCCTTTTATATTTTTGCCTGTCTTTCTTCACAGGAATTAAAATCATTAATACAGTACATCTGATAATTTAATTTAATTTAATTGTAAATTAAATTTCAATTCTTACTGTTCCAAGTGGTTGAAAACTCTATCTTAGACTGTCATCGTATCCTTTGTTAACTTGGATGTTGCTTATAAATTACTTTAAAACTAATCTATAATAGAAAGATAAATTCTGGCTAAAATTGCTTATTATTGCATGAATTTCCTTACTCCAAAATTTCCTATGTCAAAACTGCCATTTTTGTTACAAATTTGGATGTTGGCTGAGGTATCAGCAAGAATTGGTGCATTTCTGTCTTCAGCCTACATTTAGGTTTATGACAGCTTGAATATTTATTTTACTCTTCCAGTAACTCAGTTCCCTAAATTGTAACAATTTATTGTGTGAAATTTTGATTTTGTTTTTTAATGATAATTATAAAGATTAATATTGCCATATTATTTTCCAAAAAGGTTATGGTTTAAACTAGGTCAGCAGTATTTAAGAGCTATAACCTTCGGCTCAATAAATCCCTTTTCTCTAGGGGTTTATTCTAAGGAAATTATACAAAAGAAAGTAAGGCACTTGAAGGTCTTCGTTA